>NC_064872.1:19197611-19508952 GCF_943734695.1 Anopheles maculipalpis | reverse complement strand
CGTCGTGTCAAAGGATAAGCGCGCTCAAGTGTTATGTGTGCGCCACCTCACAACCGCCTCCGTTCACTTCCGTCTAATTCTGTGTACGTGGGTGGGGGGAACAGTTGAAGAGTGAAATTGATGACGAGTCCGATATAGCGGACCGGGCGACTCCACGATAGAGGCCGTCCCACAGGGTGTCGATGGCCGTTGATAAGTGACTTCAATTTTGATAGTGTTTCCTTCGTGGACGTAAGGTGCGATATGATACCTGACCAAGTGCATTACACGGACATGGACATTGTATAGGAGGGAGGTGATTTTTGTTGGTGTTGTTGGTTGGCGCTGAAGGCGTCCACTAATTATGTTATGAGAAGCACAGTAACGGAGACACGCCGATCATCTAAGATTGTGTCGATGTGTGCCTGTGGTATTATCGTGAAGTTCTTATCGAAACGGGGTTGAAAACGCGGAAGGAAAGTAGTAGCAGCCGTGCCAAAAGGGGAAAAGTAATTAGAGTGAAATTTAAGTCCTGTATTAGCTGGTAATGTCTGCATTAATCTTGTGCTCATTTGATAAGGATTAGGATAATTTGGAGGATTAGTACATCAAGGCAGAAGCTCCAGAAGTATCTAGTCCGTGTACGACTAAATGAAGACCTTTTCTTGGGAGGATTTTAAGAGCACAAGATGAAGTGATGTACCTTGAAGATGACATTCAAGCATGATGAAGCAATTGAACCGCTACAGAATCGAGTCTTGATAAGCCAAACCCGGATCTTTCCTTTCTATCAAAGTGATTAGATAAAGGATTTCCGGAGTGGTTGTTTTTTGCGATTAATGTCACTACCAAGATGGATTGTGATGGGTTCCTGAGAGTTTCCTATTTACAATATTTTAAATTGATTCTTTTGTGTCCTCCCCATACTGTGCACAGGGTGAATGGGTCTGGATCCAGCCAAAGCATAAACATGAGTTCGAACTACCATACGCTGGGCGTGTTCTTCGTACCCACGAGGGCCGTACGCTGGTTGCCAACGACGATGGTGAAGAGTTCTGGGTTAAGGACGCAGAGGTGAGTCATCTTTCGCGAAATTTAGTTAAAAAAAACAACATTCCATACTAACTTCTCACAACACCTCCAGATAATCAAACCGATGCACGTGACGTCACAGAGAACGGTGCACGATATGATAACGCTGGGCGACCTCCAGGAGTACGCCATACTGCGTAATCTCATCGTTCGATACCGGCAGAAACAGATTTATGTAGGTCAATCATGTTGTCTCCATTTGTTTTGATTGATTTTTTCTCGTGATCATGTATGTTGTTTTCCTAATTTTTATTTTGCTACCTCCCAGACGTACACGGGCAGCATGCTGGTAGCGATAAACCCGTACGAGATACTGCCGATCTACACGTACAACGAGATCAATCTGTATCGTGACAAGAAGCTGGGTGAGCTGCCACCGCACATCTTCGCCATCGGGGACAGTGCGTACCAGGAGATGAAGCGCGAGAAGCGTAACCAGTGTATTGTGATCAGTGGCGAATCTGGAGCTGGTAAGACGGAAAGCACCAAGCTGATACTGCAGTATCTAGCCGCCACAAGCGGTAAGCATTCGTGGATCGAGCAGCAGATTATCGAATCGAACCCAATTCTGGAGGCGTTCGGAAATGCGAAAACGATGCGAAACGATAACTCGTCCCGGTTCGGGAAGTACATTGATGTGCACTTCACGACCGACGGTGTGATCGGTGGAGCTAGGATCGAGCAGTATCTGCTGGAGAAGTCACGCATTGTGAGACAGAACAAGGGTGAACGGAACTATCACATCTTTTACTCCATGCTGGCCGGCATGACGAAGGACGAACGCAAACGGCTCGATTTGGAGGACGCACCGAAAGCGTACGCATATCTGACGAGTGGCCAAACACTGCTCTGTGAGGGACGAAACGATGCGAAAGAGTTTGCGGATGTAAGGTCCGCCATGAAGGTGCTCGCGTTCGACGATCAAGAGATCCAATCGATTCTGAGTCTACTGGCGGCCATCTTGCATCTGGGAAATGTGAAGTATAAGGCGACTGTGGTGCAAAACATTGATGCGGTGGAAATTAACGATACGTTGAACGTGGGTCGAGTGGCCGTTTTGCTCGGAGTTTCCAAGGCACAACTGTTGAGTGCGCTGACGCGCAAAACGATTCTGGCACATGGGGAGCGTGTTGTGTCGCAGCTGTCCAAAGATCAGGCAATAGAGGCACGGGACGCGTTCGTGAAGGCGATCTACGGTAAACTGTTCATCCAGATCGTGGACAAGATCAATAAGGCGATCTACAAACCATCGAACAAGGGACGGCTATCGATCGGTGTGCTGGACATCTTTGGGTTCGAGCAGTTTGAGGTGAACAGCTTCGAGCAGCTGTGCATCAACTACGCGAACGAAAATTTGCAGCAGTTTTTCGTGAAGCACATCTTCAAGGTAAGTTCTGAGATGTTGAAATTATGCGGTCTTCTTCAATCTAATCTGCCTCTGTACGTATGTCTTTGTAGATGGAGCAAGCAGAATATGCGCGCGAGGGTATCAACTGGACGACGATCGATTTTATCGACAACCAAGAAATCCTAGACATGATCGGCATGAAGTCCCTCAACCTGATGTCACTGATCGATGAAGAAACGCGCTTTCCCAAGGGTACCGATCTGACCATGCTGTCTAAGCTTCACACAACGCACGGCTCTAAAACGGTTTACGTCAAGCCCAAGTACGATAAGGATCCAGCCTTCGGTGTGCAACACTTTGCCGGTGTAGTGTTTTATCGGGTGGATGGCTTTTTGGAAAAGAATCGGGACTCGTTCAGTGCCGATCTGAAGGAACTGGTAACGAAAAGTACTAACGAGTATCTGGTGACACTGTTCGGGACGGATGATTCGCTCGATACGACCAAACGCTCGATAACGCTGTCGCTGCAGTTTAGGAACTCGCTCGATTCGCTAATGCGAACACTTTCCTCGTGCCATCCGTACTTTATCCGTTGCATCAAACCGAACGATGTGAAGAGACCGAAGGTAAGCATGATTTATGCAACGATTCTAAGGAACTCATCCACGACGGAGGAGTATAGAGTTTCGTTTCGCATTTTTTTTAGATCATCGATAAGACGCTGTGCGTTCGGCAGCTACGATACTCGGGCATGATGGAGACGGCCAAGATAAGGCAGGCTGGATATGCTATCAGACACACTTACCGAGAATTTGTCGAACGCTATCGGCACCTGGTACCGGGCATAGGAGCACCGCACAAGGTAGACTGCGTGCAGGCAGCGAAGGATATCTGCAAGAAGGTGCTTGTCACGATATCGGACGACTATCAGTTCGGTATGACGAAGGTGTTCCTGAAGGAAAGCCATGACTATCTGCTCGAGTCGGAACGATCCCGCGTGTATCTGCACTACGTCGTGCTGATACAGCGTGCCTTCCGAAGGGTGCTGTTCTGGAGGTATCTGCGCCGATACCGGGAGGCAGCGATTGTTATACAGAAGCACTGGCGTGCAAGAGGCTACCGAGCGGACTATCTGATGATGCGCAACGGTTACCAACGCTTGCAGGCGGTGATCAAGTCACGCGCCCAAACGTACGCCTTCGGTCGTCTTCGGGGAGCGATCGTACAGCTTCAGGCACAGTGTCGTGGGTATCTCACCCGGCGCAACCTCCGTGACCGGATCACATACCGTGCGCGTCGTATGAATGAAATTATTGCGATGCAGCGCACGGAAGAGTTGCAGTTCCGCAAGTCGGGTAATGCTCGCTGGCGGGAGGATGCCGAGCACAACTACTGGCTGCGAGTAGACGAGCTAAACCGGGAGATGGCTCATCAGCAGCAACAGCAGCAGCAGCCCGATGTGCAGCGTAAGGTGATGGCGGTACTGCCACAGCCAACCATCAACGTGGAGGAGGACAACAAGATCGTGGACGACGTGTTCGGGTTTCTGGAAGGTACTACGAGCCCCGAGCCGGTACCGAAACGGAAACCATCGCTAGCCGTAAGCAAAATGCGCCAGTATTTCGAAGAGAAGAGTCGCAACAAAAAGATCATCCCCACCAAACTTCTTTCACGTCCGGTTAACTATTACGAATCATCTAGGCTATAAGTTTGGGGAGCCTTTAAGCTCTCGTGACACCTGTTCATGCACACAAATACACAGTACAACAACGATGCTCTCCGCACACGGCACACTCGAAACAGTTATCTTGTTTGGCAAGCTTAATAACGCACTATTATAACGCTCCATATTCCATAACGTGTGGGTTTGACTAACCTGAAGGATGGCGCATGAACAAACCCACACTCGCAAGAAAGGATATTTAGATGATATTTTGTAAATAAAGCAGCACACATAATCTCCCGCCATTGCACCCCGCTCGAAACATAAAATAGGAGTAGTAAAGTAGTAGAACATTAACACTTAATACTAACAATAGAGTAGTAGCGATGATGTACATATAGGAAAAGATTTTTTTGTATAAAGAATGCCATATAGACTCAGACGCGTCGTCACGTCACTCACACAAGCCGCAAGCCGTAGCAGCAATGTAGATACGTTTTAATGCGACACTCATGAGACACAGATGAAGATGGATTTCATTTTGCCAATAGGGTGTTCCACCTCAATCACCCACCCAACAGAGTCACATTTGCAGACCGAACGCCGTCGATCGACTGTGCGCCATTCGGGCCTGGGTGCTAAACTTTGACGGATAGCTACGATATCAGTATTTCTTATCGGTCAGCTTTTTAAGCCATCAGCTTACCGATACATGACAACTCCTACTACACGCACGTCAAGATATCGTTGCGCGTACCGTTGTGTCAGCAATGGCGTGCCGGTGATGATTGATCAGCCGTGAAGGACGCCGCCTGGAGCTGGGGTGGGCAAAGTGTGAGTGCGTTTCGGAAGTGGCCCTTTTATGGCGTTGCTTACCCGAGGTCACTCGTTTCCGTGTATTTTATTGGACGTTTTTTGGTCCAGTTTTCCCCCTTCCACAACTTATGTTAGCCTGCGATCCAATCACAGACATGTTGTAAATACCTCTAGATAGCATTAATGATAGCATAAGCTCATAAAAAAAAGAACACTACACAGTACATAACTCTGATTGTATATACACCTATTCGAACCTGTTGCTTACTAACAACGATGACACAAACACATCATACAGCCTAACTACACGCATCATCACCATTATGTACACGATCAGATACAGGTGGGGCGTTACACTTCTTATCACCACCGAAACTGTACATAAAATTCTTTTCTTCGATCTAATGGTAAGATCCCGCGGATGGACTACCTTCACTAATCTATCATCTATCTATACTCCGTTCCACTGTCACTGTAGGATGCTGAGCAGCCGGAAGGGACGAACGAGCAGCATGCAGCCCAGGAGCGAACGGTTACTTATCGCGAGGATTTATCCGACTACAACTTTTCCAAATTTGCGGCCACCTACTTTGCGAACAATGCGTCTTATCAGTTCAGCAAGCGAAAGCTTAAATCCTCCCTGCTCGATCTCTACAGCACGGCCGATGTTATATCCGCCCAGGTAAGGTGACGCCTTCTGGTCTGCGATTCAACGGAATGGTTGGGGGGATGTTCAGTAACGTTTCTTATCCAACTTTAGGCACTCTGGATTACAATACTACGATTCATGGGCGATATGGCGGATGCCAAGTACGAGGAAGAGAATGACGAATCAAAGCACAAACCGGTGATGCAGCGGGTATCTACGACGTTGGGGAGAAATTTTGCAAAATCGAAGGATTTTCAGGCATTCCAGGAGACACTGTCCGAGCACGATCGGAAGATGATACATCGTACGCTGAAAAAGAAGTCTAAAATTCCCAGTGAATTGAAATCGATTATGGAGAATAATGAGGAGATTACGGACTATCAGGAATTTCTCAACAGTCGTAGCAATAATCTGGACAAGCTGCACTTTATTATTGGGCATGGTATTTTGAACAAAAACTTGCGTGATGAGATCTTCTGCCAGATTTGCAAACAGCTGACCAATAATCCAACTGCAACCTCGCATGCGAAAGGTTGGATCCTGCTTTCACTGTGTGTCGGGTGTTTTACACCATCGGAACGGTTCGAGAAGTATCTGCGTTCGTTCATCAGGGAAGGTCCGGAGTTGTATGCGCCGTACTGTGAACACCGGCTTGATCGTACGCTTAAGAATGGAACAAGAAGGCAGCCACCTTCGCTGATGGAGTTGCAGGCGACGAAAACGAAAAAACCCATGAATGTAAGTGTGATCCTGATGGATGGAACTAACCGCACCGTTGACACCGATTCAGCAACTACGGCCGGGGAGCTGTGTGAGAAGATAAGTGATATGATTATGCTGAAAGATCGCTTCGGTTTCTCGATCTTCGTCACGATGCAGGACAAGGTACTATCGCTCCAAAGTGGCCGCGAGTTCCTGATGGACGCTGTATCGAACTGTGAGCAGTACGCGAAAGAGCAAGGCCTTAGCGAGCGAGCGGCTGATTGGAAGATATTCTTCCGCAAGGAACTGTTTGCACCATGGCACGATCCTGCAGTAGATCCGATTGCAACGGGGCTCATTTATGCACAGATTGTACGTGGACTGAATTTGGGTGAGTTGGTTAGCAACTCGGATAGGGATCTGGCGATGTTGGCCGCACTGCAGTACTACGCCGAGTATGGTAGTGAAATGAATGCGAAGACACTGCAGGAAAGGCTGAAGGACTTTGTACCGAGAAGTGTACTGAGGCCGGAAACGGCACCACGCTGGATGCAGATGATCGAAACGGCGTTCAAGAAGAGTCGCTGCGTGAAAGAGTTCCTGCAGAGAGCTGTAGCGAAGGAGGACATTGTACTGTTTGCGAAGATTACCTGGGGTATGATGTTTTCCAGATTTTTTGAAGCTGTTCAGTCCGGTGGTCCGTCGCTTGCAGCGGCAAACATCATCATTGCGATCAATTGGTCCGGGTTGTTCTTTGTGGATGAGCAAGAACAGGTGCTGGTGGAACTGTCCTATCCGGAACTGGTGCACGTAAGCTGTGAGGAAGATCCGGAAACGGATGTAGGCACCTTGTATCTGGGTACGATTCAGGGAGAAGAATTTAGCTTCAAAACGTTCGATGCACGCGTTGTGTCAGAGCTGGTTAACTATATTATTGATGAGCTGAAGAAGAGAAGCATCTACGCGGTTGTGGTGCAGTCGTACAAATCGGAAACTACGGACGAAACAGTGCTAAGCCTTCTGAAAGGTGATCTTATAGCACTCGGACAAGGATTCACTGGCGAATCGATTATGGCTGAAGAGGCCACATGGGGATATGGCGAGTGCAATGGAAAGTCGGGCTATTTCCCAACGGAATCTATCTATATCCTACCGACGATCATGCCTCCGTCAGGTGTAGTGCTGAACTTTTACAAGGTAAAGTTTGAGCACACGCCTGCTCTTAAAATAATTAATATGAATTAATTAAACTGCTTCTTGCAGAAGGAAAATGCCATAAAAAGCAAGAAGCATGCCGGTCCTATCTACAACACCGTGCAAAGGAAGAAGATGCACACTCTGCAGAGGTTCGCCGCAGATCACTTCAGAGCACCGATCGCGTAAGTGTGAGATAGGACTTGTCTATTGTCTTTGATTTTACTAACATTCTTCTTTACACTTTATATAGCAATGTATCGTCTTCAACAAGCATCAATAGTGTGCGCAAATCTACGGTAGAAGAACTTTGGAAGCATACCAGAGATCCAATGAAGGCACCTCTCTTGGAGCGTCTTAAAAATGATCGTGCAAAGTGCGATACTGCTGTGATGATTTTCACTTTTATTCTGAAGGTACATTAACAAGGTGTTGCCTTGTGCAGCCAATAAAATACATAATCCGTTTTCTCTATTGCAGTACATGGGCGATCTTCCGAAAAGCCGTGAGCAGATCGATGTCGCTAAAATCTTCACCCCAGCAATGATGGATGATCTTCTGCGGGATGAAGTCTACTGCCAGATTATGCGCCAGCTGACAGATAACAAGATTCAAATCAGTGAGGAACGTGGTTGGGATTTGCTGTGGCTCGCCACCGGCGTGATGCTTCCCAGTCAATCACTGCAGAAGGAACTGTTTACGTTTTTGCGCACCCGTAAACATCCGATCGCAGTGGATTGCTTGCAGCGGCTGCAGAAGACAATTAAGTTGGGCACCCGGAAGTACCCACCGTACATAGTGGAGGTGGAAGCGATACGCTACCGAACGGTGGAGATTTATCACAAGGTGTACTTCCCGGATGATACGGATGAAGCGTTCCAGATCGAGTCGTCCACCAAAACGAAGGATCTGATTCAGACGATCACGCGTCGATTGGAGCTAAAGTCTAGCGAGGGCTTCAGTCTCTTCATCAAGGTGATGGACAAGGTACTGTCGGTGCCTGAGGATTACTTCCTATTCGATTTCATCTACGAACTGATGGAATGGTTACGTGAAACACATCCTTCCCGGACGAACGACAATCGTATCCAGTGCGAGTACCAGCTGTTCTTCATGCGAAAACTGTGGATCAACGTAGTACCAGGGCGGGATCGGAATGCGGACGAGATATTCCACTTCCACCAGGAAGTGCCCAAGCTACTGCAAGGCTACTATCAACTCACCAAGGAGCAAGTCGTTGATTTGGCTGCTTACATCTTCTGGGCACAGTATGAAGTCACGGACCTGCCGATATTGGGTAAAAACTTCCACGACTTCTTACCATTGCTCATGGCGAAGGATGCCGAACGCTTGCAGAAGATCGATCACTGGAAGCGTGATATCATAGCGAAGGTGGAAGCTGTCAAAGGAATAAGCGTCGGTGAGGCGAAGCTAGCCTTCCTAAAGCTGATGCAGCAGTTCTCGATGTTTGGGTCAACGTTCTTCGTGGTAAAGCAAGCGACCGATCAGAACCTACCACCGACACTGCTGATAGCGATCAATCGAACCGGATTCCACCTGATCGAACCCCACACGAAGGACATATTGCATAGCTACAGCTACACGGAGCTAAACTTCTGGAGCTCGGGTAATACCTTCTTCCACATCAAGTTTGGCAGTATGATGGGATCGACGAAGCTGCTGCTGGAAACGAAGCAGGGATACAAAATGGATGAGCTGTTAGCGTCTTACATACGCCATTTTAAGGCGCAAGCGCAAAGGAATTAAAAGATGATAGGCGAATGTTGGAACGCAAAGAACACTGATAACAAAGAGGCAAAGATAGTGGAAAAGACAGTCAAGGACGAACATGCAAACCGTTTAAATTTAAAGGAATTTGGTTAGATCATAATAAAGATTTATTAAATAAGTTAATATTTCATTTTACAAAATTCAAATCGAATTCCACTTCAAAATTTAATTCGTAGTGCTTTATTGGACAGACGATACAAGAGCCGGGATTTAGACGTACCCAAGGACCTTAGCTTCGGCAACGAAAGCGATGATACCGTTGAGCGTTTCCTGTGCGTTCGGAATGATCTGATCGGCAGGGAGGACGAATCCGGTCGCACCGGTATCACGGAACTCGAAGGTGTATCCAAGTCGCGTGCCGTGCACTCCAACGAAGTAGTCTACCGTGCTTCCGGAGGTAGTGTCTGTGTTGAGAAGAGAAATAGTAGATAAAGAATTGTTGTACCTTTTGCGATCCCTCCTTCATTTAGAAGACACTTACACAAAACGCTGGCACTGTTGCCGTAAGTGTAGCGCGTGCCGTAAGTAGCCTGGATGGCTGCAGCAGTAGCAGCGGCAATACGTTGCAAATCGGCATCGTTGGATGGCAGTGGAGCACCACTGTATCCGAACGGTGTCAGCAGGTACTGGCCGTAGGAATGGAACGAGAACTGGATGTTGATATTGTTCGCAATAGTGGCATAGTAGTCGGCCATGGCTCGCGTTTCTGGCTCGGAGAAGGCCGTCAATCCAGCAAACGTGTCCGAACAAGGTACGGACGAAGCACCACCATCTGGAAAGGATGAATAATGAGCGTTAATGTGTGTTAAGCAGTTGAGGTTGGGTTCGTATCTTACTCATCCACATGTAGTCAAAGTTGCGGTTAGGATCAGTACCAACACAGAGAGCATTGACTGGTTGACGGGTCTTGCGCCATTGGCGGTTCTATTGAAAAGGGGGTAACCGCCCGTGATTAGTACGAAGAATTCTTTACAGCGCATCAGCAATACTTACAGTGGTCTTGGTGTACGTCAAACCATCCGGATTCGCAACCATAATGAAGTACCAATCGTAATTCTGGGCCAAATCCTGAACAGCTGGGTTGCTGGAGGTGAGCAGCTCGTTCAACAGCCACGTGGCAGTAGCGGACGAGATCCACTCGCGAGCATGAATGTTAGCCTCGATGAAGATGCCCGGATTGCCCGCCTTGTGCGACAGCTTGATCGCCTTCAAATCGCGTCCCTCGAACGATGTACCGTAAACCGAGCCGGTAAGAATGGCTGGGTTCGAAGCGACAACCGAATCCATCCAGGCGTAGATTTCATCCACGGTGTAATAATCGGTCCAGCCGAATGTAGCACGATTATGGCGCATCGGACGCTCAGCATCGATCACTCTGCGATGGATAAAGAGAAAAGACTTCAATGACGCACTGAGCAGAAAAGACCAGGATTCTTTCATTCGTACTTCTGGAAGTCTTCGATCTGCAGGCGCCTCTTCAGGGAAAGTGCTGCCGTCAGCTCCTCGAAGTGGGCAAACTTGTGCGGTGGGACCACAATGCTCAGGCGCATGTTGGTTTGCACCGGCGATTCCCAGAAGTTGTAGCCATCGGGGTTCAGTTCCAGCTGTTGGAGGGTGCGCAGCTGAAATTCTGTTTCGATCGACACCTCGTACACACGGTAGTTGTCGAATCGGGCCTGTTCGGCCGATCCACCGCACGCAATGGCGGCTACTAGTAGAAACGCTAGCTTAAACCACATCTTTCCAATACGACCCCTGAACGAAACGATGAGCTCGTTCGCTCGGTTCGGGTTGCTTATATACGCGAAAGCGCTATCTGGTGCGTGGGCAAAGAGTTGGAGGCTCGATTTCGATAATGCTCCCCGGACAAAGGAATTAACTGCCGAATGTCCTGACGCATCCAATCAGCTGGATAGGATTAGTTGACGCAGGTAGCGCGTAGTGTAGAGGATGAATTGCAACAATTGCTTCGAGAAGAGATAGGTACTAGAGACGCTTATTGCCGTAGCTGGAAAGTCCCTATTGATAAGAGTGTTTTAGTAGATTTCTATTGAGATAATTACCATTGAATTGAGCAAAATTATAGCTTCAATGAGTTAGATACAGATAGTGAAACTGTGTTACACCCAGAAAAACGAAACACTCGCTCGCAAATCGATATCGGCAATGTGTTTGTGGAACGATGAGTTGAACATTTGGCTCCATGGTAAACATAGCATCAAAGTCATCAAACTCGTCCATGACATAATGAATGCAAATCTCCCAATACGCAGCGATAAGATAAAGGGACACAACTCACTAGATAGCATTGTAAAGTTTTCATTTATTATTGTTTGTACTACCCGCAGACGTGTGTCCATTCACATGTAGTCTAAATTCTTCGCCTCATCGATCATGGCGATAAATCCTTCCAGCAGTTCCTCGGCGTTCGGCACAATTTGATCGGCTGGCAGGATGAATCCGAACTCGACCTGATCGCGCAACTCGTACGTGTAGCTTAGTGGAATACCGGCCACGGCATGGGCCCAATCAACCGAAATTCCCGATGCAACATCTGAGGAAAACAAGAAGATGGACTTATAGATCTCTTGATAAAGAATTCTTGTGGATCTTTTAACGCACATAGTACTTCAGCAGTCGTTCCGACGCGGTATGGTTTGTTGTAAAGTTTGTACATATCAACCGAGGCACGCTGTCCGACCTGGAGCAGATCTTGATGGTTGTAAGTACGAGGTGCATTGTTGTAACCGAACGGGAACAGTATGTACTGACCGCGGGAGTGAATCGAAAGCGCAAGTTTGACAGTTGGCGCAATCGATCGGATAAAAGTAGTCAGATTGACGATTTCAATCTCCGATTCCGGCTCCGGCCCGGCATAATTGTCCGAGCATGGCGTCATAGATGTGCCACCGTCTGGAAGGGGAAACAAAAATTGTAGTACACTACCAGTACCGTCTGTAGGCAACACATACTATTCCATTGATGGTTGTAGTTCCGATTAGGATCAGTTCCGTAGCAAAGCAGACTGTGTTGGCTTCTCGTTTTGCGCCATAATCGTTCCTAAGGAGTGAGGAAACATGGTACCTTTGTGTGTCCAATACATTGTGAGTCGTACTGCTAGTTAGAACCTTACCGTGCTGTGCGTGTAAGCAAACCCATCCGGATTAGCGACGGGCACAATGTACCAGTCGTAGTTTTCCGCAATATAACGAACACGTGCATCTTCCGAGGAGACCAGCTCGTTCAGTATCCATGTCACGGTTGCCGAGGTGATCCATTCACGTGCATGTATGTTGGCATCGATGAAGATACCCTTATTACCCTCCTTGTAGGATAGTTTGACCACCTTCATGTCACGCTTTTCGTACGTTTGGCCAATGGTTTGCACGGACAGTACGGAACTGTGTTGGGCGACCAGCTCATCGATCCAAGCATAGATTTCTTCTAGAGTGTGATAGTCATCCCAACCGAAACCTTCAGCCAGTTTACGTGTGGGACGCTCTTTGTTGATAATTCTGGAAGAATAAGATGATAGGGCAGAAGTAAAAAAAAGCCTCAGTAGAGAGCTGGTGTGTGCAGTACTGTTGCAAGTTGTTTGTGAGGATTGTGTTCTGGATCTCATGCTTTTTGAAGAGTCGTTCCATGTTAGTCAGTTGTCCTGGTGGCACCACAACTTCTACGCTCATGTTCACTCTTGCTGGGTAGTCCAGGAAAGTATACTGCAAAGAAAAGGATTCCTCTCATCTACCTTGCACTAGCCAAATACATTGGCGATCTTTGGAAGCGTTCTTCTCACCCCATTTGGAAGTGACTCCAGGTGTTGGAGCACCGCGAGCTGATCGGTGGAGGTGATATCGATCTTGTACACTGCATAATTTTCGTAACTCAATTTACCCTGAGCGCAAGCGATCAACGTCACAGTGCTAACGAGCGCCAAAGTAAGGAAACGTTGTACCATTGCCATCTTTACCTACCGGCAATAAATGACTACTACCGTCCGTATTGCTCAAGCAATCGTAAAGAAGCTTTGCATTTTTATTGCATCTTATCAAAACAAGGGTTTCGTTACAGGAGACAGTGGTTATCTTAGCTGACAAGGGAGTTATTTTTCTACCGCGCTATAAAGCGCTCCATGTTCAGCGCGATGTTTTGATTGATTAGAACACCTTGCCCCAAAGGCACTTCAGGATCGTTGGAAGTAGCCCATTGTTTTGGCTTTGGCCAGCATGGCTATCAGCGCATCGAGGGTCTCTTCGGCGTTGGGAATTATCTGGTCCGCGGGCAGTACGAACCCGTACGGGCCATTATCACGAAACTCGAAGCACATCGAGAGTGGGGTTCGATGATAACCGTGAGCCCAATCGGTGGTAGATCCGGAATCGACATCTGAAAATGGAGATCTGTTAGAGTTCCGCCTTTTATAGATGGATATATAAAGTCCAAATGAGGCTTACACAACACATCAGCAATCGTGCCAAAGGTGTACGGTGTGTTGTAGCGAGTAGAAAATCCAATTGCAGCGGCTTCCGCTATTTCCATCTGATCAACATAATTATCCGGATAGTCAGCACCTTGATAACCGTACGGCAGTAGAATGTACTGTCCATACGAGTGGAACTGAAGATGAAACTCAACCTGCTCAGCAATCGTTGCGTAGTACTCGATCATGTTACGCGTTTCGATTTCGGATGCTGGTTCCGGTCCGGCGTAGATATCGTTGCACGGTACCTGCGATGCTCCACCCTCCATCCAGTGGTACGGGAAGTTACGGTTCAGATCAACACCTGCGCACAGGATATTGTGTGGATAGCGGTTCTTGCGCCACAGCCGGTTGGTTGTTTTAGTGTAATGGAAACCGTCCGGATTTGCCACCGGCAGTATGTACCAGTCGTAGGAAGTGGCCAGCTCTTGTACTGCTGGATCTGATGAAGTGAGCAGCTCATTCAGTAGCCAGGTGGCCGTTGCCGAGGTGATCCATTCACGTGCATGAATGTTAGCCTCGAGGAAAATTCCCGGATTGCCGGACTGTTGGGACAGTTTCACCAACTTCATGTCCCGGCCTTCGTACGTTAGTCCAATACTTTGAACGGTAAGGATGGAGGGATACTGGAGTGCTAAGTCGTCGATCCATTCGTAAATCGCTTCAAGGGTTTGGTACTCTTCCCAACCGAATGTCGTTTCACTGCGTGCGGATTTTTTTGGTGGGTTTTCTGCATCAAGAATAGCTTGGAAGTTTTTGGTGGCCAGATGTGAGTTGAGATGCGTGTTCTTCAAGAGTTGGAAGTAATCAGTCAGCTTTCGTGGAGGAACAAGAACGCTGACATTCGTACGAATTTGGGTGGGTGAGTCTAGGAAAATAAACTACACCGAATCGTTGTGGCATTAGAAAGGTTACCGGTTAACGTTGAGTTGACGTGCGTACTTACCCCATCGTTCTGTTGCTCCAGTTGCTGTAGTACATCAAGCTGACCTCGGTCACTAATTGACACCCGAAATAGATGGTAGTTGTCGTATCGAATTAACTCGCTCGATACGACGGCACACAGTAGTGCAAGAAGTATGCTACAAAGGGATCGCATTTCGGGACCGTTTGTTTGACAAAGAATAGCAGCAGCGTGCTTCTTTTATACCAACTTCTCTTCCATCTGCCTTTTTGCAGCTGGTTTTCACCATTTAGCAAGCTTCTCACGTCTTATCTTGCCGGTTGCTACCTTATTTAGTAAGATACTGTTTATATACATCGCGTTTTCATGACTTAATGGTGTGTAACACTCAATGTTCCTGTCTATTGACATAAATCACGCCGAAACACATGTTCAATGCCTGGACACGCTGTATAGAATCTCTCTCACTGTTATCAGCGGTGCATTATTGACACACATTGAATACACAATCGTACGCAACGCCCACAGAGTAGTAAAATCAAAATGATTCAGTAGGCATTGTGTCAGCACTATTATCACTGAGTTGAATGTTTATTATTATGATTTATCAATTGCAAACACTGTTCGCACTTATGCTCCTAATCTAATCTAGGTAAATCGATTACAGTGTAACAATCCCCCATTACACATTAATGTGACCAAGCTCCTTGCCCTTGCGGACGAATGCGACCAACCCGTCCAACACCTCCATCGCGTTCGGAATGATCTGTTCCGGGGGCAGAATGAATCCATAGACGCCATTATCGCGGAACTCGAAGGTAGCAGCGACAGGTGTACCGTGCGTACCGTGGGCCCAATCTGGCGAAGATCCCGAGGCAATGTCTGTGGGGTAGAGCACCAATGGCTAGATTAGTATATGTCACTCGGGACGTGAGATTACTTCAAGAAGGATATAACATACACAATACATCAGCCGTAGTACCGAACTCGTAAGGCGTACCGAACCGCTGGTAAATGGCGATGGCGGCCGCCTCACCCATCTCCATCATGTCGTAGTAATTTTCCGAGTATTCCGCATCCCGGTGACCGTACGGGAAGAGAATGTACTGACCGTACGAATGGAATGACAGATAGGCCTGGACCTTATCCTTCACGCTCACAAAGTAATTCATGATGTGCTGGGTTTCGATTTCGGAACCTGGTTCCGGTCCAGCGAACGTATCGGTGCAGGGAACAGCCGATGCACCGCCCTCTGTTGAGAAAGAACAAAGCTACCCTGAAGAATGTCGCTCAAAATCGCACTCCAATTGCTCTTACCCATCCAATGACCAGGGAAGTTACGGTTCATGTCCACACCGTAGCAAAGCACATTGTGCGGGTAACGGTTCTTACGCCACAATCGGTTCGTTGTCTTGGTGTAGTTGAAGCCGTCCGGATTCACCACCGGCAGAATGTACCAGTCGTAGTTTTCGGCCAAATCGCGTACTTCCGGCGCCGTCGAGGTTAGGAACTCGTTGATCAGCCATGTTACGGTAGCCGAAGTGATCCACTCACGGGCATGAATGTTAGACTCGATGAAGATACCCGGATTACCTTCCTTGTAAGAAATCTTAACCGCCTTTATGTCACGATCCTCGTACGACTGGCCAACCGTCTCGACCGACACGATCGATGGAAACTCGGCCACCTTCTCATCGAGCCAGTCGTAAATCTCTTCGAGCGTTTGGTATTCTTCCCACCCGAACGCACGTCGCGAACGTTTCGGACTCTCGTCATCGATGAGCCTAGATCATGCAAAGAGTAATTCGGCGTTAATAACAATACACTTGGAGCATCGTACGCACACAAAACACATACTGCTGGAGATTCGGAACCCGCAGACGATTTTCTAGGGCTAGCTGGCTGGCAAGTTCGTCAAACTGGGCGTACTTGTGCGGTGGCACAACCAAGTTAATCTTCATGTTCGTCTGCACTGGAGATTCCCAGAAGAGGAACTGAAAGACGAAGGACATAGCGATAGAATTCACCAACTTAAGGATACGGCACACGCTAGCACACTCACACCATCCGGGAAGCTTTCGAGATATTGAAGAGCTTCCAGTTGCGTTTGGTCAGCGATCGCTACTTCATACACACGGTAGTTATCGTACCGGACTTGCTCGCCACGGAGCAATCCGGCCACACAGCACAGCAGCAACACAACAGCTTTGAAGATCATTTCTATGCGCGAGACACACCCAAAAACCAACTGCTACGAGTGAATGAACGTTCCTTTTATAGGAAAACCAGTGAAGACGTTTGTACGCGCGTAGTAGGAGGTGGTTGTCTTATCGCGACGATAAGTAGTGATCAGCATGATTGTAGGATTACGAACGCTTGTCAAACAATTGTATTTTATCAGGTGGGCGTGATGAGGTTCGGGGAGAGCCAATGATGTGATTGAGCCTAAAGTCAAGAGTTTGGTGCATTTATTGGAAATGTTTCATCTAACCAGATCGAATTGAAAGGACGCCCAATAGAGCTGAATAGAGAGCCTTAAGCATTACACATAGCACTGGCCGTAGAAAGCGACGTTTTCCACCTTGGGTGTTTCGATTTTAACCTGATAGCCATCGTACACCACGTAGAGGGAAACGTTCGGTACCACGAAGACGATCGTGTCGTAGACGTAGTAGTACTTGAACGGATATACATCGACGCTACCGTGCTCCAGAGCGTACATCAGCTCGCTGTCCACGGTGAAGGTGTACTTCGTGCCGGTGGATTCGTACTGCTTGCCGAAGAGTGGCTGCACAACTACGCTGTGACCGTTCAGAACGAGCTTGAAAGCCTGGAGAGACAGGAAAAGTGTGTGTTAAAGGGACTTGAGCGTATGACCATTTACCATTCAACTTACAACATGGTTCTTTTCCAGCTTCTGCACATAAACGGCCCAGGTGTAGGTGACGGGATGATCCGAGGCGTACAGAATCCATTCGTTGTAGACCGGCTTCTTGCTGACGGTGTAATGATAGGGTGCATACTCGTACACTGGGTTGACCACGCAGCTATCAACATAGCCGAACGACTTCATCACTTCAAAGTACCTGGAAAAAGGATGATGACATCTGTGAGATTCTGTTCCTGGGCCATGCAATAATTCCTTGAACTTACTTAGTGAACACAGTACTGTCCGGTTGGAACACCCAGACCCAATCGTAGTACGGAACCTGATCGAAGGCAACGGTTTCGTACGCCGACTTTACTACCACATCCACAATCGGGTAGGTGTAGTACACCGGATACTCAACCTCCACAACAAATCGGTTCTCCGGGACAAAGTGGAACTGTTCAACCTCCGGATAGTAAGCTGGTCCAACGTGCTTCACCCAGAACCAGAACGGCTTAACAAACTCCTCGTACACCGGATACACATGCTGATAGTCGACCGTGTACTGGTACTTACGAACGGTGCTATACATATCGACACATTCGTATGGTACTGGCACGGAGTATTCTTCAAAGTGCGGCAGAACGCGTGGAACACACTGTTGATAGAAGTACGTCGGCACGGTGTGATACGATGGAACGTACGTATAGTTCTTCTGCACATCCGAAGGTACTCCAGTCCATTCGACCGATACCACCATATCATCCTTCACGCACTTGTGGTCGTACGAGTAGCCATGGAAGTAGGACAGCTTACCGGTAACCGATTCTGGCACCACATCCTTCACCCAATCAATGCAGATGTTCATGTTCTTCTCACCGGGCGTTTGGCGCGTTATCTGCATGTTGACCGTTTTGAAGTACGTTCCATATTCGTGAGTGTAGTAAACGTTAAAGTCCCAATGGTTGACGACGACGTCCGTCTTCTTGAAGATAGCCGTAAACTTGACGTACTGCCGATAGTCCGGAGTGGTCCACAGCTTGTGCGACAACGCTTCACTGTCAACCTTGAACGTGAACTCTACCTTGTCGAACGGATAGACCTTGCACGGGTTAACGTATCCGACCACACCGTAGCTGGTGGGTTTCGGTGGCAGCACAGTTGTGTAGAACCAGGTGAAGTACTTCGTCACAAAGTCGAACACGGTAACGTGTTCCAGCTCGTGGAACAGATCCGACGTGAAGACATCGTGGAGCGATTTGAAGTATTTGACCGTTGGTGGAACTTCCACATCAAACACGGACAGGTAGAAGTGCAGACCGGTGTACTTGGAGTGTGCTTCGTACAGGACGACGTCCTTCTTTTTCGGTACTGGGACGGCCGTGACCGTCTGATAGTGGAAGCATGCCGGGCAGGTTGGCTTCAGATAGTCTACTTCCGTATCTGACCTGGCGTAAACCTGCGTCTTCACGTGCGACTTGAAACCGACTACATTGAACACCTCGTTGGCATGCTTGCTCCACACAAGTTTGAACGAATTCTGCTGGAAGTTGAAGATAACGTCGAATACCAGCGGGACGTGGAAGTCGAATGCCTGCACACGACGCGTACCTTGCCAGGTTACGGCGAACGGATTGTACACCGACACACCGTAGTATCCGTGCATCCACATGCGGAAGAAGCTGTTAACGGTGAGCGTCACCTCGTTCTGGTTGGTAGTGGACGGTACCACAACGTTGTACTTGAACTGCGACACAAGCGGCAGTTTGAGCGCTACCTTAACCGGAACTCCATCGTACGTCGGTGTGTATAGCTCAACATCGGCCACATTCAGTACGGTCGTAAACTGATACTGCAGAGTCTTCAGGATTGTCAGATAGGTGTACGTGTAGAACTGCTTGATCGTTTCCTCGTTGAAGTACTTCGTGTACACAACTTTGCCGTTGGCCATGAACGTGAACTCCACGTGAACGGGGACATTTTCATGATTCTTGGTAATCGGTTCGTTGATCGTTTTAGGGTCCACATTGAACAGCTTGGGCCAGACAAGTGACAGCGGGTTGTGCACTCCCTCGAACTTGACATACACCGAGTAGAGATCGTACACGCGATCCATGACGTAAGGCGCGAAGCTAATGCAGAACTGATTCACCTTGTTGTACTTAACATCCGCAATCATATTACCACGAATGATGCTGCCAACCTTCTGCTCCACATCGACGTAATCGTAGAAGAAGGACTTTGTCTCCACTGCCGGATCGTAGTGCACAAACTCGCTCACGACCTGCTGCAGGTAGTGGTAGAACTCCGTTCCGAAGTAAACGTCCGAGTTGACCAAGCTACGCACGGTGGTCACAAAGTACGAGTAGAGATGGACGTTCGTTTCGGTCTTGATGAACGCAACCAGTTTCGAGAAGTAGTGAACTTCTTCCATCGACACGATCACCTTCACAGCAGCCACACGCAATTCCAGTGGCAGTGTGTCATCGATCACAACTGGGAACACCACCTCAAACAGCGTGTCGTGCTCGTGTTCCAAAATTTCCATCAGAGCATAGATCACGTGCACCTGCAGATGGCGATCGTACGCGAATTCCAGCACCGGCTCACCCTTCACCAGCGGCACCAACAGTTCACCGACCGTACCGAGCTGAATGTTCTTCAAACCGTGCAGCCAAACCAGCTGCTCCTCGTACGTTTTCGATTCCTTCAGGTGTTTGTAGTAGATCTTAATGTACTTTTCGATTTCCGTCGAGTACTTTTCGTGCTGGAACGTTTTGTAAACGATAGTACCGAACGAAAGGATGGCGGCATGTGCCACGTCGGGCTTAACATACTCGGGGAAGTTGATAAAGTCTTCGACAGCGTGCAGCAATTCCACGGATGGCACGCGCACGTTGACGCCGAGCGAGAACAGCATGCCTGATGCAACCGAATCCTTCACCTTGTGGCTCTTGACTACATCCATGACAAACTGTACGGAGTATTTAGTGCCAACGGAGGGAAGCACCTTGTAGAAAATGTCTACCGCCATCAGATCCTTCGGAGTGGTCGACTTGGTCAACACGGTCCAGAACTGGCCATAGTTCTCAACGGTGAACGGTTTCAGTGCTTCAATGATATTTGTGATCACCAGACCGTACTTGGTATCGCTTTCCTGTTGCGTGATTTGGTTCTCCTGTTGGTTGGAAAAGTAAGTAGGGTTTTTTGGAGGGACGTACTAGAATTGGGACACTCCAATGGGACAAAAAAGTTTACCTGAAGGTACTGGACAGCTTCATACAGCATAGCCTGGACCTTGGGTCCAACGGAAGAAATATCTACAACGGGCGAGACGGTTGCAATGGTCGGATAAGTTTCCTCAAAGACTGACTCGGATGTTTCATACTGTACGTAGTGATACACCTAGGAGAACAGAATAATTCGTGTCAGACAAAAGTGTATGCTAGATGAGGACATGTCCAAGAAATACTCTACTTACCGGGAATCCAGAGAACTCAAAAGTCTTGGTAGGAGCAACGGTGTTCGCAAACACAAACGTCTGTTTGCTCGTGACAAACTGCTTCTGACCCTCAACAGTGAACGGCTGCACGTATTTGGTACTTTCCGAGTGTGCCTTAACCACGCTAACACCCTCGCGGGTATAAATCAGCTCATACTCCACCACCGGCAATACCGAGTTCCAGGTGCTCCAGTTCTGATACACGTGGTAAGGTTCCACATTGGAGTACACGTCGTACGGCAGATTAGCAAACGATTCATAGTCCGGTGTCTTCACGATCTGCACTTTCTGACCATCAACCGAGTGTACGGCGTACGTAACATTCACCTTACCGTACACGGACTCTTCCGTTTCGGTAAACACGAACGGTTTGACAAACTTCTTCGACGGGATCTTGTCGACTGGCAGTTGCAGCATACCTGCGACTCCCTTCTTCAGATTAATGCTCCACAGTACATCCTGCTTGGTGGTGAAGACTTCCTGAACCAGTCCAAACTTGTCGTACGTCACGTAGAATGGCTGCACGAACGCTTCGGCTTGCTTGGCGTACAGGGTGTAATTCTCGGCCGTTGGTTCAACCGGAATTGGTAGGTGCCCCGTGTACAGGAACACCTTCGGCTCATCAAAGTACACGAACGTTCCATTTCCAGAAGGATCTGAAGGGGATATTGACAGGTTACAGATGACCCGCTTCCTACGCAAGATGGATCAGAATTGTTGTACGTACCTGGGCGAACATGCATGTAAGCCTTCACACGGTACACTGAACCATACTCAGGCTCAACCACACCGGTCGTCACATCCAGCTCGTACGCGTACACGTACTCCTCCGTACCAGTGCCCACGAAGACACTCTTCACGACGCTTCCATGGGCCCAGCTTGTAGCCGCCACAAGGGCAAAGGCTGAAATGGATACAAAGTTTATCGTTTTGACAAAATTCCTTCAGGCCAGGCCGCTAACAGAAATCGAACTCACCCAACACTAACCACTTCATACTGTCACAAGAAATCACCGATCGCGATCGTTACAATTTTGTCTCGCGTTTACCTTTTCACGAACGCCACCAAAGGACGCCACCCAGTCAACTGCTCACGGGTACTGCGCGAGGTGCGTCTTTTAAAGGCGTGCACTTATCGCAAATCAATGATTCCTTGTTTACCTTTCCCATTGCATTGATGCTCCTTGCTGGGCGGGTCATCGGTGACGGTTACATCCGATTGTTCGAACATATAATAATAACGCAGATAAGTCGGAAATGCAGTCGCTAGCCACACATGCACGGGTGATAATTTGTATGCATGCAAGAATGTTCGGTAGTGCGTTGTTATGCGGTCAAAAATGGCGATCTGGAAACCGCAGAAAGTTGAACGACCCCTAACATTGTTGCGTGTCGGTATGCGAAAATCTTAATTTATTTTTAGATTTCTGTTTTTAATAATAGCAAAATGTTACAGTTTATTAAGGATCAATCTGGATCAACTTTGGATCGATTTTGAAGGATTGAGAATCAACTTATTAACTTTTAAAAAATGTATTTTCCAACCGAGTTCCCCCGTGATATGGTGCCCTTTCACGGTTCGGAGAAGCAAAAGTCTCCCATCAAAAATGAAAGGAGTATCTTATTTTTAAGTTTATTGTAAGCAATACGGCCTCGCCGTTCTTAATGAATAAAAAAAAAGTATTTAACTAGAGTCATGCCAGATAGAGTCTGGTGTATGGAGCGTTGATCAGGAACGTGATAATGCGGCTAGCTTGTATGCAAAATTTTATGCTAACTGCTAATCAGACGTTGTACAGTGTACTCCATAGATGTATGCTAGAATGTGTTTAATTTCTTGGCCCAACGATCTATCAGGCCACGCCGGCCATCGTCACTTCTACTTTTTTTAACGACCTTTTAAGGTCATGCCGGCCATCAAATGGCTAGCTAGACTTGCCCGATACCACGAAGTTGAATATTCAGTCCTCATCTCTACGGGGGGACCATCCGGATGGGATTTTATTCCCGGTCCTGCCGTTTGAAAACCGGCGCCGCTGTCGTCTGTGCCACCGGGCCGCACTTAAAGAAAGAGTCTGAGGAATCAAAACAAGTGCGGCGTTTCTCAACGTCTAGTAGTTACCTATCCTGGAGAGTTCTCGCCAGGACGTAAAGACTAACTAACTGTAAAGAGACTAATAAGTGTTAGTTTGTTCGTCCCTTACTACTTGAACATGGATTATTATGCAAAAACGATACTATCTGCTGGATTTACAAATGCTAGTAAAATTACGACAATAGATTGGTGGAAAAAATGGATCAGCAGGAAAAAGTCTCATACTACCATAGTCTCTTGACAGAAGCAGCTGAAAGAGCTTACAAACACTTCAAAAATATATTTGCAGCTTTCATGGGTAAAATTTCTCTAGCAGCAGTTAGTTAGCCGAGTTCAGTACAGATGATAGCTATATTTTATGTTTATTTAGTTATTTTCACACAGGCCTCTACAGCCCTGACAAAATATACTAAAAAATCAAAGTTAACTTTTCGCATTCTTATCAACCGAATCTTAACAATGTTAAGAAGTTTTTCACACCGAAATTATTTGTGATATGGTTTCTAATAATCAACGGTAGTTATTGTATAGGAGTACGACCCCTTTCTTGCTAACAAAATTAAACAATCTACATGTCTCAGGTTGGATCATTGCCATACATCGGTAAACAACGCGTTGCATAACAAGCACTCAAACTGGATGCTGGACGGCTATAAGCGGCTTCCTTCTTTTGCACTGATCAGCTCAGTTCCAATTCTTAACCCGTAGCGAACGGTCCGTAGCTATGCGATGGCAATTAAGCAATTGCCGTTCGTAGTGCTTTTCCTTGCATGGGGAATTCCCCGCGATTGTGCTGGTCAAAGGTGAGTCAGTCAGAGTTTGAAAGTGATAGTGAGAACTAGTGCGAGAGTACACAAAACGTGCACTTTAACAAGAGCTTGCAATGTTTGATTAGGTATGCAATTCTCGCTAGTCCTACGGTAAGACCACACGGTAATTATGATTTGATAGTGACAAACATATCGCCAGCTAAGAAAGAGTTCAAGTGTGAAATTGTCGACTCGAACGATGTGCCTGTCGGCGGAAACCATATGACGGTTAACCCGTACGGCGTAAGGAAGGTACTCATTCCTGTGAGTTGATCGTCCATTCAGAATCTAGCACTATATGTCGAATGAGTTAATTCCATCAGTAATACTTACAGGTAGCAGCTCTGAAAGGACAAGCATACAAGCTGAAAGTTTGGGACGTACAAAGCCAATCGCTAGTAAATTCTACCGAGCTGGAGTGCATCAGACAACGCTATATCGTACTGTTTCAAACTGATAAGCCTGCCTACAAACCGGGCGATCGGGTACAGTTTCGTGTGATCTTTCTTTTGCCTCACATGGTACCGGTAACAGCGCAGGTTCTGCCCGACATTTTCCTTACCGATCCTGACAGAATGCGCATGAAACAGTGGCTCAATGCCTCACTGACAAGTGGAGTGTTCGAGGGTAGTTTCCAGCTGGCGGAGCAAACTACGCTTGGCCTGTGGACAATCAGCGCCACCCTGTATGATGAGGTTCGTTGGGTCGAGTTTGAGTTTGTATACAGGGTGAATTTATCTATGTTCTGTTTACTGGCAGCTATACAAAGAATCTTTCATGGTGGAGGAGTACACGCTTCCGTTGTTCAAAATCGAGACACAGGGTATACCGAAACCATACTTCCACTGTAAGGACACGAACATGTCGCTGAAGCTGAGAGCATCCTATGTGCATGGTGGTTCGGTACGCGGCAATGCTACTGTAGTAGTTCGTACCAACTACAACAACTATCCTTCCCAGACGAAGGAAGTAGCACGGAAAGAGCTTCCAATTAATGGTATGGTGCTTGTTAACTTTCCAACTGACATCGTGGCGAAGAACTGTGATGAAGAGCATACCGTATGGTTCCATGTGATGGTAACGGAGAGTTCTACCGGTATTACCTACAACACTACGTCCACGATGACGGTTCACAATTCGGAAGGTGTAACAATGGAGGTTTTGGACGGGAATGATGCTTTTTATCCGGGTCTAGCGATGCGCTTCAAAGTAAAGGTGACAACCAATCTCGACGAGAAGCCACTGGTAAACCGGAATATAAGAATATTGTACCGAGTAGTGGACGAGGATCAAAACGATCGTGAGGAACTGATCCCCAACGTGTTAGTACTACAGACGAACAGTAACGGGATTCTTCATTTCTCGATCAACACCACCATTACGACATCGGAGGTAAATGTGGAGGGTAGCTACAAGAACCAAACAATTCCCTTAGTCTTTGCTTACCCGATGTATGAAGACAAAAGTCTCGACTACCTTGGGATGAACACGCGTAATGCATAGTATGTCTAGGTACATTAAGGATCGTTTTCTGGAATTGTAAAAATTTTTGTTTTCTTCTAGCCATTACTTCCATCGCAACATCATTGTTGATCTTTATTCGAATGTAAAGCTCCAAAGAATTTATTATGTCGGCTATACTACGGGGAGGATAGCTACATATGGAGTTCACGAATCATCGAAACCGGCAAACAACCATCAGTTGGTAATTGAGGCAATACCACTGATGAGGCCACGGATGAAACTGTTATCATATGCCATGAAGGAGGATGGAAAAATATTGAGTTCTGCAATTATTATACGCTTTATGTCCAGTTACAAACCTGCAGTAAGTATTTCTCTTTAATGAATCAAAATTATTATTGTATAAAATGTATATTTTCAGTTCGATATAACGACCACATTAACGGAACCAAACTCTGGCACGTATGCGTTCAACATTACGACCGTCGAGAATGCGTTCGTTGGATTGTTAGGTGTAGATGAGCGGATCATGGAGAGATCCACAATTGATAATAACATTTCGCAGAAAAAACTTGATAAAGCGATGCAAGAATCAGAAGACTCATCGGATGTGTGTTCTTCGTATGACAGCTTTGGAGTAAGTAACGAGTGAGTCGTCTGAGGTAAAGTTGTTTTAACGTGTGAATTATACATTTGCCTGATAGAGTGTTGGTGTGAAGGTGCTAACGGATGGATATCTGCCAGATGGTAACTTTACTTCTTCTGATCAATAACCCTAGATGAGAGCTGCTCAATGAGCTTTTGTTTTCTTCATAGTTGGATTCGTTCCTCACTCATTCGATGAGCTTGCACGAGCTGGAACAGATTCTAGTCAGGACTACAACACGCGGGAAGACTTTCCCGAAACATGGATCTGGGAATCGGCTGAAACATCTTCGTAAGTTTCTTCCAAAATCATCTCATTCATAAAACTGCTATCACTGGGCTTACGCTCCCTTCACTTAGCGGTAAAGCTTTGTTCAAGAAATCACTTCCCGACACCATAACGACCTGGATAGTGACTGGATTCTCGGTTAGCCAGAGGAATGGTTTGCAACTACTGCAGGAACCCATAAAAATACATTCAAAGAAGCGGATCTTTGCCCAGCTCCATTTGCCACCATCGATCAAACGATTCGAAGAAATTACAGCCCATTGTCTAGTGCATAATTATGGCGCTGCTGCTAATGTGTCGGTAGAGGTGCGTCCAATGCTGAAAGCCGTTACTAAACTGTTCCTTGCCGAAGCAACAACTGAAACCATTCGCATTAAGCTTAATTCGGCAAAGGTCGGTGTGTTGGCAGTGGACGTAATTTTGAGAGGACCAAAGGGGGAAGTAATCGACGCATTGAGACAAACAGTTCCAGTTCGACCCGAGGGTTTAACGAAAACAGTGGAAGATGTACGTGTTCTGAGCTTTCCTAAGCACGCTAAGCAAAGCTTTAACCTATCGCTGCCGGAAATCAGGGAGAATCATGGTGTAAGTTCTGGAGAGGTAACTCTTTCGGTGATAGGTAAGCAGATACAAAAACCTCTGTAGAACTTGATTGATGCTGGTTGGGTTTTACTTGCAGGATCGTTTCTCAATCTAAACTTGTTCGATTTGGAGTACATGGTCAAATCCTCCCAAGGCAATGGAGAGGAGAACTTGCTGTTCCTGCAAACTACGATGGCCATTTACGATTATTTGAAAAACACAAAACGATTACTACCAGAAACTCAGGAGAAATTTCTCACCTACATGGAGGTAGCTTATCAACAAATGCTGAACCATCGTTTAGGCGACGGTTCTTATACCATTTTCAAACGAGTTCACCAGTGTGGAGGAGTTTGGTTTACGGCCAGCGTGCTGGAAACATTTCAGAAGCTATCCAAGTACATGCCGATAGAAGAATCTGTTCTTAATGATGGATTGAACTGGCTCGTTCTGCACAGCGAAGAAGATGGAAGCTTCAATGAAAGCTGTACGATCGTCCATCCACACATTCAACGTACCGGTGGGAAAGAACTATCTCTGGCAGGCAGCGTCTTATTCGCTTTCATTGGTAGTGCAGCGACCAAACAGTACGAGCAGCTCATCAACAAAACCACATCGCTTCTGCTGAGTTCTCCTATAGAAGATGTGTACTTGCTAGCAAAAACAACTTACCTACTTACGCTTTTGGAGCATCCAGAGAGTGTAAGAATGCTTAGCACACTTAACCGAATGATGGTGACGGATGGGAAGTATCGCTACTGGAGGGTGGCACGCCGTGAAACAACGTCATTGACCAGAGAGCAGGAAGCAACCGCTTATGCGCTGCTGGCGAACATAAAGCAGAACATGCTCGATCAGGTAGAAATGATACGAGTAGCGCAATGGCTCCAGAAGCAAAGTTTCGCCGGTGATCGCTGCGTACCGTCGTTGGAGAGAGTCATTGCTTTGGAAGCGCTCGCTACAGTGGCCCAGCAAATCCCTAGCATCGCACCCAGCATGTACATTACAGTGGGAAATTTAAAGCTTGAAGTTAACGCAACGAACAAGGCACTGTTGCAAACTGTTACCCTTCCGAAGGACACTAGAAGTGTTAGTGTGTCTGTGAGAGGAAGTGGTTTAGTTTTGATGAAGCTGTCCTACCAGTACAGTCTATCGAATTCGACTACCAACGGAAAGACTTCAAATCGAGTCCCACATAATGGACCCATTAGTGTGAATGTTAAGAAGAAAATGATAATGAGCAATAGACTCGTACTGAATTTGTGCTTTTC
Organism: Anopheles maculipalpis; assembly: GCF_943734695.1. Taxonomy (NCBI): domain Eukaryota; kingdom Metazoa; phylum Arthropoda; class Insecta; order Diptera; family Culicidae; genus Anopheles; species Anopheles maculipalpis. The sequence continues at coordinate 19,480,808 of NC_064872.1, read as the reverse complement.
AGTAGTTCAGCCACTGTACGTACACGAGTCGGATCTTTGGAAAGCGGCTATCGATCTACCGACAGGATATGAAATAGATGAGCAGCAGCAGCGTTACGATAATACTACCAAGGTGAGTTTAAGAGTTAGCTGATGTTTTTCTAAAAAGACTTTTGGAAGTTTGATGATGTCTGTTTTCCTATAGAGTACGTTCCTGCTAAATAATAACTCACAGCTAGAGCTCGTCTGGGATGTTCGCCATGCAACGGAGGTTTGCTACGCAGTGACTGCTATCACCCGCTGGCTACTGGTGGATCTTATGACAGGATTAATTTATCTTTCCTCGTTTGACACAAAAGGTACATGTACTTGCTGTATGAACTAGAATCATTTTATCTTGAAACTAATGAAATTAAATATACTCCACAGATATAGTCGCTGTTTACCATTTTTGATGAGCGTTACGTTAGCCGACGTGTGTAAATCAATCACATAAAATAAAGGCTACATATGTTGCATCCAAAATAGCGTTTAGCAAATATGACCCCATACTTTCATTTGGAGATGACGCTCATGGCTCACACCACTACATAGATAAGGTGTGTATGTTCAAGGTTATGTTTTGTTTATATCGGCGGTGCGTCTATACCGGCGTCCGCGAGTGAGTAACCGCGTTCTGCGAGAGTATGTGAGACAACGGAAGAATTCGCGGCGTTTGCGCGATAAACTCTCACCAGGCAGGGTGGTCTACAAAAGCTGGTGTGCTAGTACCAGCGCGTTGTATGTTTTGGTTCGGCTTGTGAAGCGTCAAACGCGTGCACCAACATTCCTATGCAACGCGTGCATGTTCACAGACACACTAACGGAGGGAGCCGCGAGCACTCAACGCGGTAATAAAAACATTCGTCAGAGCTCTCACCCGGCTCAGTTGCGTTTGGTGTGCGGCGTAAAATACAAGTGACCTTACTTTTTTATCACAACTTTTTTGAGAAGTGCAGCGTGTGTGTTTGTTGGACGAAAATTATCATTCAAAGTATTAGCAATGTTTGCCGAGGGATGTGGAAAAATGCCACGCTTTGGTGAGGGAATACAGCGAAGTGTGCCGGATCCCAAGGATCATCAAGATGGGTAAGCAATCATGTAATTTCTGGTACCAGCAGCGAGTGATACATTCTTGACGATGTGCAGCGTCACCGTTATGCCGGAGCAGGGCGGGTGTATTTTTACGAATGAGTCATCCTAATGTTTTGGGGGCGCTTTTTGGAAGTTGAAAACGACCAAACGAAACATCTGTGCATTATTTCGGAAAACGGATTCATACACTGTTTCACATCGTTCGATTTTGTAAGCAATTAGTAAGGATGTTTGTTTGTTCAACTGTTTGTAACTATTCTACAGCCACTACTCGGTCGTCGGTTCAAGAATTCTGCGTCCGAATTCCACGTACTGTGTACAGGTGTCAACGTTTGATACAAAGTCACCGGTTGCGTTCCGTGTATCGATCGCTGCAAAGGAGAACGTTCTTAAAAGCGAAGATATCACCCTCGGCGTCAATGAGTCGCGTCTGTTAAGCTTCCCGGTGCGTAAGCTAAGCATGCCAGAGTAACCGAGTAAATAGGTGACAACAATCATCAATTCTTCATCAATCTCATCACAGATTGGCAGTATTCCTGAGGACGACTACGAGCTGGTTGCGGAAGGTCTTTCCGGTTTGGTGTTTAAATCAAAAGCCCAAATAGATTTCGATGACAAATTCTGCTCCGTGTTGATACAGACCGATAAGTCCGTGTACAAACCGGGCGACACGGTCCGATTCCGTGTGCTGGTATTGGATCGCAACATGAAGCCGCTAGCGGTGGACGACGGTATGCTGGTGTACATTCGCGACGGCAAGGGCAATCGAGTCAAGCAGTGGAACAACGCATCGCTTGGTGAAAGTGGCGTGTTCCAATCGGAACTCACACTATCCACCGAACCGGTTCTGGGAGCGTGGGACATAAATGTTGATGTGCTTGGATTGGTGAGTGGCTTGCAATATCCCATGTAATGGCGACCTCGTACTGAAGTTATGTTTTACCAACAGAAACAATTAAAATCGTTCGATGTGGACGAGTATGTACTGCCAACGTACGAAGTGACAGTAGAATCACCGGGTTACACGTTCCTCGACGATGAGCTGCTTAAGCTGGTGGTTAACTCGAAGTACACCTACGGAAAGCCGGTTGTCGGTGAGCTGACAGTTTCCATCAAGACGGGCCAGTCAATGTGCTTCATAGCTCCGGCAACCGACACTAGCATCTGTCAGAAGGTGGTAGCGATCGATGGCAAGACAGTGGTGGAGTTCAACCTGAAAGAGATTCTGCTGAACAAAATGTACATTCGCGAGCTGGAGATCGAAGCCGCCGTGTGTGAATCCTTAACTGGGCGCACCCAGAAAGGGTCCACGACGGTTAAATTGCACGAAAATCGCTTCGAAGTTCGTATGATCGAAGAGTCGAGCTATTTTCCGGGCCTACCGTACAACGCCTGGATACAGGTGACGCATCTCGGTGGTGGTCCAGTGCTGGAAGGAACGAAGGAGGTCGAGATTTTGTTACGGAACTACAACACGGACCTGTTCAAGGAGACTGCAACGCTGGATGATGCAGGAAAGGTGAAGTTGAATGTCAAGCTGGACGAACTGGACTTTGAGTATTTGAGCGTCGAGGTAAAGTTTCGCGGTAAGGACTACCATGTCCAGGGCATCACGAAGCCGCGGGCTGGTCAGGAAGCATTTATGAAGGCGATGCCGTTGGAGAAACTGTAAGTTAGAAATAGCACTTGTACATGTCGCGATAAAAAATATCTATATTTATTATTTTATAATATTTTTCCTTCCAGAACAATGCCAGGAAAGGAGTTAAAGTTTAATGTGGCCTGTACGAAACCACTTCAATTGGTGGCCTACTCGTTACTGGCACGTGGAGAACTTTTGGCAGGAGGAGCCGTACAGGGTGCAGATAACAAGTTGATCAGTATTACTATCCCGTCCACTTACTGCATGGTGCCACGTGCTAAGCTCTTAGTGCACTGCATCTCCCCAACAGGATACATTGTTTCAAATTATACGAAGGTCAAATTTGGTCGTTTGTTTGAAAATCAGGTAAGGTAGCTGACATCTGCATAGGGTTTTGACGGACGGTAATGAAGAGGTTGTGGTTTTCCATTTCAGATTCAACTTAATCTTTCACAAGAGGAGATGAAACCGGGAGAATCGTTGGATATTGAAGTGCGTACAGAGGAAGGTTCCTTTGTAGGTCTGCTAGCTGTCGATCAGAGTGTTCTCCTGTTGAAATCGGGCAACGATATCGGTCGTGAACAGATTGAACAAGAGCTGCATATGTATGAATCATCTCAAAACCAACATCGCTATTGGAATAACAATTCTACATCGGATTGCCAGGTAGGCAGGAAGGCAGGGAAACGATTGTTGTGAGGAAATATTCTATAATGGGGAGTCATTTTTATTCACAGGCCGTTGGAGTGGTTATGCTGTCCAACAGATTTGTTCCACAAGGTAAATATAAAGAAATTGTGTTAAGTGTCAGCAACTAACAAAGATCCTGCCCTTTGATGTAGATATATTTCCTCGAGGTGTAATGTTTGGATGCGGAGCTCCGATGGCGGCTGGATTTGCTGCACCCCAAATGATGTTAAAACGAGCGAATGTTGTAATGGAAGACGCCATCGTGATGGAATCAGCTGCAGAACCGACCATTCGTGCAAACTTCCCTGAAACATGGATTTGGGAAAGCATTACCAACAGGTAGGTCAACATGCGCCGATTGATCTTCTCTAACTAATTGTGTACGCTTATGTCTCATAATACAGCAAAGCAACGGAATGTATTAGAAAGATTGTGCCGGACACGATCACGTCTTGGATCATTAGCGGATTTTCGCTCAACAAAAGCCACGGATTTGGGTTGATGGACGGTCCGTCCAAAGTGAATGTATTTATGCCATTTTTCCTCTCGATCGATCTGCCATACTCGGTAAAGTTGGGAGAAACCGTCAGAATACCGGTGATCGTATTTAACTACATGGACGAGGATCAATTGGCGGATGTAGTATTTTTCAACAATAATGATGAGTTTGAATTTGTTTCTGATGACTCCGGTGATCAGACAGGTGTGTAGCTAGAAAGTTTTTAATATCATTATACATTTTGATAAGAAATCTTATCTACAGATAAACATCGCAAGGAAAAGGTGTCTGTATCTAGTGGAGGCGGTAAAACGATTACTTACATGATAAAGCCCACCAAAGTGGGACATATTACGCTGAAGCTTACTGCCAAGTGTGCACTGGCAGGTGATGGTATTGAGCGGCAGCTTCTCGTCGAACCGGAAGGATTGCCGCAGTACATCAACAAGGCTCTGTTGGTCGATTTACGCTCTGTTAAAGACATCAGCCAGAGCTTTGAGGTGGAAGTACCGGAAGATGCCGTCCCCGATTCGACGAAGGTTGAAGTGTCCGTAATTGGGGATGTGCTAGGTTCGTCGATCGAGAATCTCGACTCGTTGATTCGTATGCCGTTCGGGTGTGGTGAGCAGAACATGCTCAACTTTGTCCCCTGTATCGTTGTGTTGGATTATCTGAAGGCCTGCCGGCGGCTTACGGCCGCGATTGAAAGCAAGGCAAAGAAGTGTATGGAGGTAGGCTATCAGCGGGAGCTGACCTACAAGCACCAGGATGGATCGTTCAGTGCGTTCGGTGAGAGCGACAAGAGTGGCAGTACCTGGTTGACGGCGTTCGTGGCGAAATCTTTCCAGCAGGCAGCTAGTCACATCACCATCGAGGAGGATGTGATTGACAAGGCGCTCGAGTGGCTCAGCAAGATACAATCGTCTGATGGAGCTTTCCCGGAAGTTGGTTCGATTTGTCACAAGGATATGCAGGGAGGTGCAGGATCCGGTATAGCCCTAACTGCATACACCGTGGTGGCGTTCCTGGAGAATGCAAAGTTTGGCGAGAAATTCAAACCGACAGTTGACAAAGCGTTAACTTACATTAAAGAGCACATCAGCGAGCTGGATGATGTGTATGCTCATGCACTAGCAGCGTACGCCCTGCAGATTGCCAAGCATTCGCTCAAAGATGAGGTGCTGGCAAGTCTTCAGTCAAAAGCGACGAAAGAAGGCGATCTGCAATGGTGGACAAAATCGCTGCCGGAAAAGATTCAAACGGACTGTTACTGGTCTCGGCCCTGTTCGGTAAACGTCGAGATGAGTGCGTACGGATTGCTGGCAACCCTCGAAACAGCAACCGGGCTGGAAGGTTTACCCATCACGAAGTGGTTGGTTTCGCAGCGTAACGATAAGGGTGGGTTTGAGTCCACTCAGGATACGGTAGTTGGATTGCAGGCACTGTCCAAAATGGCTGCTCAATTGTCGTCCACCGAAGCAGACGTTTCGATTAAAGTGACTGTGCCGAATGGCCAAGAGAAGGCTATTTCGGTGAACAAAGACAATTTGCTGGTGCTGCAGAAGCATGAGCTTGCTGTGGACACAAAGAAGGTGGAGATGGCAGCGACTGGTACGGGTTGTGCGTTGTTCCAGCTGTCTTATAAGTACAACATCAAGGACGCTGACAAGACTCCTCGCTTTACATTGAAACCGGAAGCGACGAAGGGATCGATCAAGGGTTGCATTGATTTGTCCGTTTCTACGAGCTTTATCCCGCAGGAAGATCAGACCGTCTCAAACATGGCGGTTATGGAGGTAGATATGCCGAGTGGATTCATCGTGGAGAGTGATACCTTGCAGCAGCTAAAGGAACATGAGTTCGTAAAGGTAGAATGACTTCAAAATTGTCCTTATATTGAGCAGCAAACCTAATAAACCTGTTATAATTTCGTTTTCAGAAAGTGGAAACTAAACGTGGTTCCTCGACGGTGGTCCTGTACTTTGATAACATCGGCAAGGACGCCATAAAGCTGCACATGTCCGCATTCCGGAAGTACGAGGTGGAAAACGCAAAGCCAGCAAATGTGATCATTTACGATTACTATGACAATAGTAAGTATTTTAGGTGTTGACAGCACGTGAGACCAATTTCAACAAAGTTTCTATCTTTCGTTTACAGCTCGCTGTGCTCGTTCGTTCTACGAAGTTGCAGCTTGATCACCTGCCCGAGAGACATTAACCTTGGGGTAAAGGGTACCATGCGTTATGGAGGTTTTATGTGAACTGAAGGTGTAATGCAGATTTAAATACAAACGCACAATAAAATATTAGTGCATCATACAAGTGCACAAAATATTCTCTTACAGTCTAAATGACTCAAACAATAAACAAACAATGGCATAGTAAAAATGCGGTCTATTACTTCCTGCTAAGCTGTATGTTAAAAAAAAAAACAAACAATCCGAACAAATAGCTACTCTGTTTACCTATTCTGTTCTCAGAATTGGAACGAGCTCTCCGAACGTCATGGGTGGTGTTGGGAAATTTTGTACTCCATTCTCTACTGTCCGGGGTTTTCCCGATTGGATTGGTACAGTTTCTGTGTGTAGATCGATTGCATTCGAACACATCATAAATCCCGCCCCGGGGTAGTCAAGCACAGATGCTGATAATTTCGGATGGATTAGGCTTGGTACCAGCATCAAAATGTTGGCGGGGCGATCCAAGCGTCTATGGTCTGAATGAGATGCGAAGCTATCAAGCCGTGACGGCGTTTGTTTTTGAGTGCTTGTTTTCTTTACGCCTTTTCGTGGTCGTCATGTTTTGTGTTGGGGAGGGTTTTTGGTAAATAAAAACAAGTTTTTCAACATGCTCCGACAACAGGAACAGGTTTGTTTTTTCAATGCAGGACTACTTGCCGGCGTTTTTGTGGCTTTGTGTTGGTGTTACTGATGGACAAAAAGATGAATTACCCCTAGGAAGAAGTCATCAAATAAGGGTTTAGAATTTCCCTTTTCGTGCGGCAATTAAAGGATATTCGGGTAAGGGTTAATTTGGTGGTCCAATAATTGCGCAATCGAGCCCTCAAGAAGGTATATTGGAGGATCGTCCAAACTGAGTTGCATCGCCGGAGACCGGTTCCCCGATGCACACACACATACACACATGAACGCAGGGTGGATGAAAGTGCGTGATTACATGCCGCATCGTTCGCCGTTGTAAGCGACGATCGCGATCGCGCGAGGCGCCCGAGTGGTCGGAAGTACTATTGTATAAAGGCTACCAACCGAACAGGTTGGCGATTTAGTTCGTGCTCTACAACCGAACCGATCGGTGTTCGCAGCGTCACGCTGCTGTTTGCTTGAGTGATTGATTTTTTTTTGTTAAAGAGCATAGGTGTGTTTCCGTGATAATCGTGTGTGTGTGCGTGCATGTACTTGATCATACACCCCCGCGAGAGTGTGATCATGATCAACCCTATCTCCCACCCCATCATATGTCCCTTCTCACTCTCACTAGTCGTGTTTCTATCGTGTGTGTGCTGCGCACTTCCCATTGTGTGTGATGGCCACTCGCAGTGAACTCATTAGCGGATGCGGACATTGAAGTGCTTGCGCATTTTTACGTCTACTTTTTTGTTGGTTCCTCAGTGGCAGTGGGGAATCCCAACACACCTGTGCACTATTTTGGTGTTTTTCGTTTAATAGTTTTAAATTTTCCACAGCGCTTATTGTGTGATAAGAAGAAACCGGAAGGAATACGCATCTGTTCGGTGTTGTTTTTTGGCGTGTGTGTCACCTTGGTCGGAAAGCATGCGACGTCCGACGGTGCCTGGTAAGGATCCCCAGGTCAGGGTCCTGTGGACATCCTCGGCCCCGCTGCTAGTGTGTCTGGTGCTTAGTGCAGTGTTTGTAACCGGTTCGAAGGCTAATGGGTTAGTATGCAAATATCGCTTATGGTTTATCATTTTGGGACCCGAATTCGAACCAAGATGCACAGAGTCGTGACCTGTGTGAATAATCGATCACATCGAGAAGATTCTCCTACGACTTCGCAAAGCTACGAGCATTGGAAGAGCAAACTGTGGAGTGTCTTTAGTGAACTGACCTGAGATGTGACTGCGTGCATGACGCGAATGCTGACCGATGGACGGTGACGAAATCGTTGCAGAAAGTGGTGGAACAGCTTTTTGAGCTCAGCAAACTGCTGCTGCTGCTGCGGCTAGAGGACATGTCTTCCGTTTTTGGTCAGGAAGCACAAACAACCTCCGATCAAGTTTTGATCGAGCGAGCTTTGTGCTGTTGACTTGGTGTTGTGGTGATCTTCGCGTTAGGAGTAAGAGACACACGTTTTGCCCCGTGCGTCGGTGTATGTCCGGATGGACTCTTTGTAACTTCGATATTCGATTAAAAACCCCCGAGCTCGCTTATGCGTAGGACATGATCTTGGGAAGCGTGAGGCGCATTGTTTACCTTAAAGACGGGTGTTGACGCATTCCGAAGTACTGGAGCAATAGGAAGAAACGGCAACCCACACACGCAATGAGACCCTCCGAACATGAGGTCATTACTTATTCCAGTCAGTTTCAGGTCGTGGCTATATATATTTTTTTTACTCTGACGAAGATGTGTAGAGCCTACCTAAGGGTTGTCGATTCGCAGAAAATCCAGGGACAAGGACCAAGAGTAAAACGGAACATAAGAATTTCTTGTTAATGTTCCTGGATTCTATGAAACATAAACAACACAGCAAGAAGAAACTGTCGAAACTTCTTTTTAGCAAATGAAGCCAGCATCCTCCTCCTGCTTCATTCGCAACTCGTTACGATAACCTTGACTGAACTCACCTCGATCAAGCGAATCTTCGCAAAAAGCGTAAGCTCGGAAATAACCTCACCCATTTGATGAAGGTCATTCTTTCCACGTATACCTGACATCTGCTTGGTCTGTTCGCTGCGATTACATAACGCGAATTAAGATTGATGATAGAGCATCAGCGAGAGCATCGGACGGGGGGCCTTGGTGAATTCGTAGAATCTTCAGATCACCGACCGCGAATAATCCCAAAAAACATGGAGAACAATAATGGACGCTTGGCCATTATAATGGTCGAAATATGAGTGATGAGAAGTATGAAACAGATAGAGAGAGAGAGAGAAAGAGAGAAAAAAAATAAAACCCAAAAATAATATTTTTGGTCGTGATTCGCTGATTTTCCGCGTGGTGTATAGAACACTACAAAAACAGTTCATTAGCAGTGGTTAGCATTTGCCACACGTACGATTCAAACAATACATCGCACGGATAACAGTTTTGCGGGTGGGAGGAAAGAGTTGAGCAGAAGGGGAGGGGGTGGGGGCGTTTTCGATGCATCAGAATGCAGTAATATTTGGTTCCTTTTATGGTGTTTTCTAATGACACTCTGGAGCTTAATAAACATGCGCGAGTAGTGATGATGATGTCACTGTTTATTTAAACTTACGAGACCTTGAGAATTAGTAACAAAGGAAATAATAGTAAAAGCAGGTACTTATTTAATAAGAGATCTATTACCAAGATTAGTTCTCCCGCGCATCAGGCAGGGAGTCTCGTGTGGGAAATAAGGTACATACTAGCTCACGTTCCTCATACTGCTGAAGCGGATGGGGATTTTCCTTATCTAAACTGTATATAGTGTAAAAATGAATATTCGTATGATATTTGACCGGATATTACCCTTCATATCCTGTAGTTTAGGTATAATTTACAAGTTACATGCTCCGTTGCAAGATTAAGTATTTTGATTTCGGTTGAAGCAGATGTTATGATGGCAGCAGATCATCATGTAGATGTTTCGTATTTGTACTGTTCTCGCATTGGTTACTAATTCCATAATTGTTTACTCACTAACTAAGGCACCCCTTTTTCCCACAGCCACTATTCAATTGTCGGTGCTAAGCTTCTGCGGCCAAACTCGGAGTATCATGTGGCGGTAACGAATCAGGACGTGAGCGAACCGATCCACTTCAGCCTCGCCATTACGGATGCTAGCAGCGTGATCGAAAAGCAGGAGATAACACTAAACACCGGCGAAACGAGGCTGGTACCGTTTGCGGTATGTTTGACACCTCACCGGGGACATGGGGCATGCATTTGATTGAGCTGGAGGTGTTCTGTTTCGTTTCGTTGTGCTTAGATTGGTGATATTCCGGAATCGACCTACAAGCTGGTGGCCGAAGGGTTATCAGGTCTAACCTTCAAGAACGAAACCGACCTAGAGTATCAGCAGAAGAGCTTCTCGGTGTTTGTGCAAACCGACAAATCCATCTACAAGCCGGGCGATACGGTCCGGTTCCGTGTGTTGGTACTCGACCCAAACACCAAACCGCTCCCGAAAGCGGACACCATCAGTGTGCACATTAACGATGCAAAGGCGAACCGGATCAAGCAGTGGAAGGAGGGTAAGCTGGTGAAGGGTGTGTTCGAATCGGAGCTGACCCTATCGACTGCACCGGTACTCGGTGCGTGGACCATCAACGTGGAGGTGTTGGGAACGGTAAGGGAGGGTGTGATAGGGCAGGATCTCTTTTGCGACTGGTTTTTATATCACCGTTCTAACTCTCTCTTTTTTTTGTTGCTCTAGAAACACAATAAAGTGTTCGAGGTGGATGAGTATGTGTTGCCAAAATTTGAGGTTACGGTCGAATCGCCCGGCATCACGACGTTCAAGGATGGTAAGGTGAAGGCTATCATTCGCTCGAAGTACACGTACGGCAAACCGGTAAAGGGGGAAGCGACCGTTTCGGCTAGTCCTGAGTTCCAGTTTCACTACGTACAGCCGTTCGCGCGAGATGTGATCACCCGCAAGGTGGTACCGATCGATGGCAAGGGCTCGGTAGAGTTTGATCTACGCGAGGAACTACGCCTCGAGGGCGATTACACGCGTAACATCGTCATTGAAGCCGTTGTGGAGGAGGAACTAACCGGACGGAAACAAAATGCATCCGCGAAGGTGATGATCTACGATCGACGGTACAAGATGGAGTTGGTAAAGTCGGATGAAAATTTCAAGCCGGGCCTACCGTACACTGCATGGTTGAAGGTGACGTATCAGGATGGTGCACCGGTACAGGATCAAACCAATCCGGTTGAGGTGAAACAGTCCACGTACGACAGTACTCAGTTCACGAGGAGCTACACGTTGGATCAGAACGGTATGGCTAAGCTGGAGATCAATACCGATGTGAACAGTACGTACATCAATCTAGTCGGTGTGTATCTGGGACAGGAGTTCTACCTGAGCGGTATTTCGAAGGCCGATTCCGATGTCGATTCGTACATTCGTGCACGAGTCCTCACGGAGCTGCCACTGGTTGGTAAAGATGTTGTGGTGGAGGTTGCTGCCACTACGCCGATGAAGTTTTTCACCTATCAGCTGCTCGGGCGAGGTGATGTCCTGCTCAGTAACACGGTCGCAGTGCCGGAGAGTAAGATCCATACATTCAAGTTCCCTGCTACGTTTGCGATGGTGCCGAGGGCAAAGTTGGTCGTGTACTATATTGCCGCCAATGGTGATATGGTGAGCGACAGTAAGGTGATCACATTCGATAGTGAGCTCCAGAACTTTGTAAGTGTTTGAGAGCGCAAGGATCGTAAGGATCAACATTGTTTCTTATGCGTTGTTGTGAATTGCAGATGAAAGTGAGTCTCTCCAAGGAGCAGACTAAACCGGGCCAGGATGTGGAAATTAGCATCAGTACCAATCCCGACTCGTACGTTGGATTGCTGGGTGTTGATCAAAGTGTACTTTTGCTGAAGAGTGGCAACGACATTACAAAGGAGCAGGTGTTTAGTGAGCTGGAAAAATACGAGGAGCGTTCTTATGGATACTATCGCAGGAAGAAGCGTTTCGCGTGGAATCCTCATATGGAACATCAAGATTTTAATGTACGTTTTGGGAAGGCTGCAAGACGAAGAATTCAAAATCTAACAAATTTTGTACAAATATTACAGACTGTCGGCGCGTTTGTGCTATCCAACGCCAATAATCCTCCTCGTAAGTATTATAAACCGTAGGGCATTGTGAATATTTCTTTCTTCTCAATAGGTGATTTTTAGGAGCAAGAGATCGAAACTTGTTTAGTCGAATGTCAGTTGGAGTTGATTAAATGTGTTCGCGTGCAAGGACCTGACCTGAGACCGACGAAGTTCTAGAACTATTGTGTAGAATAGCTTCATACGCATGATCCTGTTGCACTATTTTCCCCACAGACTTTCCACAACTTCCAGTATACTTCCAATTAAGCGCTAGACCGGTTCCGGCAGGCGTTATAATAACCTCCCCTAGACCTATGTACACAACGGTGTTATCTGGGGCAGCACCAGCATTGGAGGTCCAAAGCGAACAACCCGTTGTTAGACGAACTTTTCCCGAGTCATGGATATGGGAAAGTGATGAAGGGTTTGTACCAACCTGCTGTTGCTGTTTTAACTTCGATGGGTTGGCCATTTGGCTGGGGTAGACACTTGTTGCAACATAACCTATGCTCTCACGCTGCTTGGTAGAACACAGGGCTATATGTGTGGATAATAGATTTCCGTTCCGTGTCATCACCTCCATGACAGTCCGTTGTACAGGGTTCAGTATTGGTGTTGTATACAGTACAGCCAATCTATACGATTATCTGATCTGAGTACGTTTGAAGAACTTGACTACTGTTGTCATCACAGGATCTCCTTTGTTTGGTTGCTGTCACGTTACAGACGATACGATTGATACCCGCGTGGCAGAAGAGGATAGACTTGAGGGAGCATTAGTACAGTACGCTCCTTCCAGCACGTCGAGCTTGGGGCCAATTGGTGATGCATCGTCCACACCAACACCGGTTGTACGTAAAAGCTTTCCCGAATCATGGATATGGCACACGATCGCCAGGTTTGTTTGAACGGCTAGTATGATTGTGGCCTCTAGTGGGCCTGCCAGAAACTAACAACATCTTTCCCACCTCAATAGTTGATGGGGTGGCTTTAGAAAAAAAAAACATCAAAATTGACAGAAGTTGGTTGGTACGGTAAACAGGATCATACTCATCATCGATTTTTTAGATATCGTTTCACCACTCCACCTTACACGCGGTTCAACACTCTCTCCCCCGCCCCTCCATTATATCCCATTCGCAGGTTGGATAAGAGTGATGGATGCTAAACCTAGCTCAGGGTCCTGGGTCTCTTGGTTGAAGATTGTTCCTAAAGTAACTTGTGCTCGTTTATCATTCTCTTACTCAATTAAGCATTGATTTTCCCAGAAATTGCGTTTCCGGAAGCGATTGCGTTTGCCTCTCCTTCCCTGGGCACCAGCTCGGTCATTCCCATAGCTGATGGTCCCACCGTAAGGAAAGATTTTCCGGAATCGTGGATTTGGTATAGCGCGGCCGAGGAAGGGTGCGTACTTTCTTCATGCTGGTGGTTTTTGTTTTGTTTTATTCGGTTTTTGTTGTTTTTTTTCTGTTTGTTGTTTTTATCTTCTAAGCTGTTAGTTTCTCTTCTATCTCTTTCCTTATCTCTATCTTTTGGTGGAAGATGTAGTAAACGGTCATACTATTAATGAGTAACTGTGTAATATTTATGTCTAAAATCCTAAGCAAAATGGAAAGGCTAAGCGTGTATAGGTTTCTTCACTACTCACACATTTTTACATGTTTTGTACAGTATACGATGCTAATGCTGATGAAGTAGCGTGTAGATTATTGGCCGTTAAATTGAACAACCGCAAGGATAGACAGATCAAAACACTTCACTTGTGGTGCGAGTTTGAAGCTTCGTTTTAAGGATATTGAATGGATTTTCGTAATGTTTCGTACATCGTACGTACCTCGTACCATCAATCTCTGAGAGTCTTCCTTTAGTGGTCTAGGTACAACTGAAGTTGGGCGGTTCGTTGTGAAGATCCTGTTCAAAAGTTTACGTCGAAAGCTTCGTCAGGTCCACGTCCCCTTCGTTTAGAATTTTCTGTTTCTCTTATGGAAACCCTACTTCGGGAGTCTTCTTTTTGTCTAAGATAGGTTGATTTTTTTTCGCTATACATTGTACACGCCCGAATTCTATCCCATTACTCATCAATATCTGGACATATACAACAGTGTCATACATCTACCAACATTCGAATGTGCACAGGACGCCAGGACAATGTAAGATCCACTGAATGATCAATTCCATTCGCAGGCCAAACGCTCATATATAAGCTTCGTCGTAAAGGTCAAGTAACGCTGCAAGCTGCCGTTTATCTAGATGATGTAGATGCATCGATGTCACCGGTAACACCGTCGAACGACCCAGCCACAAGAAAATCTTTCCCTGAAACCTGGCTATGGAGCACCTTTCCGGCATTGGGGTTTGTGTGAAGCTGTGTTGTTACTTCTCTTTAGCCACATACGCACACACACGCACACACTGGATTGTGTATGATGCTAGAAAACGTAGTACTAGACTTTGATTGCAACCCTGTGTACTAACCATCGAAAGTGCATTTAGGCGAAGTTGGATTTAGGGATGAGAGTTCATAGGACAAGTGTAAATTATTGCAGAGGTGTACAACTCTACTTCTGGTTGAAACTTTAACTGGTGAAGCAATACTCTATTTAATCCAGCTTTCGATCGCTTTGTCTTGGTATAGAGCGTTACAGATTTTATTCCTTCCATCGAGCGGGACTGCCAGGTTTGGAAGGCGGACTGATGTCGATGATGCCTTTAGCAGCCTCTGTTAGCGTACCAGCTGTTGCTAGGGGTGGTGTATCGGCACCAGCAGCACCGCCACAGGTTCGAAAAGAGTTTCCAGAAACATGGCTTTGGCAAACGATCGCTCCAAAAAGGTGTGTCAGCATTCTTTTCTACGCTTTCTCTATTGGTATGGTTTATCGTGTATGGGTTCTTGGGTATAAACAAGACGCCCAAAACTGCATCTTCTAATACTCTGTGTCTGTTCAAACGGGGTTCTGTGTCTTAGGGTAGTGATTCGATGGGAAGGAGAATCTTTGGAGGAGTAGTCTAGGCTTTGTTCCCCCTGCTTGTCGCCACCATCTGATCATTGCACGGAAGTATCTTACGCAGTGTTGCATCCTATTGTATGTGTAGCTAAAAAAAAAACATCACCACTCTAACGATAATGAGGACAATTTTCCCGCGAAAACAAAATACTTACAGGTCCAACACCGATCTATTATGAAAGTTTGGCCCTTAGAAGTGGTAGTCTGGATAATGCTGTACATTACATGATGGAAATGGCTTTCGACAGCGATACAGATACCGTGGAATCAAAGTCTTCCGAAGCCATCGTAGTTAGGAAAGATTTTGTGGAAACATGGTTATGGCTGTCCAGTGCCAGGTTCGTGAGAGTTGCACTGCACCGTTAAAAATATTGTGTTGTCCTAGGATGTATGCCATGTCGTGTTGTTCGTGTAACTAATCATTACATTACTCATAGTTAAAATACACATTCACTTGCTAGTGTGAAATGTGTGCGTAAAAGATGGTAATATTGATGAACCTAAATGTTCCTTCCCTTTGATTCTAACATACTGCTAAAGTTGTTGCTACGATAAAAAAATGAATGAATGGTCCACTGTTGATAAATAAACTCCAATAGCTCCACTACAGATGCAGTATAGCCATGTGTACGGCGAGAAGTATGCGGTAAGATTTGAAGCTCAACAAACGTCCAGTTTCCGTCAGGTGATACGTCCGGGTAATAGAGCCGTAGAGCCTATCAATCGCATGCCTGAAAAGAGATCACCAACAAGAAAAATATTCCCCGAACGTTGGATCTGGGAAGGTGAAGACTATGGGTATGTACCACCTATGCCAGGGTGTGTGAGGTGTACTATGGTTCTTTCTTTTGGAACGAGTGCTGTTGATTTTTCGGGGTGTGTTTTTGACGCGTGTGTTTGAAGTTATGTGGAAACGGAGACAAGAGATGGCGAACCTTAAAACTCGCTCTAGCTGAGTCAATTTTGTTTCTATTCAGTACGTTAAGCTTCTGTTGTTCCAGGGGCAGCATTGTCAGTAACTAGTGTTATTCAATTAACTTTATTAAAGGACCCATGGAAGAACTGCTATCCGATCGGTTGTATTTCCTAATGGCTAGGCCTATTCCTATCGCTGATTTTGGAGCTAGTGTTACGATGAAGAAGGGCTCTCCAGCGAGCATTGCGGATAGACCTCCTGCCGTGCGCAAAGATTTCCCCGAAACGTGGCTTTGGCAGACCATAGCACCAACAAGGTTGGAATAAACAGAGATCCTGTTTTTTTTTTGTCTTCTTCATGTAGTGTATTCATCTTTGGGTAGTACGAGTCTAAGATCGTAGCATCTTCCAAAAAATATTCAAATTCGTAGTCCAGTTGTGTATGGTGCTGTCTGTTAGAGGATAGCGGAATATGTGAACGGCTTATTGAGATGTTATCTGGATAGTTTAAGAAATGATTTATAATAGGAAAAACTTATGGGTATACATGTACGATTATTTGGTTTGCTATATGCAGAAAAACAAATCCTTCATATATGTATTTGCTAGTTATTTTCTCATCCGCATGCACAGCATCAATCGTGCCAGTTTTCGCTGTTGCGTCCTTTGTCTAGAGTTTCTGTGACTGTCCTTCAGGACTTGCTGATGCTTTCCTATATGTGCTCACTGCCACCAACACCATCCATACCACTTTCATTCTCGATCGACACATTCTTCCAGCAAATAACACATTGACCGAGGTACCGATCTATAAGTTTCACCGTGCCCCGAACGGTACCGTGCTGTACACGACGATCGAAAAGCAACGATCGATGCAGAACCAACGCCACGTGCTGAAAACCAATACGCGACCACCGTTGGCCGGTCCGTTTGCGTTCAGTCGCATACCGCGACCGCACCGTGACATACCGCGCATATTCCTGTCGCGAGAAATTCAAAACACATGGCTTTTTGACAATACCTACTCCGGGTAAATATGATCGTGTAATGCTCGAGAGAGCATAGCTCCTTGTTTTCTTTTTTTTTTGTAACCAATCTAAAACAAAAATTCCGCTCCAGCTCAGAGTGCTTGTATGCGCAAAGTGTTGCTACTACTTATTAACAAAAAGCAAAACAAAACATCCTTTTGGATATGAAATAACAAGCAAAAACCAACAAAATGTTTGATGTCCAATGTGTGAACGGTTCCGGTTTGTTCAGCTAAGAAAGAGGAAGTTCATCATGATCGTCTAATGTGTGGCACAGCTAGTTGACAAGATGGCGTTCGCCATCGCAGTACGCACCGATGTAACATTGTAACAGATGCTCTTCTTTGGCGTTTTGTCTCGCAGGACAGGCAGGCGGTCTGCTGGAAGGACTTCAGCTCAGGGAGAAGCAATCATCTCGCTTTTTCATTACTGTTATATCGACACAACAATTACAATCATAATGGTGAGAGAAGCGTAACGGGTATACTAGCTCATCCCTCACTTATCATCTTTGGCTAACCAAACATGTAGTAGAGCATGTAATGTGTGTGTGTGTGTGTTTTGGCAAAGCTTTTTTAGTTGGTGCTATGGGCTTTGGATTTTGGGCTTTGCTTGAAGTACTTTGGTAACATTTGGTAACGCTCGAAAGCGAGTACGCTTGTGACGTAAGAGAGTCCTAACGATTCCTTTTCTACCGTACAGCTTCAGTGGAGAGAAAACGCTTCAGAAAAAGGTTCCCGATACGATCACGTCATGGATCATTACTGGTTTTTCGGTGAACCCGGTGTACGGGCTGGGTCTTACGCAGCAACCACGCAAACTGAAGGTATTCCTGCCATTCTTCGTGTCCACTAATCTACCGTACTCGGTCAAGCGCGGCGAAGTGGTAGCCATCCCGATCGTGGTCTTTAACTACATGGAGGAGGATCAGACGGCTGAAGTTGTGCTGCACAACGACGAGCAGGAGTTTGAGTTTGCCGATGTTGAGAATGAAGTTGTTGAGTCGTCCAGTAAGTGTGACCGCTGTTGTACCTAAATCGACCAAGAATTCGACCTGAGCATCTTTGTGTGTTTTTGAAATTTCATTTTCCCCGCAGAGGTGGAACTGTTCCGTCAGAAGCGGTTGGACATTGCATCGAACACGGGCAAATCGGTATCCTTCATGGTTAAGCCGAAAAAGTTAGGACACATCACGATCAAGGTGACGGCCAAAACGAAAATTGCCGGTGATGCTGTAGAGCGACAGCTGCTGGTAGAACCGGAAGGCCTACCACAGTTCATCAACAAAGCTGCGTTTGTTGATTTACGCGCCGCCCCGGAGGTAACGAAGACTTTCGAAGTGGAGATCCCGAAGAATGCCGTGCCGGACTCGACCCGTATTGAGGTGGCAGTGATTGGTGATGTGATGGGTTCGACTATTCAAAACCTGGATTCGCTCATCAGAATGCCGTACGGGTGTGGTGAGCAGAACATGCTTAACTTTGTGCCAAACATTGTCGTACTGGATTACCTGAAAGCTACCAACAAGCTGACGGCTAACATTGAAGCAAAAGCGAAGAAGTTCATGGAGGCGGGCTATCAGCGTGAGCTGAGCTACAAACATCAGGATGGATCGTTCAGCGCGTTCGGTGAGAATGATAAGAGTGGCAGCACCTGGTTGACAGCGTTCGTGGCACGCTCGTTCAAACAGGCGGCCAACCATATTACGATCGATGAAGGTGTGATTGACAAGTCGCTTGAGTGGTTGAGTGATCATCAGGCCCCGAACGGTAGCTTCCCGGAGGTGGGTGTCGTTTCGCACAAGGATATGCAGGGTGGATCCGGTTCCGGTGTTGCGCTGACGGCGTACACGCTTATCGCGTTCCTGGAGAACATTAATCTGGTGGATAAGTACAAGAACACGATCAATAAGGCGATCGACTATGTGTACCGCAACACGGAATCGCTGGATGATACCTATGCACTTGCGTTGGCGGCGTACGCACTGCAGCTGGCAGATCATTCATCGAAGGGATTGATCCTGAGCAAGCTGGATACGAAGGCGACTACCGATAGTGATTCGAAGTGGTGGCACAAACCGATCCCGGAGGCGGAACAGAAGAACCCATGGCACAGTAGGCCCAACTCGGTAAACGTTGAGATGTCTGCGTACGGTATGTTGGCGTTCCTGGAGGCTGGTCTCGAAACGGATGCACTTCCAATCATGAAATGGCTAATTGGACAGCGTAACGATAAAGGAGGTTTCCAGTCGACGCAGGACACAGTTGTGGGATTGCAGGCGCTCGCCAAATTAGCAGCCAAGATTACCTCTCCCAACAATGATGTTACGATCGTAGCAAAGATTAACGAGAACCAGGAAAAGCGTATGTCAGTGAACGCTGAGAATGGTATGATTTTGCAGAAGTTTGAGCTACCAGCAGCGGCACGCAACATCGAGATTAAGGCTACGGGAAGTGGATTCGCCGTTGTACAGTTGTCGTACAAATACAACATGAACGTGACGGGCGAATGGCCACGGTTTGTGCTTGATCCGCAGGTTAATGCCAACACCAATCCGGATCATCTGCATCTGTCGGTGTGTGCGAGCTTCGTACCATCGGCCGGTCAGAATGTTTCCAATATGGCTGTCATGGAGGTGGGCTTCCCGAGTGGCTTTACGGCCGATTCGGATACGTTACCGTCGTTGGAAAATATGCCATTCATTAAGGTAGGATTGTTTGGATTACTTCTTGATCCTTTTGATGGTTGTTGGTTTATACTTTATTTTTTTCGCCCATCAGAAAGTGGAAACTAAAGATGGCGACACAACGGTTGTGCTGTACTTCGACAGCTTGGACCAGCGAGAGCTCTGCCCAACGATCTCCGCCTTCCGTACGCATAAGGTCGCCAAACAGAAGCCTGCTCCAGTTGTGATCTATGATTACTATGATAATTGTAAGTCTTTGCTCGTGGCTATCCTGTGTCGGTCTTTTGTTAACGGAGATGTCATTTCTCGTTTACCCCTCCACAAAAAAAAAAATAGCTCGCATCGCACGTCAATTCTACGACGGACCGAAAGCATCTCTGTGTGATATCTGCGAGAATGAGGACTGCAGCGAGGCGTGCAGCATTAAGTCACAAAAGCAACGATCATCGGACAGTCCCAGCCGTGAGCCTACCGTCGGTGATGGCCCGATCGTACAAAGCAGTAGTCAAACTGTGCGCGTCAGTTTCTTCACGTTCCTGCTCACCACGGTGCTGGTGTCTATGTTCCATTAACGCGGCAAGCGATAAGAAGAATTAAAAAATGAGAATTCTTTTCCACAAAGGAGATGATGATGGTCGCTGCACAGTTCGGGATCTTTTTTTTTATTCTATTGCGGAATTATTGTGCCAAAAACAAAAAAATGGCAGCAAACAAGGAACATGAACGTGGGCTGGGAAAGTGGTGGACAGGATAATGGATGATAAGAAATAAAATAGAATGAAGATGTCTCACTAATGAAAGTTAGTAATTTATTTCAACAGTACATTTTTAACAGATTAGAAGCAGCGCCAACGCTTGCGGGCTTTTTTAAATGCGGTGTGGAATATCAACTCGTAATCTTGTTCGCTGGCTGTTCCATAAGTGGAGTTTAGTTGCACGCTTCAAATTGTTCCTAATTAATTACTCCGACAACACCGAAACACAGACGACCCCAGCGAGAGGTTCTCAAAAATGTGCTGAAATTGCGAACAGCTAAAATTAGCTCAAAGTCGTATGCACTGACCCGTTGAATCAAGTTTCTAACCCCGAAGCGATAAACGACCAAGTCTGTACTTATTAGTGCTCCTTGGGGACTTGGGTAGAACTACTGCTCAATGATCGCCACCACGAAAGTCACATTTCGGTTGTTTTCTTGTTGACCGCCACTCGATCAATATTAAACAAGTTGTGCAAATATTGTTCTATAAGTTTATTGCACTTTTAATGCTTCGATCACCGCCACCGTAACGACACGCCTCAATGTGTTTGTGTATGCTTAAATAATGATAACGTATGAACCGTTATGTTTCAATATGATCAAAATACTGTCACTTTTATGTTTAAACTTAAAGCTCTGTTACCATTACCGTTAGCGTAAAACAACGGGGAAAACGAAAATGCAATAAATAACAGCAGAGCGTGAAAAGAAATGGGTGTTGCTGGTAGAGAGGTAAGTAAGGCCTAAAGCCCTAAAAAATGGAGGACGTCTAGTCGGGCAGGTTCGTTAGGGACAGCTTCCCCGTACACCTGTAAATACACTCGTTCGGTGGAAGTTCTCCAATTTCGTAGAGCTTCAGAGACTTGAGCGCCATCCCGGAGTGGCCAGCATTGAGGAAGGCGATGGTAGCGTCACGTCCAGCATTCTCCACCAGCACATCATGTCCACCGGGGTGCTAAAGTACGGATACGAAAAAAAGAAATAAATAGGAAACGGATCGTTGGTAAAAGATCGATGACAGTCTTAGACATATGTATATATTGCTCCATAGTACAGAACTACACTAGAATTATAAGTTATGTCACGATTTTTTAGGTACTACCCCCCGTACAGATTGGCACCGTCGTCGTGTGTCTCGAATGGTTTCTGATTCGTCTGATAGCGAGAACGCCACACGCAATGTCACACCTTATCACACCATCCACGAAAGTCCATTGTGACGTGCCGTGCTGCAGTCACCGAAAATAAGTACAAAAGCTGTCCCGAAATCACGATAGTCCGGATGATGGTGATATAAGATTATCTAGAGCGTTCGTAAATCTAACTATGTGCATACACACACGCGCTGCAGAAAGAGGGCTCGAGCTTGCTGGATCGACGACAACGTGTACGCTGCCAAGCTGCTTGACCATATCAGACATCTCGGTGCGAATGTCTTGTCATGTTTGACCCTCTTTAGCACTCGTTTATTTCTTGTCGGTAAACGAAAACTTTACACTGGAGGATTTCTTGAGCATATAAAGGTGGAACACTTGGACAAACATGCACGCAGATTACTGCTGAGATTGTGAAGGCTTGAAGATTAATCTTGAATATGTGATCCTCGATGATCATTCGAACTTAGAAGATGATCCACTATGGATTGTCCATGATCTTGACACATCTGTTCTGGTTATTTATCACAAAACACATGTAAGTTCACCTTAGTTACAATGTCTAAACTTCACCTTCAACACCCACTTATCTAAAGCCCCCACTGTCAGTGAACTAGTGCAAGGTACAAGGCACAACTAGCGAGGTGTAAGTCAACAACCATCGGGAACACTTACCAATCTGAGAAAATTCGTAATATCATACACACGATCGTACAGCACGATCCAGCAATCGTCATAACAATCATGATAAGCCACCTCACTGAGCGTAATCTGCGGCCGTAGTCGCTGCTGGTGGCCATTACTGTTGCCATCCGTACCGGCCGCTTTAGTGAGCCGCAGGGCAGCCATCGCTAGCTGCAGTATGGTTGCCGTTTGATTCCCGTTCACCACATCACAGCCCTCGATCGGGCTTTGCACCTGTGTTTCCACTGTGGACATTTTGATTATTTTTCTTCGACTAATTTCTTCAACACTTCACTTAGGAGGGACGTCACCGGGTTGGGTTCGAGAAAATTGTAATTTTAGAAACCGTAGCCGATCACTTTTGTTGTACTGCTTCCGGCGTGCTGATACCGCAAGGACAACCGTCGCGATTCAAATTCTGAGCGAAACTAAACCATGCCGACCGTTTGCGGGACAGTATATACGGAGCTGCGGATTCACAACCACACACGGGCAGCACATGGGTAACGACGTCACACACTGGTACTTGGTGCGCTTGCTGCTGGGCATACGTCAGTAATTTTGTGGGCCGTGTTTAGCGAGACGTCGCAATACTGTAAGTGGGTGCTATCTCGCATGCATACGATTACAAGTATTCGGCGTGATGGATGCTTCTTTATTCAGCAAAAACAATCGACCTATCAGCGATAGATAGGTTTGTTTAGGTCCTTTGTGGGCCTGTTTTGAGGCATGTGGCAAGAATTGAGGATACGCTTCGTACAGGCCATAATGATTCATTTAGACTTCTGGATGTACCTCCAGTTCTAACCAGACAATCTAAATCTCATGTTTGGGATTAGACTTTGCCACTCCAGCTTGAGCAAACGAGATAACGAGCTATTGTTTTGTGGGCCCGTTAGCCGAGAGAACCTAAGAGGCTGCAATTTTCGGGCACAGGATGAAAGGAGCACATGTTCTAGACATGAGTCTCGTTATCAGATTCAGCACCAGCGAACTGAAGCGAACAATGTCTACCGAAATTGTCGACCAGCACAACTCGACCGGAGCTATTTGTTATCAACTCGACGAGGCTTAACGCTACGGTCATTTGCAATTTATTGAATGGTCACATTTTAGGGTGCAAACCAGTTTCAAAAGGAAGTTCCTATTATGCAATCGAATGATTCACAGGCTGGTACAATTGAACCACAATTATCAGCAAGGAGTCTGAGTGATTGGGGTGTGATTAAAGGCTAATTAACATGCCCTTCGTTGTTTCGTAACTTCCTAGACGGTTTGTGCCAGTTTTGTAAACCCGCGCACACGCTGTCCGGTCGTCTGGAGGTCAACAAACTGGAGTAGTTTTTAGTGCGGCGTCTGTCGAGTGCGTACTGCGTCAGGTGCGTCCAATGCGCGTCGCCGAAATCGATAGACGCGCTTGTAGGTATTCTGCGATACCACGTGTATCACGTCTCAACCACACTAAACCGCAGCTTAACTGCTATAGGGACGAGGACGTGCTGGACTTCCTCTACGCAACTCGTTGCAGGCTAGGCTCGGCTAACGGTGGTTGTGGATTTGGTAATTCGAGAACAAACTGTCTGCGAAACTGCCGACCGCAGTACTGACTGGCTGGCAGGACCCAGTTTTTATGAGCGCTCATTTGTCTTTCGGTTTTTGGTCGGCCCTGGCTTCACTGTTTTACGCCGTGTTCCATTTTCTACTGTATCTGCTGTCGCATGTGGATTCGTACACGACATAAAAACAAAAAAAATGACTCGTTATTTAGGTTGCTTTGTGTAGCTTCGAGACGTAGGACACTCTCGACACCATCTCACGCAACATCTCAATTGTTGATTGTGTGTAGAAATTGTAAGTTAGGTTAAGGTACAAAAAACTGGAAAGAATTCTTCAGATTTTCGTGAGTCAAAGACAATGTTTCTATGCATAGATAGGAATTAAAAAATAAATTCTGTTTTTTTTTTGGTCGCTTAGTGTTGTGCTGCACTCCGTAAGTAGCACCGCACAATCATGGCTGATAATAGTAATAATTTAAATATACGGTCCGGATTAGAACCTGATGCCGTAAAAAAAGAAAATTTCGTCCATATCTCCGGATTTCGGAGGGAATTAAAATAAATGTTCTAGAACAAATGGAAATTAAATGTCTTCGTTCGTGTGTGTGTTCGAGTGTGCTAATTTCATCACTGTGTGCAAATTGAAGGGCACATCGGTGCGACACGTTGCAACGAAACGAAATTAGCCGAAAGGTTTCACGTGCTTAGAATTCGTCACCTAATGTGTGATGTGTGTTTTCAAGTGATTGACGTACTGTTGTTATATTTCGGAGTTAAATGCAACGCTTTATTTGCCAGATGACAAATAACAATTGTAGCTGTTCCTTGTTTTGATCCTGTCCAACCCCAAGGCAACAGAACGGCCCATCAAAAGTGATCGCTATGCAACCGTCGCAAACAATCTGCGATTCGTTGCGGTGATAGTGGGCTCGTGTGCTTCTGATGAAACGATCACAACTTATCGCATCATTGCATCTCTGGAGCTCTGGAGTTTTGGGTTATTAATAATGGGCATGCTGATAAGTTTGAGCTGTTTTTTGCTTCGAAATGCAATTTCAAACGATCTCGGCTAGACAGTGATTGTGTAGCAACAGTAAAATATTATTTCATCATATTTTTTTTCTCCAAGAATTTATTCCCAACTGTGGCCACGTGCTGAAATGGTGATTTTTTGTATTGTGAACGAGGGTGTAAAAACACTATACCGAGCGTGCATTACATGAGCACAAAATATGTTAATAGTATGGTCTACTGAATTTGATAACATTTTAATATTACCTAAATAAAAGACCTTTTCTTTTGAATAAAATCCTTTTCATTACTCTGATGGATTTTCCTATAATCGGATTGAGCGGCCACGTGGGGCCTGCTCAATGCTTGCGGATGGAAAAGGCCTCGGTAGGTGTCTCGAGTGATCCTCGAGTGATGGCTTGGTATACTCGGTATGATAAATAAGACTGAAGCCACGAGTTTATGCCACGTTTATATTTTTGTTCTTTTTTTTAAGAATGTCGTGGGTTAATCGACCGAATCCCGCTTTGAAGACGGTGTAAATTGTTTCAATTTGGCAACCTGAGCCAAGTGGTTTTTGATACAAAAGACAGGAAACACATTTTTTTGCTGTAGATCGGTTAAGCATCAAAATCATGCTGTTTTGGCATGAGTGTTTTGGACGTTAAAGCTAACAAAGTTTTATTCATAACGGATTCAAAGATCATGGCAGCATCACATAACTTGGTATTGACACGGTAGTTAGAAACATCTGCCATAGAGCCCTTTTTATGAAGTAGTACGAGTCAGCACGATTTCCAAATGAAGGGGAATGAGGATGGAGGGAATCGTAATGGAATAGTTAACAGAGGATAAATGTTAAAAAGACCATTTTTTATAAGTACGACAAAAGGAATGCTATCGGGGGCAGGAGAATAAAAGGATTTTAGCGCAATGAGCGCAGAATCTGCTTCGAAGTTCATAGAGTTGTTGCTGGTATTAGGGTTATTTGTGTACGTGGCTCGAATTGCGTTAAACATAGCGGTAGTCCTGGTGTTAGCCATTGTAAATATGCAAATCTTTCGCTTGATGAAAACAGCACGTGGATGTAGCTGTGTAACGGAAATGTAATTAGCGTTTTAAAAGTTTGATATGCTGCCTCTTTGTAAACGTCAACTATATTAAGCTCAGTTAACACACGAGAATGGATTTAATTCTAAATGTACTCAATGGCTCAAATTATTTTCTACTGTATTTCAACATGGCAAGTAAACTATAAAATGTGTAATATAATGCTTTCGAATATAATTTCTAACAAATATTTCTGATAATACTATAATTTTCAAATTTACACAAACGTTCGTGTGTAAACTCCGCTTAGTCACTGTCATTCTTTCCATCACCTGTCCATTGTGATATGCGTTTGTGTGTGTAATTGTTTGCAATGCACAAGTCCCGTGTGCTTTATGGAGGAATGTTCTAAATAATTAATTTTCCCGCTACAAACAACGCAATTTCATATCCATCCCTCATTGTGATTGATAAGGGAAAGAACCGTGACTAAATGCAGTGTATAAAATAGTTCACATCGATGTAGAACTGGTCACGTTCGTTTCCAGCTGCTCGGGCTCAGGCTGTGTTTGTGGTGCAGTAGCGTGTAGAAAGAACTTCCGGATCATTTTTACACCATAAAGGGTCACTCTTTACGGTACATAATGCTGTGCCGTGAATGTTAAATCGTGGTGCAATTGGTCCTGGCAGAGTTCAAACGGGACAAGCGGGAATAAAGTTTTTTCCTCCATCAGCAACCAGCATCCAGCAGCAATATCAACAACAGTGAGACAAACACTGGAAAGGTTTTCGTCAGTGTATGCTATCATTCATACAATATACACTAGGAATCATGAGTAGCCTGGGTAACGGCAACAATCAGCACAACATCAACAGCAACACCGGAAGCAGCCAAAATTCGGCCGCCGAAGGCACAATGGAGCGCGGAAGGTTAGAAGAAAGTTTTTCCCCCTTGCAAATGAAAATTGGTGTTATCGATTTTTGTCCGTCTCGCATCCCTTTCGAATGTGTGCGTTATGTACGCTGCAAACGAGACAGTTAGGAGGGTGTTAGTGAGATGTGAATGTTTTGTTTACATTTTTCCGTTCCCCTGTGTGATGCAAACGAATCGAGAGGAAAAAAACGAGAAAATGAAAACTTCTCCTCCCCACAAGGATGTTACAATACCAATTATGAAATTATAATTTAATATCCGCGTTTCGTTATTCTCCCTCCCCTCTTTTTAGCTGCATCCTGGTACGTTATGCAAGCCAAAACTCGCTGGACGAAAGCTCCCAGAAGCAGCTGCCACGCTCAAATGGAAAGGAAAAAACGACCGGAGCGTACCGTAACAACATCCACACTCAGCGTTCGTTCGAGGCCATGAACATGATGCGAGAGTACGTGTTTAACCTAGTTCCCATCGGATGTCTCCATTGTTTTTTTTCTCCTGCCTCCCATCGGGCTAATTTCTGACATTCTTCTTGCAGACAAAATCTTCTCTGCGATGTCGTACTGGTAGCGGAAGGTATAGAAATTCCTGCCCACAAAATGGTGCTTGCATCCTGCAGTCCGTACTTCTACGCCATGTTTACCGGGTTTGAGGAAAGCCGGCAGGACCGTATCACACTGCAAGGTGTCGATCCGCGCGCCCTACAGCTACTGATCGAGTACGTGTACCGTGCGGTAGTCGAGGTGACGGAAGATAACGTACAGATTCTCCTAACTGCGGCCAATTTGCTGCAACTGACCGATGTGCGGGACGCGTGCTGCGACTATCTGCAAACACAGCTTGATCCGAGCAATTGTTTGGGTATTCGTGACTTTGCCGACATTCACGGATGCATTGATTTGCTAAATTATGCTGAAACTTACATCGAGCAGCATTTTTCGTGAGTGTTTCGTTGTGTGAATCTACATTTTTTTGTCTTCAAAATGTTTAAGGTTATTTTAATTTATTTGTAGGGAGGTTGTGCAATTTGACGAGTTTCTGAATCTTACCAGCGATCAAGTGGCGCATCTGATCAAGAGCGATCGTTTATCGGTTCCAACAGAGGAAAAGGTAATCTCCTTACAAAAAACGTCTTGGTTTGTCTACTTATTCATACATGTATATTCATAAGAAGGGTACTATTGACAAAATAACAGTTGATTCAGTTGAGGTTTGTTGTTGGAGAGGATTGGAAGGCCGTTTCTTATTAATTGCCCAACAATTAAAATCTATCGGTCCATAATTGCGTTTTTAAGCTGAAAGTCTTTGGGAAGATCTCTTTAAATTCAGCAAAATTTAGCCTTTGTCTTCCTTGAAGATGTTTGTCCCGCACTCCTGTAGCGCTTTTTCGCTCCGTTGGAAGAATTAGGAGAAATCGTCAAAGGCTAACTCGATCTGTAGCTAAATAATTTTCCTTGCTTGTCTGGGAAAAAATGGTTTACCCGTCCGACGAAGGTTAATTCGTCCGACGTTAGCAAAGCTGGTGACGCCCGCCCCCCCAACGCCGATCCATTGTTAGGAACTAGTACTGATCGATCCACTAAAAAGCCTATTCAAGTAGATCTGAAGCCGTAACAAGGAGCTGCGTGAGTGTCAGGGATAGGTCATTTCTTCACGTGATCGGTTCACCAAGGTTCCAACCAAGGTTGGTTCGGATTATCCACTGCAGATTTTTTTAAGGATAGTTCATTGGAGTATCGGACGGTGCTTTTTGTAGGCACTCGTTTTTCTGTACAAGAAAATAGAATCCCTTGCTTGGTTCCCTAACGATCCTTAAATCAAATTAAAATTATATTGAATGTGAAATAACACTCCATCGAATTCTTCTTCTTGTCACAGGTGTACGAATGCGTCATTACCTGGATACAGTACGATGTGAATGGCCGCCAGCATCATCTAGCCGAGCTAATGGAGCACGTCCGCTTACCCTTGCTCTCCCAGGACTATCTCGTACAGTACGTCGAGAAGGAGCAGCTCATGAAGGGTGATCTCCAGTGCAAGGATTACATTATCGAAGCGCTCAAGTATCATCTGCTTAAAGGCGAACAGAAAACATGCTTCAAAACTCCTCGAACCATTCCCCGGCAACCGGTCGGATTGCCGAAAGTACTGCTCGTCATTGGTGGCCAAGCACCGAAAGCGATTCGTTCGGTCGAATGTTACGATCTGCGGGAGGAAAAGTGGTACCAGGTGGCCGAAATGCCGACACGCCGCTGTCGGGCTGGATTGGCTGTGTTGGGTGATAAAGTTTATGCTGTCGGAGGCTTCAATGGATCGTTGCGGGTGAAAACCGTCGATGTTTACGATCCGGTGCTGGATCAGTGGACAACAAGTCACAACATGGAGGCCCGCCGTTCAACGCTTGGTGTTGCGGTACTTAATAACTGCATTTACGCTGTTGGTGGTTTTGATGGATCAACGGGACTAAGTTCGGCGGAAATGTTTGATCCGAAGCGGCAAGAGTGGCGGTTGATTGCTTCGATGTCGACGCGCCGTAGTTCGGTGGGGGTTGGTGTGGTAAATGGATTGCTTTACGCCGTTGGTGGATATGACGGAGCATCGCGACAGTGTTTAGCATCCGTGGAAAGATATAATCCGTCTACCGACACCTGGACACAGATCGCTGAGATGTCTGCACGACGCAGCGGAGCCGGTGTTGGAGTGCTGGATAATATTCTCTACGCGGTGGGAGGTCACGATGGACCATTGGTAAGGAAATCTGTTGAAGCGTATGATCCGGCGACAAACACGTGGCGTGCGGTAGGTGATATGGCATTCTGTCGTCGGAATGCGGGTGTGGTTGCCCACAACGGAATGCTGTATGTGGTCGGCGGTGATGATGGCCTGTCGAATCTGGCATCGGTTGAGGTTTATAGCCCAGAGTCGGATAGTTGGCGCATACTGCCGTCATCGATGAGCATCGGTCGCAGCTATGCTGGTGTGGCAATGATAGATAAGCCCTTGTGAAGCGAGCAGCAGGGCGCACGGGTCGCCACCAAACAATCCTACTCTTCCCAACACCATACCACCGGTACTATCTACTCCCGGTACGCGAACTGTTCCGCCCTGCAGCAGGTGCAGAATGAGGCGGCCGCAGGTTTGGCAGCCGCAGGATTCGGTAATGACGATGAAAACAGCCAGGCGGAAGGACTCAATCCGGAACCTTCGAATAGCAACCATAACGTGGCGAATGGAAATAATGTACATTACGAGAACATTTACGAATCGATCGAACAGTTTGCGCCCTTAAACGGTGTTGGTGGTAATGGTGGAAATGGTGGTGCCCATGCGGGTATCCCTGCTGGTTCGAATCCCTTGCAGCATGCAGCTTTGAATCAACCGCAACCGGGACCTTCTGGGCTCGCTTCCGGACAAGCGCATCGTTCTCTTAATGGTGGTGGGGATAGAGGAGCGGTTGGTGGTGGTGCCGTTGGGGGATGTATCCCACCGCCACCTCCAAGTATGCTGCACAGCATGCAACAACTATACCATCCGATGGCGTACCGGAATGAGCTTTACGATCGAACGGCTGGATATGACGTTCCGCGTGGTCGTCCAGCTCCTAGCTACTACCAGAATCAACCTCCAGCAGGACCTTCGTCCAGTGGACGATACCCGAATCTTCATCTCGATTTAAATCGTGTTCGTTATCCTTCGGGATCATCAGCGCAACAACAACAAAGGACACCACGTCAGAGGAGTTTTGATGACACAGAATCCTACCACTATTATCGGTGTCAAAATCAATCGAACGGAATAGCAAAGTACGATAACTTGTACGAGCGTGTAAGAGAGGAACCGGCCTATCAAAACACAGGATCCTTCGCACCGGCAGTCAACCGAGCTGCGGGTCTCTTTGGACGGTTCGATGTGATTGGACATGGTGTCGGGCGTATTGAGCGACATCTGAGCTCGTCCTGCGGTAATATTGATCATTATAGTCTCGGTGGACACTACGCTGTGCTGGGGCACAGTCATCTTGGAACGATGGGACACATTCGCTTAAATCAATCGAATAGTAGCGCGTCCAGCAATACTCCTTACGGTGCGAATGGGACATCGAATGGGACTTCCCAACCAAATTCCTCCAAGGACTCGTCGTCGGTGAATGTAAAGAGCTTTTTCAGCTGTCTTGGTGGAGAGAACTCTCAGTCGATGAATAATCTGAATAAATCCTCTACCGCTAATGGAACTTCGAATGGTGGTGCGG
Organism: Anopheles maculipalpis; assembly: GCF_943734695.1. Taxonomy (NCBI): domain Eukaryota; kingdom Metazoa; phylum Arthropoda; class Insecta; order Diptera; family Culicidae; genus Anopheles; species Anopheles maculipalpis. Next base: position 19,449,842 of record NC_064872.1, on the reverse strand, counting down.
TTGCGGCGAATGGAAATGAAGGGATATTGCCAGGACCAGGAGTTTCTGGAGTATCTTCAGGAGGAATAGGAGGAGGTGGAGCAGGATCATCAGGAGGAAACAGTGGACAAGGATCAAGCATTATGGGTGGATTAGCAAGTGCTGCTGCTGTTGTTAATGGCGCTGGATCGAGTGCAAGCACGTTGGGAGGCAAATCAACCGGTGCGATTCCGAAGATAAGTCGAAAGTCGAAACAATCGCAACAGGGTTCTTCGGAACAGATGTCTGGAGGTTCTGCCCAACCACCACTTGCCGTCGGGAATGGATTATCACCTCCAGTGGATGTCTCCATTGGAGGAGGGTCCGATCCAATGTACGCGAATGCATGTGGAGGACGTGTTACGAAGCCGTCCCTGCAGTGGTTACTCGTAAACAAGTGGCTACCTCTGTGGGTTGGACAAACACCTCCAGATTACAAGTTTATCGATTTTAACTTTATGTTTTCGCGAAACTGTGACGGTTGTTCGTCAGCAGGTGGATCCCATGGTCAGCAACAGCAACAGCAGCAAGAACTCGTACGTTACGGATTGTTCGATCAAGCCGATTATATTCCTCCAGCTCGAGAGTATCCTACCATGACCGGCAGTTACCCCCGAGTGCTCCGAAATACACCGCAACTCGCTCGTCTACGTGAGCATGAGTATGAGAACGTTCCGGTAAATGATCCACCCGCTCGAGGACTGCGAGGAATGTCTCCTCTTCAACTTGGCCGTGCACGTTCCGAGAGTCCTAGTCGAGCTTCCGGATCGGATCCACTTCGTACGTGGGCTTTCAATTTCGAAAACAACACCTTCCGTCCAGCTCGAAGTCCAGCACTAACGACCTCCTCCAGTTTGGCCATTAATACACGCGAAAAGCCGCGTGAAGTTCGTCGAATCACCGACGGAACCTTCGGCGCACGAGATCTTGCACAAATCGACACGGAAAGGCCTGGCCCGAGTGGATTGGCGAGCAAGTTTGCCATCTTGAAGCAACCCGAACCGGACAAGGACGATGGACGTTTGTCGTCGGCATCTTCATCGTCCGATTCGGACAACTTTGCAATCGAATCACTTGCCGCCGAATCTGGTGGACAGCCGGAAGAGGAGGAAGAGGATGATGGTAGTACCCGGTCGGCGGATGCTCGTCCGGAAGATGGTGGTCGTGTTGGGGGAAATTCGAACGAGAAGGAAACCGTTGGTTCCTCCTCGAATGATACGTCCGATTCGCTCAATTATGATGGACCGGAAACAGCGGATCGATCACTATCGGAGGATGAAGTTGAGGCCACACGTCCGGATAATACGACAGCGAAATAAGTTTACACGTTACACATTTACAAGGTTACAATTTACAGTGACACAACATGACAATTTCTCCAGTTATAGCTTAGTTTTAAGTGAAGGGTAGGGCCTAATTTAAAAATTGTTTACCTTCTTCCTGTGATTTATTGCAGCGTTGCTACCACACCGCATGGTGCGTGTCTCGGAGAGGCTCTAGAAGAAAATTTACACCCAAAATCCCCGCAATCAGAATCATGTTACTCTTCTTACTTGCTCAATATTTATTAATGATTGTCTGATGTTTCCTGTATTGCTTTTACCAATTTCCTTATTGCTGATCGTATTTATTGGATTCGCAAGTTCCAGTTCTAGTGATGTTTTTTCCCTCTTTTTCCAATTAGCGTCTAAACAGAGAGTCAAAAAGGAAAAAGAAACAATAATGAAATAATTCCACTGTTACCTAATAGAGGAAGGCAAACGCTAAATGTCGATTTTAACCATGTAGAATATAGTGTATAGTACGTACTTCCACACATTTACACATCTAACGTACATTGAGTGAGACTAATAGAAACGATTTAGTAACAGTGAGAAGTAGACGTGTTTTGTGTTTAATCCTCGTACTACGGGGGCTCTATATAGATATAGGTGTTAGGTAGTTTGAAATGAACGAGAAGATGCCAAACACACACTGGCGCACAAAGCGCATTTAGTTGGTGCATTCCAGCAGTTAGCGATGTAAAGCAGGTGTTTCCTGGTTCCTGGTTAGGGTTACGATCATTCCCGAATTTACTGTGTACTTTCTCGTTTGAAATGGCAATGTAAGCGAAGGTCAGAAATTAAGTCAGTGAAAATGACAATTATGGAGGTACAAAAATTAATCGAAAGACACATAAAGCACAACGCGATTGTAATGTCGCAGTAACATATTTGCACATCAAGTACATGAAAACAATAATACGAGAACAAAACATGGCGGTAGTCGAACGTACATGTTCGTTATTTTAAAATATAGCGCGTAACCTTTAAGCGCACCCTGTCGCCCTGTAGCGTCTATTCTGGTACTAATCTATATTTACACACACATACATGCAGCATTACAGGTTACGGGGTTACACCGGCTCCCAAGACAAAATGCGTAACACCTTTGTAACACACCCGTTCATTCGCATATGCATTTGATATCCTGTAGGAAGTTATGACATTAAATTCAAATAAACTGTGAAATGTGATTTAACTTGTCAATTTGTTTGTACGCTGTTTTCAGTTTGATTTCGTGTGTCAGGTGACAATGAATAAGAATTCTTACGAAATTGGTGACGTGACGTACTGCTGGGCATTACAATTTATGCATTTAATTTACATCGGCAAGTGCTTGCGTTGATGTAATACATTACGACGTTGGGGAAGGTGCTGGTACTACTGTTTGAAATGTATTTTTGTCTTGAAAGAGAATGTGAATGAGCATTGACGTTTGTATGTTAATTGTGATCCAGGTTTTCTTTTATAATTTCTTCATCGTCAGGAATTTAGTCTAATAACAGTTACTACATATCATTTGTAAACACATCACCATAGGTAAACCTTCTGCGATTAACAGTTCTGGTTGATTTTTAAACATTGCGGAGTTCCTCATTACGAAAGGTGGGTGAGTAACGCATTCCAATAAGCGATAATGTTCACGAGCATTATCTGGATCAATGGAGATGTCATACATTCAGAGCAGAATCATATGACGTCTAGTGAGTGGCATTTGTTGAACATATCATAAAAGTGATCTTCTTTAGAAAGATCAAGTAGTAGGAACAATATTTCACCTTATCCTGCTTTAATTCTATTTTACAAATCAACACTAGAATTCTACGTTTATACAGTTACACCATCTTAAATTGATGTTTTGTCACCTTCAGGACACTGTTATACACTGTTATACACTTCCTACATATGCCTCACGTGAGGAAACTGTCCTAGACATTTAGAAAGGTAGACTCAAGTACGCGACTTTAATGCTATGTTGGATTCTATGATGAAGTTTATTAAACATTATAAAAATATGGTTGCTGTTAACAGCAACTCGTGCTAAGTCAAAGGCTCAAGCTTCCTTTATAGGTGGCTTGCTACTTGGGTTTACCGATGCTCCAGTGCTACTTTCCTCTGTCTGTTTGAATGTTCTTTCAGGATCGTATCGTCCTATAAATCCTATCAAGTGGTATCAGCGTGTCTAGTAAGTCATTCGATGGTCGCTATGACATGTTAAGTCGTAAAGCCAAAAAGAGGTCGAAAGAAAAAAACTCCTTGGGCCATATTTCTCGGCAACATATAAACAAATACAAATAAATAATAATGACGCGGTGTGCGCGGCTTTTGAGATTCCCTTAGCAGAATAAAAAGACATGAGAAGTAAGTAAGACTAGGAAGTGTAACGTAGGAAGTGGATGTCTTTAAAGTACTCCAATTCAAATATGTTGGCATGTATGAGCCCCGGGGTGATCCCCTATACTTCAAGAAGTTTTTGAAGCTTGAGTTTACAAAGTTGTTGACTGGTTTACATCGTAAATATTGTAGATGTTATTGACGACCATATTCTGAGAAGATTAAGGGGTGTTCTCTAGATGAACAAGAGTTAAGTTTCAACGAAATAGTGTACTAGAACCTCCAAAGTGCACAAAAATGTTTTGTTTTTTGTTCCGACTACAAACACTATACCCACTAAAATCGGTAGAATGTACTGTGTGGAACAAAGGAATAGGAATTCGAAAATAGAAGTGTGTTCTAGCAACGGGAACTATTCCAGGATATCTAGGAACCATAATCAAAATCTATCACATTGCTCCCGGATACGTACACTGACTAGCAATAAAATAATGGCCCAATGTGTGACAAGTTAATTTAGAATCTTGATTGATAGTAACAACACCTTCCCGGTGGCGGCGGAAAAGGATCACCATTGGCACCATGCTGGTCAGTCGCGATATCGAGTTACTTCAATTCCGAAACATTACTCCAAAGAGATCCATAGAGAGATACCAGGATATGATTGGAGCGCTTCCGTGTCGAATGTATCCCGTTGGCAAGCGGTATGTTTTCAGCATTTTGGTGTCTAGTTATGATACAGATGCTGTCTCGGTACCTTTAATCGATTTTGATCTTTTTCATTTCGGAACATAAAAAAGCTGGAACTGTGGAGTGTTTCGTTTCGTTCGTGGTCAAAAATCAATGTCATAGGGTAAATTATTGGCGGAAGTTCGTTAGGAAGTAAAATGGAGTTTGCTAATCTATTTTTTCAGCCGTTGCGGGCATTTATGCCCAATTGTGTTTCTTGGGCATGTCTAAGACCCTTTCCAACTCGATTTTAATGCCCATAAAACTTAATCGAAACAACATAGATAATCGTTTAACGTGCACAGCCTTGCAGGGTTTTTGCTGGCCAATGTGCAATGGATGTCAATAATTTGCCCACAATAACCATCAAACGGAACGACTGTGTACGATCGGTAAATACAAATTAGCTACCAAAGGTGTGGCTGTCGCTCGAACGCTGGTTAGGTCTTTCAATCCACAAAGCAGACCGTGGACAGTGCGCGCGCGCGTGTGTGTCCAGAAGTCTGACTGAGTGGAGAGCAAACAGAAAAAAGCGGCCGCTTGCAAAAGTCATAATCGTTATGATTAATCAAATCTAGAACCTGATCGTACTACCAGCTCGATCGGTAGAAACCGTTTATGATCGATATCGGCGATCGGATTTTGCGAGAGAGAATGGGCTTAGATTTTAAATTGTTTTGGATTTAATCTGTAGCACCCAACTAACAGCGGGTGGTCTTCTAGTAACGGATTTGAAGGTGTATTTTTTTTCTGCAGTTGTTAAATCCTTCAAAGCTGACGGCTGTGAAATCGTTTCTGTTCGACTGTAGTGTGACAACACTTCCCGACGCTTTTCCTGCACTGGGCGACATTTAGCGACAACCGTTGAACGTCGCTACAATGTCGTTACAATGCAAACAATCGAAGGTTTACCGTACACCAGAGTTCAACTATTAAAATCGGAGGCCATCGCCATTAGAAGGCCACCTTTGCCTGGTAGCCTGGTTAACCTGTAGCCGCAAGGAGAGCTGGCACGCACTTTTGTAGGACCTTAGTGAGGGAGAAGAATAGAATCCGCATCGAGCGGTGTGACGGGCAAAAAGGCTGCGATCGCTTCAGGTACTTTCAGGTCAATTTGCAAACGATTGAAGGGCTTTCGATATTTGGTTCACGTGCGCAGTTTGCAAAGGTTTTGAAAGTTTGTATGCAAACTTCGGCTCATTAAAAACAAATCAAGCCACATAAATCACCATCCATCTGTTGGTATTGCTGCACAGAAATGTCAACAGACTAAGGCGAGTGTGTCGGCTGTTGCGAAATAAAGCTCAACTCGTCTGCAAGTCTTGTAAATTTTCTCACTGGATTCGTTTAGACTAGAGACTGCCAATTGCTCACCGCAGCAAACAGCTATACATTAGAATAAAAAGTGTGCAAAACGTCAACGCGAGAAGTCTCGTAATCTCGTAGGACGTGGATTCGAATCGATGCGACCTTGAACTCTGGAATGCGTGGAATGCCGATATCAGGCAGGTTCGCGCTTGATCGATGAATCGTGCGCTAGCAACGCGGGCCGATCGTCCGGCAGTTTGAAGAAGACACCCAAACTAAAAACCGGATCGATTCGAAAACTGGATGCAAATCCAAGTCTATCCAAGCCTTTGGCAACTACAACATCGCACCATTCGCGCTCTTTGTCAAAATAGCATCCTTGTCAGCGGGAAAGGAAAACCCACCGGCAAAGTAATGTACCTAGCTTTAATGCGAAAACCCTTCAGAACGCTCGACCTTTTTATTAATCATCGTTTACATCATCACCAGCATCACGTATCACTAACGTCACGGTGGTGACGTATCTGTCAGTTGCTGTGGCTGTAAAAAAATCGATTATTCCCGGATCGGAAGGCACACTTCAACCTGACCCGGGGCTTGGGATCTTCCCGCGATACGGATCTGTAGTTTCTACGTATATGTGTGTGTATGTGTTTTTTTTGTCGCTTTACTCTTTCCCCTTCATGTCCGCTTCCGGTTCTGAGCAACGGTCGGAGATTAATTCTGACTCGATCAATCGGTTCCGCGTCACATTCCGACCGTTTCAGGCTTGCGATCGGTCATGCAAATGAGAAGCGTTCGGTCTCTTTTCTCTGAGATCTGGCCAGATGTTTTGCGCTTTGGTTCATTCCGGGCAGAAACGGGTACGAAATGTGTAGAAGTTGACTCGAGGGCGTCTAAATTTTGCACGGGACTAAACAGTGACAATCGTTCGAGCGAGGAAAACGGTTATTATATATTTTGTTTGTTTAGTGGAAACCTTGTATTCAAGACATTGTAATTTTTTTTTTGGTGAGGATTAAAAGTGTGTTAAATTACATTGACTAATCCTAAATTGGCACAAATAAATAATCAGGCAAGCTTTTTATACCGATAATTTTTTTCTAGACGGGTTCTTCGCTTATGAGCCAGTTCGTTGGAGTCTTTTGTGTCAATTAGGTTAAAGTGATGAATGTTAATAAATTATTTTTTTAATAAATTAAATTAAAATTTTTTTACACTATTGATTCTATTCATTTTTTCGATCTTCTGATGTAAAGGGTTCGTCGCTTTAAAAAAAAACCCATCGTTGAAGTCTTTTGTTATGTTTGACATGTTTGATTTTGGGTTAATATTATTCTTCAGAATTCCAAACATTTTTATTTTAAAAATTAAAAAGAGGTATTTTTGAATGACATTTTCAGGATACATCGTATTAAAAAATATATCACAAAACAGAATAAGAAAATATATGGACCGCTCGTTCAAATAGAATAAAAAATAGAAAAAGGAAAATTAGTTATTTTGGATACAGCTAAAACAATATTTAATAATTGAAAAATATGTCGTTAAATTACTATAAAAAATAAAATAAAAGCTATATTGATTAAAAATACTATAAATCAGATTTTAATCTGATCTTACATTTGCATAAGAACATCGATTAAAACGAGAGTGAAATTGTGCCCGAGAGTAACACTTTTCGTAGGCATTCAGCTCTCCATTTCACATTGCTCATGGAGCAGGGAGCGAGTGATACTTCCTTCATAGCCACTATACTAAAAGATCCCTCATCTGCTACCCCCAAATTCTCACAGTCTACTTCATCTGCAAGTATCGCAGCTACTCCCCACCCAGAAAAAAGGCTTTAAAAATCTCACGCATAGCTCTCGCTCCCGCTCGCAGCTAAATACTCGCTCTCTTGGTTGATCGGACAATTTTTACATAATTGAACGGCGCGATTCGTGCCATTGCGGATCGTCAGCTGGTTGCGGTAGGACGCGCGATCTCGTTCCCGTCTAGTTTGTCCGGAACGTTGGCACCTTTTTAGGCACGCGCGTGTGTTCTCTGTGTGTTTCGTAGTTCTAAAGTGCTTGTAAGTGTTCGGTACCGGTCGATACTGATTTAAGTGGAGCTTTTCCAGCGAGTGAGTGTGCTAATGTGCTTTGGAAGTGTGTGTGTGTTTTGTTTGAAACTTGCCCTTTTCCTTTACGCACCAATTACACCTCCCACGGGGGCGGTAGGTTTGAAGTTCATTGCCAATTGTGTTGTTTGGGGCAGAGGGAGGAAAGCAGCAGCATCAACTGACCCCTAAACATTGAGCTAATGTAATTACAACCGTAGGCGGGATGGCCGAGTAGAAAACCTCCCAGAACCGGGGTGTGGACAAGGTCGATATTGTGTGTTTTTCTTCAACTGTTTTATTTTCTTCAACCACTCTTCTCCCGCCAAACGAAACCACCCTCCCCTCCGCCCTTTCAAAACCGTTTGCATGGGGCTGGAAGTGCAAATCATCGCTAAAGGTTACCGATCTTGATGGCAAAAACACAGAAATCATAAAGCGATTGTAATTGTTCATTTGTCGGGACCATCAAGTGCACGTGTGTATGTGTGTCTGTGTACGTGGTGTGTGTGTATGTGTGTGTACATTATTGTTTGTGTGTTTGGTAGCGGAATCCAAATAGTGCGCGCGCGCACACGATGGTGAAATAATAGTGGCCAATGGTTTAGATTCGATATGATGAGCGATCGGGGAGCGCGCGCGCGTTCACGTTCGAGATGATGATGTGCCTAGCAAAATCTGGTTCGTGGACGGTGGACGCGTGACATTGAGAAATTGAATGAATATCAACCGACCGATCGTCTGTAGTGGTCCGCTTTTGGGATTATGCTCAGCGCTTTTTTCCCTCTTCTTCTTTGGTTTCTTTCGGGGTGGTGATGGTGGTTAACCTTAAAAATGGGGAGGCCGGTATGGTGGTTTCCTTTCTGCCCTGGCCGCTTTTTTTTTTGTTTCTCGAGTGACATTCACGGTGAAAGGAGTGTGACAGTAAGGGCAGGGAGGACGAGAGAAAGAGTGACCGAAAGGGTGACACGAGGAGGGATGTTGTGGGGTGTGTGTTTGTGCTTCCTTTTGGACTTTTGTTTTCTTGCACGCGGAGGAACGAAGATGTGGAGCTGATTTTCTTCTTCTTTTGCTGTCCGGTTTCACAACACACCTGTGCGATGGGCCGATATTATGTGAATGCTTGCGGTGACCGATTGCGTCAGGGTTTTTTTTTTTCGGCGGGAGCTTTGCATGCTTGATCGTGACTGGTGTGTGATGCTGCTGCTGCTGGTCTGCATTACTTAAGAACCATTGATTTCACTTTCGTTCGATTCGGTCGGCGATCGTGAACGGTGGCAGAAAAAATCAGTTCCAAGCAATTGGTTTTTAATGTGGTGCATTTACTGCCTCTTTAAATGTTAACTATTATAAAATGTAATGTTAACGTTTAAAATTGAAAAGGTATTATAAAGAAATTTAAAACAAAAATTAAAGAAAAAATGCACATATTTTTAAAGTTTTTTCACATGAAAAGGGTTCGTCGCTTGTTGTCACAAAAGTGAGTCTTTCGTTATTTTCTTCCATTCGATCGTTCGCAATGGATGATATTTGCGCTTGTGCCGGAACCTGCCATCGACAATGCCCCCGACACGCGTGAACCATGAGGATGTCGCCTTGTTTTTATGTAACGCATCATCAAAAAGACCACATGCGCGTTCGGCTATCGCTAATATTCATCAATGGACCACACGACAGTTTGGGTGGAGTGGGGTCATCGATGTATGGGTGTTGAATTCGCGTCACTCGTATGGTTCGTCTGTTCGGGTGTTGGAATTGTTTATTTTTCCGTCTGGGACCGGCTGTGATGCCTTCGCCCGGATCCGTATGGTTGATAATGATAAATAACACTTTCACACAGCTGTTGAGAGCTGGTTTCTTCCCTGCGCTGCTTCTTCACCGTTATTGAGGTGGTTTTGACTTGGGGAAGTTTTGTTTTGACTTTTTATTGTTAGCTTCACGTGTACAACGTACGTCAAAAGATTCGCTTTGGTCGTGCAAGAAATTTTGGGTTCGTCGCTTTGTTGTTTTTTTAAGAATATAATTAGATATTTTTGCCCTTTCCGACGATCGTTCCGATCACTCACCTGTTTCTTTTGCTTTTAAAAGAATGTTTAGCTGCAAAAGTATGTCTCTGTGTCCAGGAAGCTGGGCAGATATTGCTTAGAATTACCATATTCATACCTCGATCGGCAAAGACTTTAGTCGACCTCAACACAAAACGCTTCCCAACGATTGCTTTTGATAGCTATTTTATGTGTGCGCGTTCAGTTACGTCCAGCGCGTTGAAAAGGACAGCCATAAATCATGCAAAGGTAAAAAACAATTCGCAAGCGAGAAGTCACTTTTTTTTGTAGCCAAGTGATTTCTGCTCCATATAACCGTTACCGTTATGATCGTATCGTGAGTGTGTTTTGTATTTAAATATTTGACAGCGTATACGTAACAGTCTATTTGTTCGGGACGATATTGAAGGAGAGAGTTGGCAAACAAGCAAACACAACCGACTGACCGATCGATTATCGCCTATGATCAATAACAATCTTGTCAACGGTTTTAATTGGTATGCTCGATGTAATACCGTGTGTGTGTGCACAGTTGGCGCTCAGTCCCACGGGTGCATGTCGCGCCTGTCCTTGGACCTAGCGAACAACCACCGCCGCCAAAGGATTGACAGTCATTTGCATACATAATAAGTGCACGACCGGCCAAGGCAGCTGGCATATATGGAGCACAGGTTCAGCTAGAAGCACTGGGAGTACTGCACTAACCCGAGCTCTATGATGCAGAACGCGAAGGCTGCACATGCCAGGAACTCTAGCGCTTTCGAAACGAAACTTTACTGCATGTTGCTTTGCTTTGCTCGCTAGCAGGAAATTCTTTATATTTTACCACCCGTTCCAGCGTGCGAACGCGACAGCCAGCCAGGGTCTGTTTTATTGGAACCAATTAGGGATGTATATTTTATTAGTAATCTTGCCATTCATCCTCTTCGCCTGCGACAAGCGTAGTGCACGGAAACAAAACAAAGAACCTAATAATCCCAACACAACTTGGAACCTGGACGGGGGCCTCGTGATGGCTTTTGTTTTGTACCGCGTGTCCGCGTCACCGAGCGCGCGACGCAACATTGTGTTTGAGGGTTGAGATAAATCTTGTTCAAGAAACTGCGCCGGTTTGACCGAGACTTTTAACAGCGCTAGCCTAGAGGTTGGTTCTTTTGTGTGGTTTGTGTTTCATAAGGTTATTCTGCGGTTCTGTGTCAGTTATGTTTTGATCAAACGTTTCGAACTGATTTTAATTAGTAACAAGGAATCAAGTCAGTGGTTAAAACGATTACTCTCTACGGCAAATGCAGCTCAGCAATTCCTACACTCACGAGGCGAGTGAGTCACACACTTGATCTGCACAAATAAGCTTGCGAAAAAAAAAACACACACACACAAAACCTCGAATGCTTTATGTCTTGTAGAACACGTTCCTCAAAGCGACAAACCTCGTTGTCCAATTTCAGAAGCAGCAACGCCCAAACGTGTCTGTGGCGATAATGATCAGTAGGTACAAATCACTTCCTGCGTGGGTCTTGTCTTGCATGTTGATTCATACTTGTCGAGGGCGGTTATTAGGTGTTATAATACCGTGCTAGAATGGAACGAGTTGCGATTGTTCGTGGGGCAACGAAATTACTGTCACTCTGGTCAACCGAGTTGCGCATTGAATTTATAATTAAAGTTGGAGGAATTAGACCAGAACGTCGATCACGTTATCTTTTAAGAACGAAACTTGAGAAATATTAAGAATTTTAAAGAATAGATTTGGTTTGTAGCCAACAGAAATGCTACTGACGATGTGTGGATTGAAAAAGAGTCACAATGATGCTCATTTCTCCGTCTCGCCATAAGTACTACTGATTATCCAACCACAGTTATAATTAAGAAAAAGAAGTCAGTAAGGATAGGACAAAACCTCTCGAAGATATTAGAGTCACAGCAGAATTGCTCAAAGGTTTAGAATGAAATAACCGCTATACTTGATTTAAAATTTTAAGGTTTTTTATTTTTGTAATTAGAGGGCCCATCTACTCATTTTGTCTTAAGGAAAACAACCTTTAAAGGGCACGACGGCCATCGAATGACTTAATAGACTTGCCCATGCCACGTAGTTGGATAGTCAGTCCTCATTACGGTAGAACGGTCCGGATGAGACTTAAACCCCGGTCCTATCGTTTGAAGACCGATGCCGATGTTGCCATCACCAACTGGCCGCCAATAGCTTACGTTCTTTGAAAAAAACTATTTTAAATTCTTCATACCTCCTGTCGCAAACACCATTAGACATATGGCGGACCTAGGAGTGAGTCTTATAAACATCGCTTAAAAAATTATAGAAGAAACGAAGATTGGGCACTTGGACATCATTCCATATCCGAATAATGGTTTTTATGACCCAGGAAGTGAAGCACTCGTCCGGAAAATGTCAAACATACACACATTCACACGCTGTACGACGCAAACACCCTATTCCGTCAGCTACCGTCCTTCCAGCCAATTAAAGAGAACAGGTTCAATCGAAGCTACACCGGGAAAAGTCTGCCAAAGTTCATTGTATCAACGAGCGGGGCCTGCGCATTGGGGATTTGTTGTCGGCTTTGATCACTGCCGTAAGCCGTACGCGTACCCACCCCAAGAGGTTAATAATCATAAATTTATTCGTCTTCATTTCAGCACAACGCACGTTTTGCCACGGGTGTGTGTGTTCGAGACACGATGCGCAAGTGTGGTGCTGCCTGTGCATGACAATTTGACACACGATCGCGACGATCGCCAACGATCATAGTCAAATGAAGCCGTCGTTATGCAATCGAGAGGGGGCTTTCATGTGTGGGGCGAACATGGGTGGAGAAAGTTTTCGATGATGCAAGTTAATCGCTATTCTGGGCAGAAGTGATAAAGAGTGCTTAGAGAGCTAAGCTGATTGATAAGCATAAGTTATGGGGATGACGTTTAAGGAATTGCTCTTTAGGCAGGCTTAACCTAAATTGCGAAGATACTGATTATCTTGTTTTATACTTCACCCACAGGGAAGTTGTTACGAAAAAGTGATCGAGCTTAAACACGGTGGAACTGAGCTTCGATTCTTGTCGCTAATTAACATCCGACCAGGGCGTATCCAGGGCGTAAAGTGACACCGCGAACGTAGTAGTGAATAGCAGTGTAATGTGATGCAAATAGAATGGCCTTTGGTAGCTATCGAATGTCATTAAGTGTAGAAAGTACACTGCAGAAATTGTGCACGTGCTCGGGCAAGTGTTTACATTGAATAATACAGTGCTTTGGCGTTACATTCGTTAGTGAAGTGTGATCAGAATGGCGTTGGTGAACTATACGCTGCCATTCGGCAATATACAGCCCCCGACATGGGCTACCGCGAGCCCGTTGCAAAATCAGCATGCATCGGCTGTGAACAACCTTCTCTATGGACCCGCCGGTCATCAAGGGGATGATCAGGATTTTTACAAAAATGCCCCATATGCTCCACCGCAGCGGCAATCAAAGCAATCTCCTCAGCAGCATCAGCAACAACCGCTGCAGCAGCAGCAGCAGCAGCAACATACTATTCAGTACCGACAAACGCCCCGGAACAACTATTTGCCTCCTCCGTCGTATATCCCACCCAGTGCCAACTATCCACAGGCACCAACACCGCCTCCACAAACACAACAACCCCCCGGTCGAACGTACGGCGAAGGATCGTACGTAGACGGTACAGGAAACCAACCAAACCCGGCGGGTGTTCCACAGCAATCGCAGCAACAACCACCGGCCCAGCAACCAGCTTACTATGAGTACTCGTCCGGTAGCTACGCCACACAGCCCGGTCGTCCATTTGCGGAACAGCATGCGAACCCGCAGACGGGTACGAGCTATCGCACCAATACTCCACAACCGGCGCCCGGTCCAAGAGCGCCTGGTAATCAGGGCGGTGCAGCCAACTACCCGCAGCGACCACCGGTGTATGCTAGCGTCGGGTCAACGGGGACCCGCACCTCGATACATCCGGTGCTGGATTACGACGAGGAGGACGATGATGATTACTACGACGAGGCGGTGGAGGTGACTCCGATTGTTGGGATCTCAGGTAAGCTGCCTTGTGGAGGAGGAATTATTTATTTGAAGGGAATTCTGTGGTTTCAGGGGGTGGGTTAATCATTTCTATAGTCAGAATATTTGGACCCGGATCATTAGGACCATTGGGTAACTTATCTGCCTGCAATTTATTTAAATAGATTAAGCGAATTTTTTGATAAAATGAAACATCTTTGAGAATCCATTTTTTGGAATAAGGTTGTTTGTAATAGGAGATGATCATTGCGGCACACTGGATGTTTGCATTGGTCGACATCTCTATACACCCTTAAACACCCTTAACCCTTAGCTATGGACTTATTGCCAAAGAAATAATCAACTTGTATTGAGGAAAAAAACAAATCTTAGTCCTTCTCTGCCTAGTAGAAGCCAAACTTGCTTTGAAAAACAAGTGAGTAATCAGTCCAAGCTTAATCGTAGAACCTTACATGTTGACATTTTGAGTTGAGCTATGAGGAACATGGATAAGTTGGATGATAGGACATTGGTATCCAGATGATTACATTAGAACTCTAATATAGTTAAATAGAATTTGATTGTAATTAAGAGGCCTCGTTGCTAAACTAGTATTACAAAAAAGGTTTAAAGCATTCGGAATTCTGCAAAAATAATAAATGGCAGCAATGTGTCACGCTTGGATTCAAGTAAAAATAGCTGAAATATAGTTATTATCTCACATACGACCAATAGAAGTGCGCTATAGGTTCATTCATTCATTTGCGTTGCTAAAATCAATAATCATCAATTTTTGAACCCAATTATCGATGCATATTCTTCGCAAAGAGCCTATAGCCTTATGAATATAACAACAGTTTTTAAATACATCAAACGTTAAATTATGCCCACGTTTCATGCAGTGTGTACTCATGTTCACCGATGTTCGATCGCTGATAAACACAAGGATCGATTCACCAGCTACACACAACACAATGTCTGCTGCCGGTGCTGGCCGCTACTGTCAAGCACCACCATAATGCTTAAGATGTCAACGCAGGGAATGAATAATTTGTTATACAGCCATTCAAAAACCCATGTACCTACCATATAACCCTGACACGCTGTGTAGCGTAGTGCCGCTAATGGCGCAGGTACAACAGTACGATCCACAGCCAAGTGCAAACATGAGCGTGGACGTGGGGCTGATGGGATCTTCACCGTACCGGTAAAAGCTACATCCCCTTGCATCGTCTAGCAACAGTGATAGTCCAAGACCTTACCATCGCTACTGCTTGATTGTGCACATGTGCCCGGACTTATGGACCTGTTGTCTCACACCAAAAATCAATAACGTTCGGAGCGTTCATCATCGGTGGAAAGGGTGATTGCCTTTTTAAAGATCACGAACCACTGGGGATTTTATGACACACATCGGCACAAAGGGGCATCGGATCACTTCGAACCATCCGTCATCTGGCTGGATCGTCTGCAGACCGGTGATGAGTGTTTGCTGTCGTTCCCACGCACGTGCGCACACGTCCCTTTCGTCCTTTCGGGTCGATTGGCTAATTGATTTATTGGCTGCGGTGAAGTGTACCAAGAAGTGCCCTTAAGAGTGTATGCAGGTACGGAGGTGTCTGAGTGCAGTGAATGCCGGTGTCTTAGCCTTGGTTTAGAATTGAGATGGTGGATTTGGAGGTCTGGTTGCATAAGATCTCTATTGCACTAGTTTGTGGCACATCCAGTTCACGGTTGGATGTAAAACCTACGGCTAGCTACTTCATAAAATCTAGAAGGCAAATATATTCGAATTCAATAGACCACTGTCTGTGCTGCATTGTGACTTTTCCCAGACCATAACGCCCAAGAACGATCGCCATTGTGTTGTGTGCTATAGTACGTAGGATGGTCTCCTAGCTCCCTAGATTGAGCGCTCCAAATGCATTGCGATACTGCGGCATCAAAACAGCGATCCTCAAAAGTGTGCCGTGACCAAGCGCGTGCGTCAGCGTGTCATAAAATGCGCACAGTTTAATTAATGAACCAGAGAAATCTACATCTCACCGCAGGGTTAGCATCCTGTGAGAATTGGCTGAGAGACTCGTTGCGTCAGCGTGGCGCACATCTAATACATCCGGCCACTTCCGACCGGATGTCGCTGCACGTGCTGAATGATTGTGCAGGTTTCATCGAGAAGGAAGTAGTAGTAGTAGTAGTAGCAGCAGCAGCACGTAACGCCTACAAAAGCTTTACAACATTTTGGTGGGAGAGTCGTGCGTGGTTGTACCTCGAGATCTCTAAGAAGGGGACAATAGTGGTAAAAATAAATCATTGCACCCTAGTGATGCACCACTGCCTGCCCTTGTTCTTGGTTTGTAACATGTTCTCAAGCTGTCATTAGAGATGAGTTGTTGCGGTTGATCGCTAGCCATGATTGAATGCCGACATCTGATACGTTTTGCAACGAAATACAACATCAGATAGTTGGAAATCCAAGAGTCTAGTGTTTGGCGAGAGGTTGAAGAAAGAGGAAAACGCTCGAGTGGGAGGGCAAAACGGTTCTCAAACAAATCTCATCTTCCCTGTGCGCGGCCCGCCGTCAATGGGCAATTTCACGTCAATGCCAGCCAGCCAGTAAGTCAGTGTGTTAGTAGGTGTGCGCCCAAGCCTCTGTTTTGTTGTTACACCAAAAGCACTGGAAGGAACACCCTGTGTTTCATACACGTGTTAGGGGTCGCATGGGAACGCACTGGTAGTAGCAACATCATCACATCGGATAATTGCTGCGACGTACGCACGAAGCAGCACCAATCGCGTCTTTAGTATTTCACCGTTCGGTTGCGGCCTGTACGTGATGGAAATATCTCACCTCTTGCTACGTGGGCTGGTATGTGCCGCTGATTAACGCTCTCTTTGATTAGCTGGACGACTGGAACGGTGGAAGCTGGTGGTGGTGTGGTGGTGTATGGGCATCTGAACGTTTGGGATGAAATTATTGTCATGCCTTCGCGGCATTAACCGTCAGCTGATGCGCTAATATGTATAGTATGAGGAGCTGGGAGCTGCCTGTTGAAGGACGCATCTCGCGCTGCTGGATGTTTCGTAATACTTCAAATAAACAGAAGTATCTGCCGAGTAATTAGATGCAAAGCAAGCACTACTAGTCGGTTCTCGGTACTGTCCGTGCTTCGGACGGTTGGGCAGTAGTCTCTATACACGTCGATAGCTCCAAGACCAAATTATGCAAAGAAAATTATTGAGGATGTTTTGGGCATGAGATGATAATAAGTAATGAGTAATGAGTAATTCTACAAACACATGGCAGGAATGAGGTACAAATCCCATCCGAACCGTTCACTCATAGGGAGGACTGACTATCCAACTACGTGGTATCAGCAAGCCTAGTATGCCAATCGATGGCCGGAGTTCCCTTAGAAGGTCGTTAAGCTAAGAAGAAGCAGTGTTTTGACTTTACAATATCAGTTGCTAGTGGACTTCGCTCCTGTTCCTCTGGCACAACAACCTCGGTATCAATCTGACTATTCTGAACTGAATTCCAGTGAACCGTACCACTATATGTCCAAGATAAAAGGGCAAATGGTTCGTTGATACTTACCAAAATCTCTTTAGAGATTAGTCCTCATACTAGCTATTCTAGATTTGCTCATTACCTTACTTTTTGGCTTTGCGATCTTGTATGTCACATCGCATATCTAATAGCTTCATTTACTTATTGTTATCCCACAACTCAAAATGCGGGATTAACGGTCCGAATAGCATTCATACCCCGGTCTAACCGAATGACGGCTGGTGCTGCTGTCGCGTTTACCACCGGATCACCCTGTCTATTTATATGTAACGCTTTATGTAAGTGTTTTAAGCTCATAAGTCTGCACAAGACTAAAATTTCGTAGGAAAGTTCGATCAACATCGCTAACAATTTTACCCTTCAACACTCGCTTGTTTGATAGCGTTTCCAAATCACAACCCGCTATCGTAAACGCAAACATGAAGCATCTTTGCATCGGCCAGACGCGATTGACCTCAGCTGGCTGTATTGCTACACCAGGCCTGAATCTACCGTCTGGTTGGTTAATCTACGCAATTAGCATCACGGTGCAAGCTAATGCACTAGATTACTGATCCGGTTATGTCGCTCGGTGGCGACACTTGTGTGTCATCCAATTTGCACCTAGCTCGGTCGCCGATTGCTATTACAATCGTGACAGTGTATGTAGAACTCGCAAAAAAAAAGCTTCCGATGTTCTTCAGATAACATGACATTAGCAAGGAAGTCCTCGTCGAATTCTTTCGCGATGTCTAATAAGGGGAAATAAGTGAAAGGAAATATCATCTCATGTCTCACTAGCTTCCCAAGGACGGTTCTCACCATCCACGTCTAATCGTTACTCATGCGTACACGCCTCAATCCGGGTGTACCAACCGAACAGCAAACGACGGAAGAATGTGCTCCAGTCCAGATTTTGGAGTGCCTCATTCGATCGCGCATTGATCGTGTGCGTGCCGGTGTGAATCATACGTAGCAGCGGTTGGTGCAGCCAAAGTTCGCAGCATTGCGTAGGTGACAACAGGGCCAACGTTAACCTTGACTTTCGCTGCCGGTACTGCACCGCGGTCATGAAACTCGCCGGCAAAGGTCGTGTTATACACGGGCCGCCATTTAATGGCGAGCAATGTTCTTTATTGGCTGGTGTCGTGTGGTTTGTTGCGAGCGTGTGCGTCGCGTGTTGTCGCGAAATTTGACAGCATAAGTCGGCAGCGGCGCCAGCCAATGATGGTGGATGGCATTTTGCACCATGTTAAGTTTATTGCTGGTGCGCTGGGCTTGGCCGGTTTGTTTGTTTGCTTGATTCCTTTTTTGGAAGGAGGTCTGTTACGCCCCGGTGCATACCACCGAACAATCTTCCGGTGTGTCTGTGTGTGTGTATACATAGTGTTAGATTTTATCCAACAAACTGAATGCTGCTGGAAGTAGTAGAAGCTGTTGGAAAACACTGAACCTCTCCTTCCTTCACAAAGAAGGTATCATTTACATCATCTGTGCCCGGTTACACTGACAAACGTTTTATTCAATTAACACCGTCCCACTCAACAGCTCCAATTAATGCACCATTCGAGGTGCTCAGATTCGACACAATCCAGGTGCCGGGAGTCCGCAAAGCGGTGAGAGATTGCGCTTCCAAGAAGCGCACAATGAACCGCATCCATGTTCACAATCTATACGGGTAACGGATCGGATGGCGTGCGAAACTAAGATTAGGCCTTTCGGCGGGGCTTTTTATGCAACGAACACGTACGACCGGTCTGCTAGTAGATGCAACGCGTCCGTGCATGTCGTCCCCGTCGTGTACGCCTGTTTCGCAAAGTGATCATCAGTGATCTTAGCGAGATCTCCAATCAGTGATTCGCTGAAACTT
Organism: Anopheles maculipalpis; assembly: GCF_943734695.1. NCBI lineage: Eukaryota > Metazoa > Arthropoda > Insecta > Diptera > Culicidae > Anopheles > Anopheles maculipalpis. The sequence continues at coordinate 19,430,530 of NC_064872.1, read as the reverse complement.
TATGCACACTCGTTATGCGTTTTGTATGAATTAAACAGTTGATGCTAGAGTTCGCTTTTCACGCACGAACCGTTGCAGGAAGTGAACGTGCTTTTATTAAATATATTTTCGGGTTCGAGCATTTGCAACCTAGTGTCTCTGGTGGGTATGGTTTAATGGGTTTCATTTCGTTTTCTGGATTCCGCCGCGCTAGACCATTGTTGGACGGGTGTGAGAAAGTAAAAGGCTAACGTGGTGCTACTGTTGTGTTTCGTTTCGTTACAGATAACCGAAAAAACTTTCGCATGCCAACAGTCACACCGATCCAGGGGCCCATATTTATAAAGAATGGGACCGTTCCTGTTGTGCCATTATTCGCGTATCCTCAAGTCAGCAATGGAACGTTCATCCAAATACCGGTAAGTGTGCACCACATTTAATATAAACTCTGACAGACAACACTGGCCTTCATTCCACTTACACAGCTGTGATATAAATGGTATTGAGCTAGGGATCAATTACTTTTCAACAGCTTAAATGAAATATTGTAAACTCAGAGGATAATTTTAAGATCTGGCTTATTCTCAACTATTCTCTTCTTGATCTAAGTACATCCATGTGCCGATGATGATCCCTCTAGTGTGCTTAAGCAAACCATATCTGTTTTTTTTGTGTTTTCATGATGCATAAGACTTTAGATTTCTGCTTTAACTCTTAAAGAGGGAATTAAATTCTCTATTAAATACAGAGACAAGTTATCCAATACTTCTAGGCCAGATAATAGTGTCTTACATACATCTGCATATTAAAAAAGAAAGATTAAATACAGCCCATAAGCTTAGGACAAGCGAATAAAATATCTCAGAGGACAGCCAAATTTCTATTTTTACTTTTCTGACGGTTACATATATTAGTGGCAGTTATCTATTTGTATGAAATTCAAACAGTTCCTTGGGTGACACCTTCCGGTGGTGTCATTGACGTGATGCGATAGATTAAAAGATCGCTATTTTTTATGCAAATTGGCATCACTAAACCCCCTCCAAGCTGGAATTGGTGGATTCGCGGGCGCGCCCAAGGGTAAGGGAGATCAATCAAAGACCGGGTTTTGCGGTCGGTGGGCCTGGTTCTGTATAAAAAAAGCAAGTTCTGGTAGGCAAAACCGGCTTAACGGACGCCCACGTGACAGCAAAATTTGGATCCATGAACCAAAACGGTTGTCTACCGACAGCAAATGCTCCACGACTGTAACAAAAAAATAAACCTCGCGTTTCGGGGAGAATACGATTGTCAGCTTAGTTGTGTTATTTGCGGATGGTTTTTTGTTTGTTTGTTGCAGCTATTAGAAAAAAAAGGCGTATTACAATCATCTTGTCTGGGGAGAACTTGTTTTTTTTTTATTCTATTACTTTTGCTTGTCTGGTGTTTTGTGGCCGTGCCGGATAATGGTTCAAGTCAATGGACGAAAATGAGTTTTGATTCTTCTGTCGTAACATAGACCCAACGAAACCGTACGTTCCGTTGTGTGGTTTGTGGACGTTGTGATTGATTCGCTATGGGTTGATATTTTAGCGCATGAGAATAAAGCACCGGACAATAAATCCGTCCCCTCGCTGCCAACTCCCAATAGTGAACGTTCTCATGAGGCCTAATGGTTGGTGGATTGCGCCCATTAGGTATAGTAGTGCAACTGCGCGGTTCGGTAGTGTAATAAAATTGGAGACTTGATCGGCGACACCTTACCCAGGGGCCAGTACATTTGAGCTCTCCACGGTAGTTGTCGGAACGAATTGAATCGAACTCCACCTTAGGTTGGTTCACTGTGACCTTCACATTCACTTCCCCGGTCGGGGCGTTGTAAGACCACCTGCAAGAACCTCTGTTTCCGCCGAGAACGAATCGGCGTGCTGTCAACCGGCGGTAAGCTGACTCCCGTTCACCGAGCGTCGTTGGTTATGAAATGATAATTAATTAATTTCTAGTCTTAGACACGCCAAGGACAAGGCCGTGATAATGCCACCTGGTAGCGCACCCGTTTGGTGCTCCCGTTTTATTGTGTGTGCATTTGATCGCATTTCTCATCGATGGCTAGCGCCATCCATTGACGCCTAGCGCTCGATCGTGATCGTTCAGCACACTGAGAAGAAACATATAGTTAGCTAAGAGTCGAAGTCGAGCGTCGTCGGATCACGCCATAAACGCAGAAATAAATCAATTTGTTTCTCCAGAGAGCGGGACATGTGTACATGTGGACATTCGAACACTGCCGTGTGTACCAACATTTCCGGACAATCGCCGCATGCTAAGTTGAGGGAGTTCGGAGACGGCATCCAAAAAAAATTTTATTGCATGCCGTGGCCACATTGGTAGCAAAACATAAAGGAAGCAGAAAACTGTCCCCTTCGGAATCGGTTGTTTATACTTCCACCGGCAGTGTCGTGACAGTTGGTGGAAGACGTGAGCGGACTGCGCCATTTGGTTTGCAAGCCTGCGAAAATGCGATGAATCACGCAGGCGCTCTCGTGGTCCGATTTGGCAGTACGGTCAGGTCTCTGGGGCAAATGTGCTTTAGGGTCTGACACAGCTCACGTAGGCCCGAGCATCTGAGGTAGTCAGCACAGTTCTTTCACTAGACAAAAGAATCCTCAGGTCATCGTCACCAGAATTCGTCGAGTTAGACTTTGCTCTTCTCTTCTATGTGCCAAGAGTTTCGTCATAATTTCGATGCACTTCTCACCTGCCCAACTCTATCTACTCTTCTGTTTCAGATATGGTGGACAGCTTTATCCGTCGCGCTCGGGCTCAGCATTCATGGAGATGTCATCAGAGGTGTTCCTTGCATAAAGAAGTACCATCAACTGTTCTGTCCGACGGCGGGCAATACCTATCCTAGGTGAGTAGGCTGGTGAAACGCGATGGAACGCATACTGGACATAGCAACATGTCCGCTTTATGGCACACCATTTGTGCACTGCATCAATCATGATGGCAGGAGTTGTGTAGCACGTAAACTTCATTAGAGTGGATTCCGATGTTCTTGCGATATTTTATTGCTTTGAAGAAGACCCTTCTTACTGGTGGCCACATACGCGGCAAGCCGTTTTTTATGATCTTTAAAGATCACCTTTTAATGGCTGGAAGTGATCTGAATGTCTACTACATCTTGCTACTATTGATCTTGACGAAAGGTTTGTCGTACCAGGGAACTTTCTGTCTTCTTTCGTATATTTGATGCCTCCGGAATTCAAATGTGGTCCACAATCCGGCCGGATCAGGTCGGATGCGCTAAAATATCAGAAAGATAAATAAGTGACATTTAGAAATGAGGTCACACTGGCGTGTGCGCTCTCAACATGGTCCAATACTGTGACACTGGGCGAAAACTTGAGAGAGCAAGCGAGAGAGCGAGGAATGAAGTGATTATCTTCCTCGCGTTCAAGAGGAGAAGTTCAGACGGGTTGATTAGAATGGCAAGGCCAGCTGTCATCGCCGGTGTTGTACACGCACGCGAACTCGCGCGGCCATCGTACTGTGCCAGTGGCTTTTGGAGTCTCGGTTACTTCGTGACATTCGCAGACGAACAGAGATCGCTAAGTGTGGGCTCGGGTGTGAAGTGTGTGCGCGAGCCCCGAGATACCAGTCGATGTTTATCAGCTAGTAGTGTATCGGACTGTAATATGTCTTTTCTTCTCCGAAAACCCCATCCAGTGACAAAATTGAGATGTTCATCGACGAGAACAAAGCGCTAATGAAGCGAATGTACGGTGACTTCGAGATGGCATCACGGTTTCCGTCGTCCCCGGGGCGGAAACGTAAGCGGAGCGCATCGGGGCCGGATCCCTACGGTGATGATGACGAGTTTACGCTACTGCCGGAACTGATGGATCTGTACGGGGACCCAGGCGGTGAGGTACGGCTCGGTGGTGAATCGTACTTTAGCAAGCTGCGCAAGAAACGTCAAAATCAGAACACCAGCTCACGGGGCGGTAATAATGGTGGAGGACGGGGTGGTGGTGGAACCAGTGGAGGTAGTACCAACGCACGCCAGACAGCAACACCGGCCAACGGGAACGGAGGAGCCGATGGAAGCGGTGAATCCAACACGGGCAGGTAAGATCTCTCAAGACAGAAGGTAGATAGCGATCGGTGGTGAGCTGCGTAACAGTGTTGGATTGGTTCTCCACTCCAAAATACAGGGTTGATGCCTGCGAGTCGAAGATTGAGATAGTGACGCCATACTGGGCGACGAATTCTGCCGGCAAGGTGCGCGCCATCGTCAACACGCAGCACTTTGAGCAGGCGATCCACCAGGAAGTGTGTTCGTAAGTAGATTTCGAAGAGATCGCACCGCATGGTATGAGATCTCTATCCTTCTGCAAACTCTTATCTCTTCCCCAGTAAAACCCAAACGAACCGTTGCTCCGGGGACTGTGGCTGTGAGCAGAAGTACAAATGGCACCGATTGCTAGCGTACGATCCGGACAACGATTGTAAGGGCATCTTTATGGATTGGTTCCTGTTTCCGTCCTGTTGCGTCTGCCGGTGTAATCCTTAGCGCTGGATCTCTGGGATCTCCGCCGATCTACGCACGGAGGACACCATATTTTGAAGAGATTTTGTTTCTTAGATCCGCATCTCTCATTCCCTCCAGTAGGCTGCTGTATTTTTAATTATGATTTGCCACGATTCTATCTCCCGATGTATACTGTTTAAGCAAAACCACCAGCTAAAATGCAACGATTTTGCATTAGACTTTATTTCACTTTTCTATTCCTTTTTAATGCTGTATGATGTATTTTTAAAGTATCAACTATCCGATTTATTCTGCTCTCAAGCATTACAATAAACACGTGGAAAATTCTTACCACAATTGAAAGATATTTTGCCTAAAGGTATATTTTTTATTTACGAAGAGAAATTTAATTTTTTTAAACCAAATGGACATTAAAAAAGTGTATAAACCATTCTTGATTAACACAAATACAAATGGAAATAACGTTTTTTCTTAATCTGACAACCCCTGAAAACAATACGCCCAAAGGTATGCAACGAGGTGTATCATAAAAAAATTATGATCTACCCTTGAAGGTATGCAATGCATTATATTTGTACATTTCGCTAAATCTTTTTGACCGTTTAAAAATGTAAAAATAAATAAAGCAAAGCATTAACTTGACATCTTAAAGCCAATTTTGCTCATCTAACAGAAAAAAAAATGTTTCATCTGAATTCCAGCAGCTCTACGCTCCACACAATCCCACACAGTACACCCATTAGCATAGAAACATCATTTGTCAACGCACGAGAATTGAAATGGAAAATGCGTTTTTCCGGACGAGAAGGAAGTATAATGGTGGCTAGGAATTTTGCAGCAAAAATAAAACCCTGCCGAAAGAAATGCTGCCGAAGGATATGCCAACAGTTTTTGCACAGTTGTTGGATGGTTGATGCTACTACTGGCTGGTTGTTTCCGGGTTGTCTTTTCACTGCATAAATATTATGTTTTGCTTGGGGTTGTTGGTGTTGCGTGTTTGAGTGTGTGCGTGTTTCGAGGTTAGGTTCGAAGGAGGGTTTTTAGTTTTACTTCACAAAAAAATGGCAGGCAGAAGTCACTTCATTCGTACGTTGTTGCACGCATCGTTGCGTTCGCGAAAGGGACCGAAGGAATCCATCGATCCTCGTCAGTTGGAAATTAAGTTGGAGTACGGAAAATGAATGATGTTTGACGAGGAGCGTGTTTGAGCTCGAAATGTATGTACAAGTTCTATTTTGGTCGTCCGTTTCGGTTTGGGTGCTCGAGTTGGAATGCATAAAATGCGGTTCAAGTTGAAAGTAAGTAACGAAGAAAATTTCTACGATGTGACCATTTCTCAACTTCAAGTTCATTATCGATTTTTGTCGAGGGTTTAGCTGAAGCATCTTTACACTTTTCTTCGATCCATGAAAGTATTGGCTGGCGATGGGTGAGTTGCTGAAAGAGAGAAACAATCTCGATTCGATGTACCGAGGGTGATTCGATCAGTAGTGAAGACATACAAAATTTCATGAAAAAGATCCAAATTACGCACATCGAATCGAGTTTCATAATTCATATAACTAAGGAAAAACAAAACTAAAATAAAAGCAAAGGCATACAAATAATCAACCCCAAGGACACTTTTCATCCTATTTCACAAAACATAGCGAATGGGTTGAAAGTTTACTTACGCCTTTCAGGTTCGTGATGGCTTTCGAGTTTTCCAAACCTGCACCATCGTGTTTGTTTCTCTTTCCTCAATAAAACCAACCCAGCGAGAGTTACGAAAGCAGGAATGCGAAACAGAAAAAAAAACGAAAGGACGAAAAATGTCAAAATGACTTATGTGCTGTGAATGTACAATTCCATGAACGTGCGCCATGTCCGTGGAAAGTCCCATCACAGCTTTGTGGAGGGGGGAGGCTACAAAAAGAGGAGAAGGCAAGAGGAGGAATACGAAATTCTGAAACAGAGAACGAATAACAAGATGGAAGCGCTCGCTGGGAATAATAAGTAGCTTGTTGGGTGTTCGTCGCGAATCGTCACAAGAAAGTTGTTGAGTGAAGGTTGGTTGGCAAAATTTGTGAGATGGTACATGAACATTACACTTTATGAAACTGGCTTTTTTAAAAGTTTATTTACGGTTTTTTATTCGACTACTGTTTTATTTATTAAGAATTATTGTAGCTTGATTGAAGCTTAAACCATTTATTTTTCATTTTTTCTCCAAATCAGACGATTTTTGTAGCTCTCGTAGCGCCGAACCGATATCCTCATACTTGATGTTGTGCTTCAGCTGTGTCATCTCCTTCTCCAGCTTGTCCGTGTTGCGTAGAAAGGGTGCAAGCAACCGTTCGTCGTTAATGTCCCCACCACCGGTCAGATAACTCACAACGAACGACACAATGAAGAAGCTAATCAACCCCAAAAGCGAGTAGTGCATAAAGCTTAGCTTAAAGATTAGTGGAACTGTATCCGTCTCTACAGTTTGCGCCACAGTTTCAGTTAGAATCGTAGTTACATTGGTGAGTATGTCCCCATCACATCCATCGGTCCGCAGTGGAAGCATCGGTGGTTTCGGGTTTAGTTGAGCACCCGTCATTACCGTACCGGTGATAGCCATTGAAACAACCGCCGCACTGATAATACCTTTTGTGTTGATGCGCCGCGAAATCATACCAGCCGAGAACATCCCCAACATCGTACCGGATGTTACACCCGAGGACGCAATGGCAATGTGCATCACCTGTCCCATTCGTTCGGCAACGAACACGAGTCCAAGCACCAAGAATCCGAGTAGGACTACCAACATCTTCATGATGTTGCTTGCCTTCTTCTCGCTTGCATTCGGCATACGATGGTGGATGAAGTCTTCGTATATAGTACCCGCCAGGGTATTCAGTACCGAGGACATCGTCGACAGAGCAGCAGAGAAGATTCCGGACACGAAAAGCCCCGGAAGTCCTGGAATCTTCGTGCCAACGTCCATAATGTAGTACGGTAGAATTTGATCAATTTTGGAGATCTTCTTTATGGAGAACGGGTCGCAGGTTTCGTACTTGGCATAGATCAGAAGTCCGATAAAGCACGAGCAACTCTTCACGAAGATAAGACCCCCGGTAAAGATGATGAGTGAGTTTTTGGCTACACGAAGATCCGGGACGGCGAGGAATCGTTGAACGCAACCCTGATTTACGGCTAGGTTAGAGACCCAGAGAGTTGTGAGTCCTAGACAGACCGTCCAGAACGATGTGCGAACAAAGGGGTCCGGATCCATACTGTTGGGGAGACGAAGAGAAAAAGAAATCAGTTTTGATTGATATAATGAGTGTAACATAAAGGGTAAAGAAACTTTTACTTGAAGAAGACAAGTCGCTTTCCACGATCAGCCGCTTCCCAAACCTCCATGAATCCACCAACAGAACTAATGCCTAGTACGATCACAGCTATACAAGCTCCGATCATGAGCACGAACTGTAGGGTATCGGTCCAGACAACAGCTCTCAGTCCACCAACGGTAGTGTAGAAGATACAGATCACACAGATAATCGGTGTGATTACGTGTAGATTAATGCCCGTTACCTGACTGAAAGCGAGCGCTGGAACGTAAATCACAATCGGGATGTAGATGATGCACTGAACCGCGTACACCAAACTTGCAGCCGATCGAACGAACTTGTCAAAGCGCAGCTCGAGATAGGTGAAGGCGGAAGTTACTTGGAGGTCGTAGAAAACTGGCAGATAGATTGATTTCATTAGGAGCGCAACCTGCAATAGGAGTAGTAGTACAGATCGGCTAGAAGTTGGAGTAATGGAGCTTATAGAGAAGAAAGGCTCACCGTAAAGGCTGGAATTATGAACATCCAGTACTGCGTCCCGTGACTGTACATTTCAGACGGTACTCCTAGCATTGTGATCCCCGAAATATGACTGCAGATAGAGATCACCACAGGTGAATTAACATTTGTTTTAAATGAAAATCTAATTCGTTCTTCAAACCTACCTTGCAATAAGGGAAGCCGACACGGGGAATTTGTTCATCGTTTTACCACCCAGAAGATATTCCTTCTTGTTGTTCTGCTTGATCTTCGATAGAAATCCGAAGTAAACTCCAATAAATGTGGAGAGTAGTAGAAGCAGCGCGAAGATCGTATAGTCAAACCAGGAGAATAGAAGTGTCTCGGTGATTGGTGATGGCGCTGTGCTGCTGGTAAGGATGCTCTCAGTTGTTGTAATCGATGAGGCATCCGATATCGCAGTTGAATCCATTACGATCGTGGACGATTCCATGACTACCGTAGTTGGCGTACTGGATATGGTGGACATTATACTAGAGGTAGTCTCAACTGCTGCAGTGGTCAGTAGTTTGGTGGATTCGGTTATAAGTTGCGTTACGATTGTAACAGGATCGAATGTAGAAGCTGTTGTTGTCCCTGCATAGGAACCGGTGGACAGTTCCACGCTAGAATCCTCCAGTAATACTATATCCTCGTCCATGGTAATTCTTTATAGTAAAAAATAAGAGACTAAAAAAACAAATTCCAGAAGGTTAGAATTAGTTCCTGGAACGATGATAAAACTGTTTGCACAAAAACGTGACGTAAAAACATGTGCTGGGCGTTGTTGATCAAAAACAATAAGCTAGAAAATATCTCAGGCGTGCGCGTGTCTAAGGCTCGAAACTGATCTGCACTGTCATCGGCGTTATAAATCACGCGCGGGATAAAGTGTGCTCCGGATCAACAGAGCGGTTTTATTTTTAGCCCAATTGATAGTGACACCATGATACGTTGTGTCGCACGCTAACGGAATTAGCTTCACGGGACTAAATTATTATGACACCGTGCTTAACATGAATGAGGGAGGCAAATTGATATGAGATCACTGGAACTTTGGAAGGGGTCACAAATTATGGTCAACATTTTCACTTACAAATCACTTCCAAAATTTAGGCACACAGGCTTCACTTTTTACAGCACATCAACTAACGGATCTACGGGGACTGCCCTTCTCGGTGAGCTACCAGCATCCAGAGATCCACAGATGGAACTGAATCTACCGCATTCGTGCAACTGGTGAACAGCGAGCAGCTTTCCGAGCTAAGCATATAAATTGCATACACATCTTCTGACAACAAGGTAAACTTTACACCAGAAACAAACACAGATAAACGCGTGCTCCAGCTTCGAGATAAATAGTCATTCCGAATCCACGACAGGTGCGACTGGCACGATCCATTCTGGCACTGCTTAATCTTGCACCAGCTTTTGACTTGTGATGGAATTCAAGTGTATCAGGTCACAGGGAAGGGTGTATGCTGAACCTACTCTTCAAGCGAACTCGTTGTACGCTACTGCCACGAGAATTAACCTAGAATGAAATGGTCCAGAATGCGACTGATCTGCATTCTACTTACCTATGACAATGTGACAACAACTGCTCTCGAACGAGATGCGTCTGCTTCATCTGTACCTTCCGGAGCATAGAATCAACTGTGGTGCATCTTATCACAATGGTGTGGACAATCAAGCGGATCATGCTGTGCAAGAAGCGTATAGCGTCACGAACCGCGTGGGCATTTCAATCTCGGACAGAGGCAACGATGATCCTATTCCAGTGCCGTTGGACGCAGAGTAAAGATGATGGTGGGAGTGATTGCTAGTTGCGTCGCGCTGCATGACGCGTTCCCTACGTTTTGGACTGATTATGATGGGTTTCGATGCACTTATCATTGTTGGTAGTTTCCATACAGTAAAATTCCATTGCGAAGATAAAGTTGGAGTTGAAGTTCCTAAAATTGTGAAGTCGATTAAGTTGGGAAATTGGGGAATCTTCTTCTTCTTGGCTTAAACACTAGTAGGTCACGCCAGTCATCTAATAGCTTAGTACACTCTTACTGATACCACTTAGTTGGATAGTCAGTCCTCACTACAGGGGAACGGTGCGAATGTTATAATAATGTTATAATCCTTTTTTAGCTCAGATTGTTCATGTTCATCATTTGACGATGAACTGCATTTTGTATCATAATGAACAAATCAATCATTAAAGTTTAAATAATTATTATAAAAATCTTATGACAAAATGATTCAAAGCATCATTGGGCATTTTTTAGGTCATATGAAATTTGTTTTAATTAGCAATACGCCGTCCCTTATGAATAAAAAAAATTGTTTTAATCGAATTTATGGTACGATGAAAAACAAAACGTTTGTACTTGTGACATGCAGGCAAAACACAATCTTATTTGTTTTGCGGTAAGTATCTATTGGTAATAAAATATTTGCTTAACTTTTCAATATCAATTTTGCATTGCAAATTACAAACATTTAGGCGTATAATTAACAATATTCACCAACTTTGTTCAACTGTTTCAACACACATCCACAAAACTACAAGAGACAATCATTTACTTTACTCGTTTAAATAACGATTCAATTTTGGCACCCCGCTTCCTTCACTCCTGACATTCAACCCTCATTTGTGCCGTTCGCCCAACCCCGTCAGCAGCTCACACATCGAACGCAAAATTGGCATCATTTGCATTTTGAAGTGCACCTTGCACTTTGATTGAACGACTAGTGCCATCATGTTACGTGAATTGTATGAATATGAAAAAAAGGTGAACATGAAGAGCATAATTGAAAGCCAACAGTTTTCCTGCCCTCTCGCAGATGAATCAATCAATATTTAACGCTCAATTTTTACCCCTTATCGGTCATTAATGTGCGTCGATTCCTTTTTCTTTCCACCCCTGACGATCACACAGTTTGATTATTTGATGTGATTTTGGTAGCGAAATATCAAACAAATTGTCCGCCGATGATGCACGTGTGATTGGTTTCAAATCCGTTTGTTCGGAAAGTTAAATAGAAGTAATTAGACGTACAACATAGTACACCACGGGCATCATATACTATTCCGGATCGATGTCATGGGAAAAAATGGGACCTTTTTTTCGTATGTTCACTGCTGCCATGTACCATGCACTCTGTGTTGTGCCTGGTGCTCGGAGTAGCCGTTAAGAGTTGAGCAAACATTAATGTTTATGCATATGTATTTATTTTGGTGTTCAATGCTATGATCAAACGAATCCATCGGGCGCCATGTTGTGGGTGGGTCCGGATTTGCAGTGCGCGTGATTTATTAATTAATTATTGCAAATTAAATATCGCCCACTGCTTGTGGCGCTGCGTCGTGTTAACATCATTATTGTATGGGGTGTTATTTCTTTTTCAAGCCTGCCTACATTAGCCTTAATCAGATCGTCCAAATATATTTTTCATATATTTTTTTCATATCAGACGTGTGATTTTTGCCATATTTTTTGTTTGTTTTTGCGATCTACTGAGGGAAAAATTTTTTTACTTGATTTAGTCCAAAAAAAACAAGGCCAACATATCTAAACAATGACGTGAAACGATTTTTATCCCTTTTTATACTCATGTACCTACATTTATAACTTTTTCAGCGTAATTCAAGACTATTGCAGGTTTAAGAAGGTCAACTTTTAAATTCAATATTTCCAAACTAATAATTAAAAGAGCAAAATTTAATACATAAATCAGACTAACGAAGTCTCTTTGTACGCCTAAATGTAGGCAATCCAGTGGTTTTGTCCAATGATTCCACGTCCCTATTATAGTGTTTCTCAGGGCATGGAGCGGGTTTTAGCTTGAACAATAATAACACGTAGCTTTTCCGGATTGTTCGTTCTCCAGAAATCGCAGATTACTTTAGACATGGCGACAACTGTTACACGAACGGCGAAAAATTATATCCTTTCAATCCTTATTCGTTTTCCACCATTCCTTTTTTGTTACTTGTTGTGTTGTGCATGTTTTCAGAAGTACCACGAGCAATCCGATTACAGGGCAACTGCATTCGGGGCCAATTTCTACACTGCCGTAAAAGGGAGGTAGATGCATCTTACAGTACAGTGTTCTACTAGCCAGTCCAGGTTTGACACACCGAGTTTGGCTGTGTTGGCGTTAGGTTCGGGAGTGATTGGCGGTTTCGGTCTCTAGAGTAGTGAAGACGCTCTCACTGCTGCGTGATAGAGCTTGTCGATCATTCTTAGATTTGACGCTAATCGAATCGAGCTTGTAATGTCACCGCTAGACTGCACTGGAGAACATTGTACGAAGACAAATAACTGTTTGTGGTGTTTCAACAATATTTTTATATAGTCACCACAATCGGTGGTGACAATACGGCGGTAAACCGTAGTAATATAATAAAAATAAATAAAAATAAAATGTTTCTTTTGAGATTTAACACGAAGAAAAGAAAACCAAGCTGTATTCATAGTGATCATGATTAAAATAAAATCCCCAAAGCACTTTTCATGAGCAAGTTTAAAGGAAAAACACCAACACAATCTTTGGTAAGCTTATGGAATTGGTGAATTCCTAATTCCCCAGAGCTTTTCATATTTGATGTCTTCATAAATTACTGCCCTGCTGGTGAGACAAAAACACACTACTGCTGCAGCCTCAATCACACTACAAAACCAAGCTTTATGAAGATATATCACACCCGTTCGGGGCACTCTACAGGAGACCACATACACCGGCGGCGCACACATAATGAACAGCGAAATGGCATTAAGCCCGTCCCGTAAAGCGGTACCCAAGGTGACTGTGGCTAAAGTAAGCGGTGGAAAATTGCTTTTCCGGAGCAAGGATTTTGAAGTTGGAAGAGTTGAAAAAAGAGCCAAGGAAGCGACAAAAAAGGCAAGGGAAAGAAAACACGGAAGTACAATATTAGCCTATGACGCTGTTGCATGATTACGCCCGAGCATGCTGGAGCTGGTGGATGGTAAATTTTAATTTATTTTAAACCCATTCGCTTTAACTATTCATATATGACATTGTTGGCAGCAGACGAGAGCAGAATGCTGGATGAGCTGTACAGGAAGTACCGATTAATCTGGTAGAGTGTTCGCGCGTATTAAAGCTCCTCACTTGAATTTTTGGGACTTTGGTTAAGGAATTTTCAGTTTAAAGTTTTTCGCAAATTGAAGCATTAAAATAAATTGACTTTTCATCAATATTGTGTTTTCTAAACCTTCTCCCGAAAGCAAAACACAAATCCCCTGGCGCGGATCGTATTCTCGCAGACGAAATTATCTGCAAATGAGCGTAATGAAGTGATGAGACTTCTTCCGGAATCTCCACAGCCCACAATTCGGTGGAGTGAAAACGTCCAAAACAAGCGGACGCACAGTAAGCAAGCTTTCATTTGTAAGGCTTTATCGTTTTGCTCGCTCTCCCTTTCGGAACCCGGTAAGGAAGTACCAAAAAGGGGGAGAGGACAGACGGCTTTAGCTTTATTGCCCAGCTCACTTACGCTGCCGGAGCGCCCATTTTCATTTCGTGGCAGAGTTACAGATTTAGCACGGCCCAAAGCCTGCGGCAGGCTGACAGTGATCCTTGCTGACGAAGTCGATGCCACTTTGCAGGCACTTAGCGGACGCGCAAAGCGAACTGACAACAATCTCGGTGGTGGCAGCAGCAAGGAAGCCATTCCGGACGTTTGAATGCTTTTATGTTGGGCTTGTGTAAGGGAGAAGCGGAAAAAAGCAAATCCGACATACTTAGGCATGGAAACAAAAAAGCGGAGAAGACTGTGAAAGAAATTTAAATGAGTGCAATTGTTTCTTCCCTTCCTCTTTCCTTTTGGTTTCCTCAGTTTCCCTTCCCGGGCACGGTTTCCTGATGTCATCCAGCTATCATCGAGGACGATGAGCCCAGAAAGTGTCAGATTTCAACGGTACTTGGCTACATTCCAACGAAAATGAGAAGCACATATTCAAACCTTTGCAGAGGAAGCCACATCCTGTGGAAAGCCGAAATCTAGGTCAGGAGGGAGTCAGGACAAATTCAACAGATTCTTCCATCCAACCCCATTTTTTCGGGCACGGCTTCCTATGGCTGTGTGAGTCAATCAAAGACAGGGAGCTGTAATGCGGCAGATTATCATCATCACACGGTTACGCAGGGAATGCTTTGAACATGGGGTAAGGAGGGGGGGGGGGGGAGGGTGAATTCTGGGATTAAAGACGCTGAAACGAACCCCACTCTCGTGAATGCAGGATGTAACAAAATTACCGAATTGATGTGGCTGTCTACTGAGCGAGAATTGACTTTACGTGCAGCGAGTTAAATAAATAGGACGAAGAAGAAGCTTTGTCATCCCACGAGAGAAGCAAATACAGGAAACGCTGCTTTGATGCTGGAGAATAAATTTGCAGGATTTTTGTTGTTGTTTTATTGGTGGATTATAGACCAACAATCGCGAAGGCGATTGTAAGGTTTTGTCATATTTAAAAAATAAAGTTTTATTTTTTTGAATCAGTTGCAAAGGATATGACACGCATTTTAAATATGATCAGCGTTGCCCTGAGATAAATGGGTGATTTTGTCATGAAAATTGCATAACTTTAAGCGCCAAAATTGTGCGTAGAAAAAACAGTATTCATTAAGAAAAAAAAATGAGCAGAATCAACACCAGAAGTACCTGATCAGTCATCTTGACTGTTGACGTCGCTGTTGCATCTACGATAGAATTGTACGCGGCAAATTCGAGGCAGAACGCTCTAGTGTACTAGCCTTGGTTATATTCTCAGAAGAACTAAGATCCTTTCCATTCTCTTCTAGCGGATCCGAGCTCCGAACTGATTAAACAAATACAACGTTGTATAACTAATGCCTCCCTAGCAGAGTCCAGAGGTATTAATTAGCAGGGCGTAGTGAGTTTGTTATATGAACTAGAGTTTTCAAAAACGAGAACATGATGAGTGTATTTCAAAAAATGCTTAGTAATATTTTGAAACTTAATATCTCATAAATAATGTTCTTGATAAGATCCTCTAGAAAAGATCCTTGATAAGAAACCTCTAGGATACCAACTTACTTCTAGGATAACATTCAAGCCTCGTTCTGCGAAAAGTATCTCCAAAATCTTGATTCTCTTTCGATAGAGATGCATTTACAGCACAAGGAAGTAGAATAATTTCTCGTTAGTTTGGAGTCTTTCAAGTGAATTATTAAGCGACTTACCTACACTGAGCAGAGCTTTTGCATTAAATTACACTCCTAAATAAAAAAGCATCTTACACAGCTATCTGTACAATTCACAAAATACACCAAATTCTTCTCACATACTCTAAGACCATCCTTATTTTGTTAGCGTGTTCTTAGTGGGAAGGATCAGGTTTTCTGAAGTCGTATTCGTAACTTCTTACCGTACTTAAGTTTCTTTGCTGTCTCGATGAGTAGGAACTTTCTCCTAATTGAAAAAGTGGTTTAGAAGTTTGAAAGTTACTGATCAATTTATCGTGAGTTCTAGTTTCAGTGATTTTTTCTATTTTCTTCTGATTAAGATCTTCTATGATTGCATTTCAATCGTGCAAGACCAGTTTATAAATGTTTCCTAGGAAATAGTATTTATTTAGGACAATGATAAAGTTATTATGACCAGGGTTGAAAAGGCTTAGGTTAAAAGAGGATCTCAATTGCAATCTGACTGATTCTACTCGCGGTTCCTGTCATAGTTTCTTTACTTTATTCGAGGCTTTATAAATATTTGTAACACATTATGACACTTAGCGCTGTAGCAAGCTCCATTATGCTGAACTGATACTTCTCTAGACTCTCCAGTATCTCTCTGCCTTTCACTGTGTGGAGTGAAGCTAAAGTCACACGATGGTTAATGGATGCTGTACATTTCAACACTGTTCTTCGACGCCTGAATTTAGGCAATGGTCTTTTAATTAATTCATATATGATTTGGCGTGCCTTTGCAACAGAAGCCAAATTAAATAATAAGATAAATTACTACCAAAAACACACATTCTAGCATCAGCTGCAAAGAAACGAACCTCTGCCATGCAGCATTCCCGTGAACATAAAATGGAATCACAATAAAACTAGGAACCGAACTTCCCGAAAAAAGTTTCCCAATCAACCACAATCTTATTCTGCACGGCTGCATGCGCTCAGCATGTTTCCGCATGTTCAGCATCTTTATTTGTATCTGCTTTGCCAGCAAAGAAAACAAGAAAACGTCATCAGGTGCATCGAACCAGTTCCAAACCATTTGCATACGGTAATACACACATGAGCAGCTGCAATGTCCTTCGCTGAAGACGTTGAGGGAAAGAAGAAGCAGAGAATTAGACGGGAAAACAATTTTCTCATTTTATTGTCCATTGGAGCTGACTTTGTTTCGAGGTTTTTGCTCGTGTTTTTTTTTCCATTTCAGTTTGAGCGTTGTGTTTTGTTTTACCAACGGAAAAGGATTTTCAGTATGTTTATTATTTGTTTTGCATTTTCTGGCGCACGCGAGTTTAAGGAAGTGACGTTAGCGATTTTCAGTAGTGTTTTTACGGGGGTTTTCATGAAACCTTCGCTCCATCCGGGTAGTGAAACTCAAGATAGAAACGGGTCTGTCGTCGAAACGTCGCTTGTTCACATTTATTTTATATCACCACTGGGCGTACGCAAGAGTGTCGTAAATTCAAACTTAAACGCTTCTGCTCTGATTTCGATGGGATTTCGAATCACTTCTCCTCTTCCTTCGCTGGCATCGCGTCCATCCTGGATGCGAAAAACTGTTCAGATGTGTCCCGTAGCCTTTCCTGGGACAAGCAACCGGCAATGAGAGGATCCAGTGCTTCCCTTACGCTCTCCCTCATGAGTCGTATTTTCACTTGTATATTTTCACCCTCTCGTACGGGTGGGGCACGCTTTGCCGATAGAGGTAGTTTTCCAGCCAAACACTGGTGCAGCCAGATTTTTCCCTGTGTGTTCTGTTTTCACCTTCCAAAAACGCTCTTGTGCACACTTCATCACGCAGCATGACTTTTTATGACCCCAGTAGCTTGAGTAGCGCCTCCATAGAAACGCATGCCATGTATTTCATGTGGAAAAGGTGCGTTGTGGAACACCGGGCGTTTTTTTTTTGTGCTGTTCCTTCCCTAGCCGGGAGTATCTTTTACCCATCGCCACGAAATCGGTCCCTTGACGAAGGTTCTCGGGCACGCATGGTGGATGTGAGTGAACGAATAAAAAGAAGGATATCCATAAGCGACCACCGCTCACCGGTGGTCCTCATTGCCAATGAACATCATCGTCACCATCATGATCGAGTCTGGAATCGGAAAAGTGGGTCGGAAACAACACGAGGAACGACGCCAGGAAGCATAAAAGTGATGTGTTTTCTTGCGTTTTTATTTTGCTCCCCGATACGCAGCATCTGAAAACGGTGGCGGAATATAAATTCCTTGATTTGCTTCCTATGAGTTGGATTTCCCCGTTTCACTCTGGACAAAGGATTCCGAATGATACACATGCGAACCAGCATTTCAGTTTTACGGCCACGAAGAACTGTTTTCCGGAAGCTTGTAAAGGGGTTCGGGAGAACAAAAAAAAGATCCTTTGTTTATGACTGTTAGGGAAAAAAATCAAAGCCAATTCGGCGTGCTGTAGAATCGAGGGAATGACACTTCCGAAAATAAAGCAGAATTTTCTTAACTTATTTTTCTTTTTTTTCGGTTGCGGGAAATAGAACGAAGATGAGAATTTTTATGGATGATTTCTATTTTCCCTTTTTGCGTGCCACCGATTGACCAGTGGAGCTGCTGAGTTTTCTTCCCCTACCATCCTTCCCAAAAAAACTCCTCATTTCAGCAAACTGACCAACCAAACCAAAAATCGAGGGGTTGGTAATGAATCGTTTAGGAAGATTAATAATGGGAAATCGAATCGACGGGTTCTGGGCTATGGGGCTGGTAAAAGCTCGTAAACTATAAGATCCCGTTTCCTCGGCTCGGATAGTCTTTTCCCTCATACGAAAAAAAAACCCAGCAACTGGACGCTTCCTTTCCTGGGGCGATGGTTGTGTTTTTATACGAATCGATGGGATGATTGGGCCTGTTCAAGTGTTCGCCTGGGAGTCGTAAAGTGTTGTGCTTCTTTCTAATTGATTGTGGTCCCTTGTTTAGTGGCTCGATGAAGGGAGAAAATTGAATTCGAAGCATTAATCGATTAGAGGTTTATTCGAATTTAAGGAGTTCCTTTGGTTAAGCAAAAGGAACAGAAGAGGTATGAATTAATTTTCTTTTCTTTAAATATTTTTTAATAAGTAATTTTATTAGTTACGCATGGTTCAGTAATCAAATAGCTTCGTTGGTGTGATTGAAAGTAGTTACCAATTGACTAAGCTAGTATTTATGGATTGTTTTATATTGCAAACAATATATATAATTACAATTTATTTATTAACTAAATTGTTTTACATCTAAACTAACCTAAACCTAACCTAAAAGAAACCTAATTAATGCAAAATATTCCTCACGAAGTGTACCGCACGAGAGTTGAGAGCAAAGAGAGCGAGCTCGCCCGTTCTGTCGACCTCGAAGGCTGTGAAAGATTCTGGCCGTGTTGCCAGAATCGCTGCTGTAGTGTTTTATAATAATTATTATTATTAGTTATCGTTCACAACGTAATTCCTCCCGGGGGTAAAGGAAGGTCGTCCCCGGCCGTATGATTGTTTTCGAGTTTGTCTATACAGTTTACGAAATTCTCCTTCTGTTGATCTTATTTTTGTGACGTTTGACTTTTCGTGTGTTTTCGAATGTTCTGTCTTTTATGTTATGAGCAGTTGTTCTGATAGCACGTGGGTCCAACTTCTTTCGAATATTGGGTTTAACGTAAACCTCTTCCCCATCATTTATTATTGGAGGATCCTCTTTCTTATGATTACTTCTGGTCTGTGCTTGAAGTGATCTGTTCAGATTTACTTTGACGTTGTTGAAAATGTCCTGTGCTTGCCTATTTATCTCTTCCGGATTCGTTATATTGCATTGGTTAAACACGATCTCATTTGGCGTATAGCCTGTCGAGGAATGTACCGTATTGTTGTATAACGCGATGCATATTGGTATCATATTAACCGTGTTCGTATCGGGAAATTTGTGCTTATTCGTGTTATACATTTCTATTACAGTAGAATGTGTCTTTTCCACTTGTCCGTTGCTCTCGGAAGACGATGCGTATTTAAGCGACGTGCCAAAGTTGCTTAGGAATTGTTTCAGTTGAATAGATCGGAACGTAGTTTCATGATCGGTAATTATTTCTGTCGGTGTTCCGAAATTACTAAAATATTTCGCTAACGCATTTTTGACGTCAATGAGGCTTTTGGATTCTATTGGGACCATTTGTGCGAATTTTGAAAATGCATCCACTAATGACAGAAAACTATTCGAGTTTATGGAGAAAATATCCATGTGGACGCGTTCCATTGGTCGATCTGTTACAGGTCTAGGAGATATTTTGATATTGTAGGGTTTGCGATCGTACTTGTGAGTGTTGCAAATTGTGCAAGTTCTAACTGCTGCTGCGATCTTGTTGTACATTTTCGGGAAGAAATATGCCCTTTTTAGTTGATTTTCTACTTCGGCCACGCCTCTATGAGCTCTTTCGTGTTCTTTCGTAATCAATGAGTCTTGCTGTTCCTCGCTCGGTACATCTTTTACTTGTAAGTGTGTAATTATGAAATATCCGCTACTAGTGAAATACTTTCTGTAAGATTCTTGTATCAAACCTAATATTTCTTCTGGGGCTAAAATAGCTGTCTGTTTTCCATTGTGATATTTTCTGATTGTATGTTCTATTATTTTTTCGTTATAATATTGCCTAGTGACTACTGTTCTTTTATAGTTTTTAAACGGCAATTCTTCGATATCGTTTTCTGATTGTGACACTCGGAAAATAATTTGATTTTTATAATAATTTATAGGTCTTTCGGTTGATTTGATATAGAAGCTATCTGAAGTGTCTGCTGAGTGTGTTGTTTCTAAGTTTGTGGTATCGTGGATGTTAATGTCAGCCGTATCATTAGTTTTTCGACTTAGCGCATCTGCTACTACATTTGCCTTGCCTTGTTTGTAATCTACTGTGTATTGAAAGTTTTCGAGTTCTAATCTCCAATGCAATATTCTATTATTTTTGAGAGATGTTTTAATAAACGTGAGAGGTTTATGATCAGTATAAAGCTTAAATTCTCTACCAAATAAATATGGCTTGTATTTTCTGATAGCCCAAATGATTGCTAGTGCCTCCTTTTCAATGGTAGAATAATTTTCCTCTGCTTTGTTGAGTGTTCTGCTTCCAAACGCAATAGGACGCTCTACATTATTTTGGATTTGCGAGAGAACCGCTCCGATTGCATAGTCGCTAGCATCGGTTGTTAATATGAAGGGGATAGTAAAGTCAGGGTAAGCTAATACTTGATCAGATGCTATAATCTGTTTCAATTTAGAAAATGCTTCAACGTACTCTGCGTCGTTTGGGTTTACTTTTTGTCCTTTTTTCAGATATTTTGTGAAAGGTTTAGTGATTCTTGAATAATCTCTAATGAAACGACGGTAATAGCCAGATAGTCCTAGGAATTGTCTTATTTGTTTTTCGTTTTCTGGTAATTTCCAATCCAAAATCTTTTTAACTTTGTCTGGATTTGGTTTTATACCTTCAGGAGAAATTACGTGTCCTAAAAATTCCGTTTCGCGTTTTAGAAATTCACATTTATCTACTTGTATTTTCAGGTTAAAGTCAGAAAGTCGTTTCAGTATTTTGGAAAGATTATCTAAATGATTTTCGAGATTATTCCCAACAATTATGATATCATCAAGATAAACGTAACAGATATTGCCGATGTATTCTGATAAGATATTGTTCATAGCCCGTTGGAAAGTGGCCGGTGCATTTTTGAGCCCGAATGGCATTCTTGTGAATTCAAAGTGGCCTTGATTAGTTGAAAATGCAGTTTTTTCCTGATCTTCCGGATGCATTTCGATCTGGTGGAATCCAGATTTCAGATCCAACGTAGTGAAATAACTTGATTTTCCGAGGCTATCCAAAATGTCTTCAATTTCTGGTATGGGATATTTATCACCTACCGTTTTCTCGTTCAATTTACGGAAATCAATAACTACTCTAACCTTTTGTAAGCCAGATGCATCTTTTCGTTTTGGCACTACCCAAATTGGAGAAGCGTAAGGGCTTTTTGATGGTTTTATAATATTTGCTTCCAGCATTTCTTTTATTTGATCTTCGACGTCTTGTTTGAAGATGTGTGGATATCTATAGCTCTTAGTAAATACTGGCTCATTATCTTTTGTGTTAATTCTGTGTTTTATAATTGTTGTGCTAGTAAGTTTTTCGTTGTTCTTCAGTAGTACGTTATGATGGTCAATAAGAGTTTCAATTAATTTTTCCTTTTCATAAGCTGATAAATGCTCAGTTCGTATAAGTTGTTGAATTAATTCTTTGTTTGGCACAGTATTAGAATCAGCTGGAATTGGTGCCAGAATTTCAAAATTATTGACAATTATATTTAATTTGGGGATTTCAGGAGTAATTTTACTTGTTGTTAATACGTTTATAGTTGATCTATTATTTTGTGATGAGTAAACACCTGGTTCAATTAGCGTATCATTACTTAGGCGCTGGTAGGTTGGGACAAACCAATCTCCACAACGATCAGTTATAACTGTGACAGTATGACAAAAATATTTTCCAGTGTAGTATTTGTGGAATTGTGTTTCAACACCCTGAATAGTGATAGTATTAGCAGCATAATTTATAATGGTGTCGGTTTCAGCCATAAATTTTGATCCTATAAGGCCGTCGAAAAAGTTATGGAAATCAAAAATGTAATAAACTTGCTCCTTAAATGTAGGTCCTAATAGGTTACATTTAATTTTTTTATTAGTTGTTTGTTTACCAAAAATATTTTCAATGTTCGCATTACAACACATTTCGTTATTTGAAATAATGCCTGGCTTAAGTATGTTTTTATTTGCTCCACTGTCAATCAACAAACGTATTGATTTGTCTTTGGAGCTATCATACACGATTAAGTATGGCAAGAAGTCTAACGAATTGATCATGTCGGGTTTTCGGTTGAATTGCCCAGACGAAAATTTGTATTGTTCTCTTTACATGCAGTGATTTCGGTGTTATTGATAGTTCTGTTATTTGAAGTGAATTTACTTCTTTGTGAAGAATCAACTTCCATCGGCGTAGGATATTGTTTATCAGATTTATCCACATTCGTATAACGTATTCGTGAGGAGTTTCCAAAATTTGTTTTACTCTGTTCATTTTTACTATAAGATGGGTTATGATTAATAGGTGGTTGACCATTCATTTTATGTGAATTAAACTCTTGTGCTTTAATTTTGCATAGGAAATTATAAGCATCCTCAATATCTTTTGGCCGTGCTGCTTGCACATAACCGAAATATGGTTTTTTCAAACCAGCTATAAAAGCGGCTAATCCATCCTCATCTGTAAACTTACTGATTGCCGTCCAACTATCCCTGTAATCCTGATCTTGTTTTGCAATAGATTTTATATTTTGAATTATTTCCTTAGATTTTTGATAATATTTATGTATGGTCATACCTTCCGTCATTGTATTTTGCCACAATTGGCATTTAAAGGTGGAAAGTTCTCTTCTATCGCCTATGGCGTCGATCAAAATTTCCTTTACTTCATCAAAAGTTTTTGGATTGCCAGCAACACAAAGAACGTCCTTGGCCTTTCCTTCTATTTTGTTTAAAACTGCGGTTACGTATACATCGTAAAGTTCTCTGTCTACTCTCCCTTTAAATAGGTTCAAAGTACTATCAGCTGTTTCAAGCCACGCTGATAATTGTTTTTTATTACCATCGTACTTTGGTAGCGATTTTATCGGGTCGGGTATCTTAAATAAATCTTCTACCTTGATACCCGTCTTAGATTCCACGTGTTCTTTGATGTCACTTTGAACAATTATTTGTTCTTGTGTAAACTTAATTGCTTGTTCTTGCACATTTAATCTTTCGTTTATGGCCAACAAGCCAGTGCTTAACTGTTTGAGTTGATCCAAAATTTGCGATTCCATTGTATCTGCGTTTACTAAACTCTCCGAAGCCGAATCTGTATGAAAAAGTTGTATTCGAACGCTAGGTGCTGCGTTGATCCAAATTCTCTTTCTCTTTTACACTCTCGCTTGGCAGTAACTCTCAAATTTGATAACAGTATCAACGTCCTATCAACCTATCTGGTAGTGTTGATTGGATGTATGTGTGATGCGTGACTCGATACAAGGTCTCACACCACGTGCTCTCAGTGAAAGTAAAAACACTGCTACGCACTTTTGCTAAAATCGGCCTATCTGGTAGTGTCAATTTAGCGAACGTAAAACTTAATATAAAAAAAGTTTTACTTACGTGTGGTAATAGTTTAAGGTTGTGCCGGGGGGTCCTCGAACCAAACAACGGATGTAATCCTTTAGCTGCCGGTGCAAAATGCGGGAACCACTTAAGAATGGATCATTAATCCAAATCTTTTCCACTGTATTTAAGCACTTCCTCAACTGTCTACAGCGCCAATTACAATTTATTTATTAACTAAATTGTTTTACATCTAAACTAACCTAAACCTAACCTAAAAGAAACCTAATTAATGCAAAATATTCCTCACGAAGTGTACCGCACGAGAGTTGAGAGCAAAGAGAGCGAGCTCGCCCGTTCTGTCGACCTCGAAGGCTGTGAAAGATTCTGGCCGTGTTGCCAGAATCGCTGCTGTAGTGTTTTATAATAATTATTATTATTAGTTATCGTTCACAACGTAATTATATGTTCAATATATATGATCAATATAATTGTATTTTTTTTTTCAACACAAGCGGTGTGAACAATACGGCACTGGACCGTCATAATTAATTATAAATATATTGCAAACAATACTTTGATACCTAAATTCAATTAATTTAGGTGATTAAAAGTAAATTGCATACTTCTAGGCGCATTTCTAGTTTGTTTCGAGCATGTGGAGTAAAATTTTATTTAAATTTGTATTCATTTCGATGCTTTGCATTTTGAACATGACATTTTATCCGGAATAAACAACATAGTAATGCAAGTCTTAAGCCCAAGAAGAAAAGTACATCCCAGGACTGTATAAATTGTATTTTTATCCGATTTGATCTAAAAAATAATTAAAAGTTCCTAAAAAGGCTTTTATTTGTATTTGTACAACAAACGCATAAAAATCGTCTGTTTTATGCTGCACAATTTGGTCTCAGAACCCGATTTCAGTTGTCATACTAAAAAAATGTTGTACCTCTTGGCTTAAAGACCTTCTAGCTCACGCCGGTCATCAAATGGCTTACTAGACTTGCCGATACCACGTAGATGAATAGTCCGTCCTCACTACGGGGAGACGGTTTGGATGGGATTTTAACTCCGGTTCTGCCGTTTGAAGACCGGCGCCGTTGTCACCAATAACACTGCCCACTCTCCTCCCTCTTCAAACGGTTTATTAAACGTTTTGTCTGATACGTAATATTTTCCTTGTTATTCCTCATTGGTTCGTTGACTTGATTCCGTATAAAATTACGCTCAAAAGTATGCAATATTTTTTTAGTATGTTTATTATGTTTCCAATAACAAGCGCAATCAGAGAGTCTAATAAATTGGAAGCTTTAAAAATATTTATATTATTTATTTATTTACATTTGATTATTACGGTCCAGTGCCGTATTGTCAACACCCCTTATGTTGAGTAGATCTTCACATATTGATAAGGCATTTCCTCCTTATTCTTTGCCTTATCCCGGGCCTTCAAAAATATGTATTTAGTTCATTTATTTTTTATTTATTTTAAGTATGACGGCTTGCGCCGCATTGTATACACGCATTTATTGACTGTTTTTATAAACTAGATTACGAAACAATTTATTTCTTTCAAATAAATGAAATTCTTTTTAGAGGAGCGCTAGTACTATACATATCTAGTTGTATATATAGCTAGTTGTATATATTAGTGCTTTGTTTTTTTTTATAAAGTATTTTATAAGTTTGTCTCAGCTCATTACAGCAAATTTCAGTCATGTCAAGTCAGGTCTCAAGGGGATATATAAACACGTAAAAGAACACATACACCATAATAAGAATTATGATTTTCCGAATAAATTAATCAGCACACAATTAACATCAAGTGCTGTTCCTCGAAAGCCTTAATAACAAATGCACAAAACAGGCAAGCATAAAATATTATTCAAAGCTTCTCGGAAAAAAGCATCTCAGTTGGAAGAAAACTCCCACAAACACACGACCAAACCTCCCGAAGGATAAGCCTATTACACGCTTCAGGCTTTTAAAGCTATAGTATGGAGAATCTTCATGGTTGCTGTTTTGTGGGATCGATCGCCCGGGACCAGGTCGAGCAGGTCCCGCGGGACGTGTCCTCCTTAAAGAAAACAAATTATCATCATCCGTAAACATAATACGTCAAGGCTATTTGTTATGTTGCGCACCTCCACCATTAGGAGCGTGAGGAGACATGCACGGGCTGTCAGATCTCGGAAAGCACATCGGTGAAACAATGCCACACAAGAGGGAGCAAACATTCCATTCCTTTCATTTTTTGTTGATCCTGAACGACCCGAACGTTTCGTTGTGCCTAATTTTGACCATTTTCGTGCTCTTTTAACGACTTTTTTCCGGTCGCCTTATCAGAGATGAGATGATGTACGATGGCAACGGCATGGTTGTGCTGTCTGGCAACAGTTGATCTTCATCCACTCTTGCACCCGGCCCTTCATCCTCCTGTTCCGTCAACCATGAAAACACAAAGGCCTTCTCGCTTCACGAGGGCAGATGAAACGCGCACGATAATAGGAAAATGGTTTCGGATTCGTGGCCACATCGTACATCATGTTTCCACTATCGCAACACATTTGTCCGCTTGCTGGCTATTATTCGGGTTTGCTGTGTTCTTCGTAGGGGTGAAAATTTGCTTCCCGTTTTTCCCAGCTTTCCCAGGGTACCATGGCAGGCGAGTGTGATGATAAATGCCATTAGAGTTATCTGTTGTTGGAATGTTGTTTTCTTTCGGCTGCTGCCATATACTTCCCTCGAAAACATGCGCTACATAATAAACAGGGAAGCTTGTTAAATCATTAGCCTTCCGCAAGGAGCAACCGGAACACATCCGGATCATTGTGCAAATGGTCACGAATGTGAGGTGGTCATTATTGGCGTAAGTTTATCAATGCATTGCGCAAATTGAGATGAGGCATTTTTCTTTCGGTTTTATGTGCAGGATTAGCTTTGGTAATATTTATGACACCCAATAATGTGGTTAAAGTCAATCGTATTTGATATTAGGTTGTGCATGAAGCTGTGACTGAATGTAAAAGAAAAAAAGGTAAATGTTTGGATGTATATAATGGATTATCTGGAATACTGATTGCCTCATGCTAAGTTCATCCATGATAATAAAAACAACTATTCAGCATGGATGTTCTGAAAGTTTTTGATCAAAATTCTTTTATTTAAATGGGTATTTTTCAATTTATATGAACATATGTTCAATTCTTCTGCTTCTTGGCCTGCTCAGGGTTGAGAACGTCGCGTAGACAAGACCAGGTTGTCAATCCGTTTCCAAGAAACTCGGTCTAGGGCTGCAATCTTTCATCCACGGCTGCATCCGATCTCCGACAGGTTTAACTCCAATTCATCCAGCCAACGAATGCGCTAGATCACCCTCGTCCCTGATTTCCTAAGCACGTTCCCCAACCATCGTATCCTGCCGCCTTTGCGTATTATCAATATACCAGCACCGTCAAACAGATTAGCTAGCTTTCTCCTTCTCCAAGTTGCTTGTTCGCACAAATCGCCAGTGATAGTCCTTAGAACCCGCCGTTCGGAAACTGCTAGTGCATTTGCATCCTCCGTCAGCATAGTCAAGGACTCGTATCCGTAGAGGAAGTATCCAGCTACCAGCTCGAGGTTATCGCAGGGCAACTGATACTTTCGTTCCGAGTCAGGCTTTAGCACGATCAGGAACTTCGGCAAACAGGTACATTATCTTAAACCCTTAGCAAAGTGCGTAAGGATCTGTTACTCTCGGCATTTCTGAAGGATCTGCCTTAGAGTAATGATTTCGTCGGTGGTCGATTTGCCTCCAACGAAATAAGTTTGGTAGCTTCCGACGAATTCTGTAGCAAGGTGGCCAAGTCTTCGGTGCCCAAGAAACGGCAACACTATGGATATTGAGACACGCACAAGGGTGGTGACTGTCAACCGGTCCTACGACTAAAGACATTCATTTACACCTTTTAGACACAGATTAGCTGAGTTGACAATGGCGCCAGTCTTTCCACTGCGGGACCGGGGAATATCATCCCGACCGTTCCGCCGTGATGAGGACGCCGTGATGAGGACTGCGGTATTTGCAAGTCTAGTAGGCATGACCTTTGACAGGTTTTAAGCCAAGAAGAAGATATGGACTCTGGAATACTGATGTTTTCTTATTCCAGAGTCTATATCTTCTTCCAGTTCATATTTTATTATATCAACAGATAAAAACTGATGACATAGCCAGTTTAGTCTAATTTGCTAAAATAATGTGAGGACTTTATGCAGGTCTTGTGATTATAGCGGCTTTATCATATAATTGAAGTATAATAATATAATTATAATTATCCGGAAAAACTGATTTTTAGGAAATAACTCTGCGGAGAGCGGTCGGATCGGGTCGGGGTGTTCAGCAAAAAGTTGCGCGAGCTCAAGACGCATCCAACGATATGCGAAACACAAGAATCGGACAAAAACTCAGGAAGTTATCGCCGATTTTCCACGGGAATGCTGCTGACGGGACATTCTGGGAGTGAAAAACTGTTTTTTTCCGGAATAACTCAGCGAGGAGCGGTCGGATCGGGTCGGGGTGTTCAGCAAAAAGTTGCGCGAGCTCAAGACGCATCCAACGATATGCAGGACACAAGAATCGGACAAAAACTCAGGAAGTTATCGACGATTTTCCACGGGAATGCTGCTGACGGGACATTCTGGGAGTGCAAAACTGTGTTTTTTCCGAAATAACTCAGCGAGGAGCGATCGGATCGGGTCGGGGTGTTCAGCAAAAAGTTGCGCGAGCTCAAGACGCATCCAACGATATGCCGGACATAAGAATACATACAATTGCTATATTACACAACGTGTTAGTTACTGAAAAACTCCTTCTTCGCAGACTAATTTATTCTTCCTTTCTATTAAATGCTAATTGTTTTATTTTATTTCTTCCCTCCTGTACCTTACACGATCTCATCAAAACCTTATATGAAATTCCTCCCACGTCCCATCGCAAGAAAAACAATTAACTTCTACGTATTGCAAAAGTGCCGGTGGAGAAAAAAGTCCCAATGAAATATTGCAATGGTTTACGAGCAAGTTGATGCAATCGCGTAAAACGTAATAGCTCCCAACCCAGATCCACTACATGAAATACTTTGTCTCCAAAAATGAAACCCACCAAAGAAGGAAAGAGAGAGAGAGAGAGAGAGAGAGAGAGAGAGAGAGAGAGAGAAAACAATCAACCCACCAGACGAATCCTTCCCAGGGTTTCTTAATTAAGAACACAGCAGATCTCTCTGCCCATCGCTCGCACATCTATCGTATTTATTAAATATCATAAACTATGTGTCCGATAAATGGACAACGGTCGGAATGGGTCGGTCGGCAGCGATAAAACATTTCACCTTCATCCCACCGACCAATAAAGCTCCTTTTACTGTTGGTGGATAGTTTTTCCTTCCGTGGTGGCACGATTTTCGCACGATGCACTTCCGTCGCCAGCATCGTCACCGTCGCCGGCAATGATAATAAATAATGCATGATATTAACCTTTTATCATCTTAATGTCGGGTGCACAAGGGTGAGCCAGATCAGCGGAGCGGTTGGTCGGTCTAGCTGGCTGTTGCGGGAGTCTGTGAGTAACACTTTAATAAAGCAAACATCATCAACAGCCACCACGGTTCGGGTTTTACCGCGTATCGGAACCGGCACGGGGTGTAAGGATTATTTTTCTTTACCTTGTCTAGCTGTTAACTAGATTTTCCTAGCCCTCGGTACGGTACGGTATCCTAGCACTGTACGACTTCTTGACTAGGTTGGCTTGTTGGTGTTGGCGGTTGGCAGTTGGTTGTCTTGTTTTGCTCCGCTCAGAAAGAAAGAAAAATCCACATTTTTATTTCCACCCGGATGGTGCACACATGCACACCCAGTGTGTTGCGAATTGTTGTGGAGAAAATAAAAGGAAAAAAAGGCAACAACAACTCAAAAAAAAAATCCTTCTCAACTAACGGATCCTTCCGGCATTTGTGATGTAATGATTTTAGGTTTCCTCCTATCCTCAGCGATGGCCGCCGGGCTGTCGGGCTGCTTCTGGAATCTAATAGAATAGAATCATTCTGTAACCCGGTGCAGGTGCAGCTGACTATTTTTTTTTCCTAGCTCCCTTTTTTTATCCAGCAGTGATGATGGCTTTCTTCCCAAGCTTGGTGCTCGGTGTTCGTGATACCGGCAGCCGGTTGTGCAAAATAGCCACGAGCTGGTTAACCGCAGCGACTTGCTAGTGAAACGTTCCGCCGTGCATTGTTATCGCAACCGATGGGTTCTGCCTCTTGTTTTCTGTACACCGAACGGAAGAAAAACCATCCCATCCGGTTGATCCTTCTATTGTTCCCACAGTACCTTACCTACGTAGATCGCTCTTCAGCTGGGTTGAAACGATCGATTCACTCCAAATGTTTGCAAGTCGTACGTTAATGGTTTTTGGTTTCTCGCGTAGGTGAACCGCACGAATAGAGTGGCTTTTTTGAGTGTGGGATTGAGAGGGCGGTGTCCTTGAGAGTTGGTTATTGTATTTTATTTTCTGTTCAGTTTTGAGAAGCATATCGTTAAACCTCGCCCGTATATACCACACGGTCGGAAGAATATTGGTAGCATCCGGTGTGGGATTGTCGCCACGACGCTTCAGGATAAATGCATGAGTGACTTATGAGCTGCACCGGGCGAACATATTTGCAGCAACGTAACATTGCAGAATTCAAATTGACGTTAATGGTGTGCAGAAGTGGCAGTCGAGTGGGAACTAAATCTTACTGCCTGTGGGTAAGAGAAGCACGTAAGTAAATCCCATGCTAACTTTACCGCAACAGCTCAGTCTGTACGGTTGACTGATTGATTCGCGGTAGCTTTCAGCGGTTTGATACTGACGTTCATTTCTACTAGATTGAGTAGTTTTAACGAGCATAATGGATTCTATTTTCGAGGAACGAATTGAACCGGTTTTCGATGAAATTCTATTTTCTGCGCAGCATTATAAAGCGCTTCTTGGTAGCTTTTAGTTTGTAAAGGATAAAATATTTTGACAGGTTTTCCGTCAAACTTTATTTTGCTTCATTACAATTGTTATGGACACTTTGTTCAGGAAAAAGTATTCGTGGATTTCCTAAAGTTAACACACATATTATTTATTTGCGCTAGTCAAGACCTGGTAGAAACTACCTTTGCTTTTCTACGAAATGGTCGTGAAATATGGCACCTTTGCCCGGTTGTACAGGCGCAAAAGGTGCAGACATTTCTTGTCGGCTGCTATGCCTGGCGAACGCACGATGTTTAAATTCTTCATTATTCCCTTAGCCCTTGGAATCTTGTTGCATACATGTTCAAGCATTCCTTATAACCTTCCTTCTTCTTAATGCCATTAATGCTCCTTCCTCACGCTCATCCATTAATCTAAATGTACCCACGCACAGTCTTCGTTCTCGTTCTCCCCTTGCGATTGCATCAAGGATATTTTCAGTTGATGTGAATGATTGGTCGGTTTAAGTCTTCTTTTCAATCTGTTCGATTTCTTCATTTGGTAATGTGTTCTACTAATGTTAGAGTTCAGAATTTGTCAAATTTGTTACCTTCACCTACGCCTTTCTCTCCTTCCTTTCTTAGCTCGCTGCAATCGCTTGCTTGCTATTGCTAAGGTTACGACGAAGATGAAGCTCGGTTCGGGGTTGGTTCGGGAGCGTCACGCGCTCGGGTGTTACCTTTACGTTCTTTTATATATAGAAGGTTTATTTATGAAGAAAACACGCATATTTATGCTGAAAAAAACGAAAAGTTTTTAACAGTTCTCTCTAAACCAGTCCGAGAACCAAGCATCTTGATACGAAAATCCTTAGATTTAATTGTCAGATCAACAGTTCTCTGATAGTCAGTCTGTCTTTCCTCTTCAAAGCTGCATGAATTTGTATGAAGGAACGAAGTTTTGGAAGAATCGCTTTACACAAGTCATATCGAAAAAATATGTGAAACGAATCAAAGGACACGCCTAAAGTTATGCAAATTAAATAAGAAGCATTTTTAAGATGTTTACTTTTTAACTTTTTTTTAGTTCGCAAGAAGAATGCGTTAACAAAGAAGATTGTTTACCAAAAACGAAAAACTTCTGAATAAAAGAATGTTATTCTGCTGAAAATGTACTCAAACAGAGATTCTACTCCCAATGTTTTGTGTTCAAACCAGAAAAGTAGATATCAATCAAGGAACTCACTTACTTTGATGATGCATTCACCTGACAATTGTTAGATTTAAGCGTGGCAACATCTTATTTTCAATATTTCTTTGTACCAATCCATTACAAAAAATTTTATTTGTTTTTCAAAATATTATTAAAATAGTCTAAACACTGAAGAAATGAAAACTTGTCTTTTAAAAATATCCTATGAAGCACAGTCTCCACAGTCACAGTCAGTAACAAAATAGGAAATTAATTAAAGTTACTGGGTCTATTGTTTAAATAAAATTATCCAAAGATATGAAAACAGAGTATCGCAATTATTATGCCACCTATTAAAAATTTTCTCACTAAACAACCATCCTCAAATACCAAGAAGTAAATGAAAGGAAGCGTATGGCCTTGGTTCTACAGAAGGATACGTGCAATCAAACACATCTTTTGTGCTCTAAATATCATCTCCTCCCTGCTTGATATCTTCAAGCATGAATCAACCCCTTTTAGGCTCCGTTTACCTCTCCCTAGAGACACACAACGATAAACATCCACCCAGAACCATGGCTCCTAGGCCAGCAGTTTACACAAAAAGCTAATAAATGTAAATCATATTCATCACGACAGTTGCTCCCAGATCCTTGGGTAACGATATCCTGCGCTCGGGTACTTAGACCACCCGAGCTGGTAGTAGTACTAGTTCTGGTGACGGCAGACGGCTTAGATCGATGGCGAGAGATGGACAGGGATAAACCCCCGTCCAGTGCGCGGGGTAACCTTTCATCACAGACGGGTTGAGTTCAAACTACTGGCTGGCAACGAGAGCACAACGAGAGTGGGAAAAATTTACATTTGATAATAGCGAAATGCTTATGCTAACGTCACCGGCATCGAAAGGACTAATAAATTCTCTATTTTTCAGTCTGGTGCCCATAGGGTTTTGATGTATGGAGGCAGCTGCTGCAGTAACATTCCTGCGTCCGCGTATCGCGTAAATCACTATCCGACTCCATTAGGACTATTGTGTCGGTAAGGTAAGCCCGTGCAGGTTGGTTGGTTGGTTTTTGTTTTCTTGTGCGTGTCTAGCGTGGTCCACGGCCAATAGACGAGCTGTGTTTTATGAGGTGCCCGAGAGTGACGACACGTTTCTTGTCGCTGTCGGTTTTTAAACAAGTGGCAGGAGAATGTGGTCCCGAGTGGTTTCGGAGGGTTGTAATTTTATCCCCCGGTCACGGAGACCTCAAAGACCTGTTAGAGTTCGAGAAAGAAAAGGTCCTTAAAGTCTGGCCAAACGCCGAATTCCATCACCCCGAATGCGATTTAATTGAATGCAATAAATCAGATGTGAGCAGTATTTGGCGAGTGAGTGTGTTTGTATGCCGAAGGGAGAAAACGACATGCCCTCATCAGGATTATGAGTGAAGCGAGGGTCACTCGAACGTTGATGGAGACGCCTGGTAGGCCAACAGTTGATGGCTACGGGGTGGGTTGGAAAAATGTGTTCTCATTTATCACAATGGCTTGCATAAATTGCCACCTCAGCTAGGGTGATACGCATCGTAAAGCATTATTAGGGACATTAAGCTTTAAAGAGAGAAACTGAGGTTTTACGTAAGGCCAAATAGTAATAATTCCTTCAGTATGATTTTTTTTGTCACCTTTTTTAACACATTTTTCCCCACATAACATTATTACTCACCGATAATCAATCATCAATCTCGTGTTGTAAGAAACTAAGCGAATAATAAAGCAATCTCCATACAAATCACCCCTTTAAATCCTTATTGGACACGAACAGTCTACTACTTTACAAACCAACAAAAGGCATTAAGAAAATGCAAACGGGAACAAAGCGAGTCTCGCCCACAATGGATCCCAGTGGAAGTGAAAATGTAAAATAAAACTCAAGTGGAACTTTTCCAACATTACCTCTTGCACGCATACCGTGTACTCATCTGTCAGCGTCAGAAGCTATGAAACTTTAAACTGCACAAGCTCCAGCTGTCAGCTGCCATACCGCTTTTTGCCGACTGTTAATGCACCGTTCCGAGTGAAGCGTCAATCAGCCAACGAAGCAACGAGCACACTATTACTGCGTAAATGCTACGAGAGTCTTCCACAGCTGCTTCCTTCAAAGATCAACCCAAAAGCAGCGACCCAGCTAGTTTCGCCCTGGTTTAAGTAACGGATCCGTTAGCCGCGTAAATGTGCTCGAAAGAAAATTGGCGAACTCGCTCAAACAGATTCGCACTGCAAGATGAAACTGAAAGCGCCCGTCGGTGGCTGTGTGTACAAGTTTCACGGTAGCAGCGAAGGAAAATTAAATTATTTCACTTTCTTTTCTATCTTTCTTGTTCAGCTCTGTTCGCACCGGAGCGCTCTGTTTCGAAACGCGAATCGAGTTATGTTCGTTTTAGGGTTTGGATTGTTGTTTGCTTGCCTTTTTCTATCGAGTGGCTAACCATGAAGAAGAAGGATACGTCGTTAGAGTAATTTGAATATTTTATTCTCCACCTGAGATGTTACGTCTGGGAGGTTTACGGTGAAGCTAGTAAAGGAGTTGTGATGTTTGTCTGAACGGTTCTAAACTAACCCTGATGCAATTTGAGCGAAACGAGATTTTGCGCATTATCTCATTGTTTGATTAGTGGTTGGAAGCTTTTACGATGCGGAAACACTTGTGTTGTCATCTGAATTAGTTGTAATAATATTTAAGACCAAAGTAGATTATTGATTAATGTTACGATAATGGTACATAGGCATTGTAGTTCATGGATTTTAAAGGATAAGAAATATTCGATTTTTAATTGATCTACATGCAGCATCTCGAATCTGCAGTGCTGTATTTAATACTGAGCATCGTTTGGGGTAGCTTTTTGATGTAATCACGATCAATTGTTGGGGTTGTTCGGTGACAGAGGCGATAGTGGTGCTTGTCTTTACACGGTAGGACTGGAATTCATATACAATCCGGACCGTACCTCCCAAGCGAGGACCGGCTATCAAATGCTTTTGCAGGTCGGTAAGTCAAGCAGAAGCTGACTATTTGTTTGTTACTTCTGACAAATACTAATTAAATGGAAGATGTATTAAAAAAAATGATAAGGATAACTGTGACAACCACCTCATAAGGGGTAAATTAGACTTTATGCTGTAGCATTGGGGTTCTACTGGGGTTGGGTATCGCTGGGGACAGAAGTTCTTCTCTAAAGTCTGAAGAAGTCTCATTAGGGGCTGTCCATAAATTGCGTAACGGTCGTAGTGGGAAGGGGATACCTTTCAGCGTTCCTGAAGGGGTTCTAGCGTATTGTCACATAGCCGAGGAACAGCAATTGATGGCATTGTTGAACTGAAACTCGTTGTGATATACTTATACCATTTGAAACTTTATTTTAGCAAATTCTCTTTCGTTACTATTCGTTGCGATGATATCTCGTCGGAGGCCTACTCATAGCCCAGCTGATTAGAGGGGCTGTAGGATGCTGTGTCAAAAGGACAACCAGCCGCCCCTAACATGAAGAACAGACGCAACTTACAACAATTATCCGATTTTAAATTGATCTTCAGAACGCATCTTAAATCAGCAGTGCTGATGCTTGAAACACTTGAACCATCTTTGTCAGTAGTGGATCTAACAAAGGGAGGAAAAGCCATCCGCATAGGGCCCTGACTGTTGCCTCGTATAAGGAGATCCTTGTCGAGGGCGGCCCGTTGGTATAGGTGACCGCAGCGCTGATCTTCAAATGGCAGGACCGCAGTTTAAATCCCATCCAGACCGTCCTTCTGTAGCGAGGCCTGACTATCTAACTACGTGGTATCCGTGACCTTAGAGGTCGTTAAGGTAAGAAGAAGAAGAAGTTTTGGTGTTGTCGGGGCCCAGACTTTCATGTTGGGGCCCCGTTGATGGAAAGTAATGATGTAGATGTACAGCGGCCCCGGTGAAGCTAATACGCTCAAAATTTAGTACCAATTGCATACAATTCGACGAATGTTATAATTTGTTCAAATTTTTAATCAGAGTGTGTCTTATTTGGAGGAGCAAAAACAAAGCAAAAACGAATCACATATCAAAATCCTACCGCAAAAAAACCCCTAATTAAAGCAAATGACTTTTGATTTATCGTACTAAACTTGAAATCTTAGCTGCTTATCGCACAGTAGTGCAGCGGAAATCGTTCCCATTGGCAATATGTTACAGTACCGCACGTCAAGTTGTTTGCTGTGCTTCGTAATTACCAACTTTTCATCGCCACCGGCAAACCGGCGAATCATTTGGTGAACGAGTTTTCGAGCATGGGGCAAAAAGTTGGCCAAACATGTTCCAGCAAAGCTCCTTCGCTGTGAAAGACAACTGAGAAATATACGTGTGTGGCGAGGCAGATGGTAGGAAGGTGGTTGTGGAAATTTGTCAAGAAAAGTGTAACATACCCGACGAGTTGGAAAACTCCTTCCCATCGTAAGGGGTTAAACAGGGAAGGAAAAATGGTTGTGAAGTAAAACCTTCCGCCAAACAACTTCTTGAAGGTTATTGTGAAATCATTTGATTAATGAAGCATCATTTGTTTGTCTGAGCGCAGAGTTGAAGGGCAGACTGTTATTTAAAAAAAGGGTGGAAAAGGGCTTTTGCTTATTTTCCACAGCTGAGTTGGTGGTTTGTCGTCATACTATTTTGACATCGAATGAAAAAGCCCAAATTAGCCATCGATAATTATCCTTCGCTGTTGCAGCGTCACAAGGAAAAGAAAACCGTAGCTATTCCTAACCAACGAAAAATCAACACCCGGAAAAACTGGCTTACAGAAAGTTTTGGCAGCGCGTTCCCACTAAAATGAGGCAAACCAATAAAATCATTATAAAGTTGAGACGACGTCTTAAGCTACCAGCGCGAGGTCCAGACGGGTTTACCACGAGCGCGCGCCCGTTTCGATGGGAAGCAATTAAAACAATTTAATTAAAAACGCTCCATTCCGTTATCCGGTGATGACACTCTTGCCGAGCGTTTGGGAGAAGCAGTTTTTGTCTCAGGGTAGAAACCATTTTGTGGTGATTTTTGTGGCAAATAGTGTCAGACATTTAAGGCAGTGAATTTTGTGAACTTGGTTTCTGTTTGTTTTGCCTGCTCCTTTAAAACCATTAAAATGTAGCACAACTTTCAACCAGTTATTAGAAAGTAATATTGCCTACATTCAGGCGGATTGCACATTCGTACGACTGCCTAGCATCGTGGAACAGCAGTTTTCACCATTTCGAAATGGATTCGCTTTGCTGGGAAAACCCTCCATATTAAGCTAGCCGAAGCACTAGCAGCCAAAAGGGATTAGGGGCTGATAATTTTCCTCGCCTTTTCCCCGGTTGATAATGAATATGAATGGGATGGGATCGAGTGGTTTTGCGCTCGGAAAATGCAACACCGGGCAAACGGCGAGCAAATAATCGATCGAAGCGGATTTGTTTCGAGATGGGAATTACGATTCGATAAATGGACGCTGCCCTACATCAATCGATTATGACCATTGCTGGGCGTTTGTGTTGGGCTACGGTGAGAAATGCGTTCATAATTTCGGATTTCGGAGAAATATGCATTAAGCGATGTTAAAAACTCGTGCCACGAATGGAGATTGGATGGGCTTTATCGTCAGCATTTCGATCGACTGACAAGGTGAGTTATATGTTATAATAAAAAAAAATAGATTACATTTGTCACGTGGGAAGTATTCGGTTGCTTTTTCGACTACAGAATTCGACAGTTCGGGTTCCAATTTTCTAGAACCATTCTATAATTCATGGGAAATTAAAACGCTATCCTTTGCCGTTAAAACTCGACTCAAAAACCCGTTCATCAGCGCGGGACGGATATTCTCCAGTGTCCAGTATTGTACCACCATCCAATCAATCGTACTACATAGCGTCCGCGAACCATGTTCTGGCGTCCCTGGAAGAAGTCCTGTAACTCTCGGATGCTTCCCGGAACAACGGCTGCTATTCCAGTAGCCGGGAAAAAAGCCATTATGAAAACCACAATAAATTCCCCGATGTCATTTCGGACCGAAATTCAAATTACATTCGCTGCCGGTCGGTTGCAAGTTGGGCATGAAATTCGAATCGTTTTGTGTGTGGCCCGCTCGCACTCCAAGCACTTTTATTGGCCCGAACCATGCACCGCACCGGAACAGTTCGCGTAACAATAATGCCTTGAAGACGTTTTGTCATTTGCGTCGTTCGCCGGGAAAATGCTGCCGGCGTGGTGTATGTGTGTGTGTGTGTTTTTATTTTATTCCTTTCTGCTTTATCTCTAACTTTTCTTCGAATTTTCTCCAGCCTTGAATTGAATGTGGGTTGAAACTCATTAGCATTGGGCAGTAGCAGTGTGCTTTTCCTTTTTTTTTTCTTTTTACTTTCCGATTCGCCTTCGTTACGTTCCGCGGGTACTTCAACGGGGCAAAGAGAGGGCAGGAAAGGGCAGGAATTAAAGAGGAGGCATTAAAATTTATCGCAAATTTAAAAAGGAAACGCCAACCGGAAACGACAACCGGGACAAAAGCAGGAACCAACGACACTGTCCGGAGGGAAAAAAGAAAACCTTCCAACATCTCCATCCATTATGGATGGGGATACGAATGGGACGGAAGCAAAACCAGCAAGTTCGGTTAGAGTTAACTTTAAGCTATAAATTAAAAAAAGAAACTAATATTGCATTTTCGGAGCTTCGGTTGAACTGGACGGTGAAATGAATGTCGGCTTTATCCAATCTTTGTTTTTATCGGGTGAAAGTTTATTCTGTAGATCTGGTACAGGGCTGTGCAGTTAAGAATATATTTTTTACTCAAGTAACACTCTATAAATTAAATTATGTTACAGAGTAAGGGATCAGCGTGACATTTATTAGCCGATAGTTAAAAAGAGTTCAAATACTTTAATGTATGCAACACGAGAATCAAAGACTGATGTGTCTTACTGATACTGAGTATGCTTTTGACATTACTTAATATTATAAGTTATAAGTTAATCCTACTTTAATAGTTATGCTCATCGTTGAGCTTCAGTTGATGTTGAATAACTTAAAATTGTACATATAGACTCCTTTTACCTTAAACCTCTACGTTTTAACACAAGATTGCTTACCTTTAGGCGGTCAAATATTCACCGGAAAATAGGAAAAACGAATTAATCTGTTTTAAGGTTTACAAATGCATGTTCTATTGTTTTGTCATACATAAAGAAAATTTCTGCCCATGACTTCAATATGAACAGAGTTGTAAAGCATACTTTGAATTCGAGTTTTGAAACATTGTGAAAGTGAGTGCATTTTTTAAATTTTATTTTAAGGCTTTCAATAATGAAAAATATCGGGTTATAATTCTATTGGAAAAGGTCTTAAAGTTTCACTCAAACTATATTCCTGGAAACCCTGAAAGTATGTACATAATTAACTTGGTCAATTAAGTTTTTCCAATCTGAGGTTGTCTAACCAAGTCAGTGAGGTTTTTAGCAGAATCAACTATTTCGTATGAAAATTTCCTTCTTTCACGCGTACCTGCTGCTGAGATTTTCTTATTTTCTGTAAATTTTTAAAAGATAAATTTAAAAGACAAAAAGGATGTCAGTCATTTAAATTTGAAGGTTGAAAATTTAATAGACGCCTCACAGAACTAATCAAACTTGAATCTGTAATCTTCAAAACAGAAGACAAAGCGAAAAAAGGATCTAATATGGAAAATTCATTTTAAATTTATATTTAAATTTATTTCTATTTATTCCATCTCTTTGAAAATAGTTCTGTCCTCACCTATCGCTCAACGTGATAGATTGTTCGACAAGCTCTCAATTGTATCAATATCTTTCGATTGCTTTTTTTTTAGAAGCCACTATAGATTGCATTACATAGAGGGTCAAAAGAACAAGATGCGAACGAAGAAACAGTGTGAAAATCAAGTTCAAAAATAGAGTAAACTCTTCTTCTACGCTACCATATTGTTTTTCTGACCAAAAAATCTGGCATCCATGTTCCCGGTGTTTGCAAACCCGTGCTGGATGCGCACAGCAATTTTTTCCCCTTTTTTTCGCACTGAATAATTTATCAGCACGAAAAATGTCAACCAAGTGCATGTTTCTAGTTTGTATCCCACAAAGGCCCACCAGCCCATCGTAGCGTCCACCATTCGATTCGGTGGCCGTCTGCTTGTTGTGAACAGTGGAGGACAATTTAGTGTCGTATTAAATTTTCACCACTCGGTTTGCCACGGATGGGAATAGTTGGGCATATTGAAAGTGGTTGTTTGAGAGGTTCTCCAATGGAAGATGGCTCGATGCATTAAATACGGCATCCGAAAATGGTCCGATCTGCTTGGTGCAATTTCTTTCTATTTGGGGATAAATTTTTAATAAGCGGAAGCTGTAAGTGTTGACAGTCAAAATTTTAATGTTTAAATAAGAAAATAAGTAGCATCAATTTTGAATTCATTATGTATGTAAGGAAAACGATTAAATTTTGTTATCTTAAAAAATAACTTCACATAAGAAGAAATGTTCTATTCCTTGATGTACAACAAAAATAATAAATGAGTCAAGATGCATAACATATGTCTCTAACTTTAGTAGAGTCACACGGTCACATGATTATTCCGACAGATGTGAAAAACGAAAACTTTAAGGGAAAAGAGCTCAAAAGCAAACCAGTCGGCCAAACCCTGAAGTCAAAACTGGGTTGTTGGTGGTGAAGCGGGAAACACGACAACTACCGGAACTAACCGGGAAATACTAAAGGAAAAACTACTGAAGAAAAGGCGTTAACCGGCAACCGTAAAAGTGGCACCGTCCGGGGAAACATAAAATCGGATCACGTAAAATATGCTCTCCTGCTGCAGGTGATGGCGTAAAGAGAATTCGTAATTAGTGTCTTCGCCCCCCCCCTCCTCCTCCTCCACTCCATTCGCTAGCATGGAGTCTCTCCGGGTACATTAACGACATCGTCATCATCCACAAGGCTTATGCCAATGTGCATCGGATCGAAAAACGGTGGAA
Source organism: Anopheles maculipalpis (assembly GCF_943734695.1). NCBI lineage: Eukaryota > Metazoa > Arthropoda > Insecta > Diptera > Culicidae > Anopheles > Anopheles maculipalpis. The sequence goes on along the minus strand of NC_064872.1, from coordinate 19,389,607 downwards.
GAAAACATCGGTAAGAGAGTTTGTAAGTCGAACAGGTAAGTCGAACTGCCCTTTTTTCCGGTGGTGGTAGTGGTGGCTGTTGGAAAGCGATAGTGATTCGCGTGGAAGAAGATACGCGCTCGTAATGAATAAAATAGTCTCGGTGAGAAGGTAATGGAATGTTTTGCGTGGAGCTCTTGGTAGCTGATGGAAATGGATGCTAGTGAACTGCATGCCCTACCCCGGCATTTGCTATTTGCAAAGCACAGGCTCGAGGTGAATATTAAATCATCAATCTGATAGCATCACGCCCGGGCACACCACGGGCACACGACTAATCTCATTTCGCATTTTTGCGATAAGATCCTGCGTTATGCTGTGGATGGTTGGCGTCGCAGAAGAAAGAAGTGCAATTTCGCTTGGGAGTAGGTTGATGATCCGTAGATAAGCGCTCCATGTAACAACGCGCATGGAGCACGGGGCAGCATAAAGTTAAATTAGTCACTTTGCATAATGTATAATGCAAGCGATTCCGATGTAACGCGGGTGAACAGAGTGAGGTTTTGCGGCCCATGTCATTCAGATTGAGACGTTTTTGTGTTGTAATGATAGGAGTAGAAGCTAGAATTTGATTAATTAGCAATTATTTAGTAAACACTTTAATAGAACAGTTAAGTATTGCCATTCCACTGTAATGTGTAATGAAAATAAGCCAGTGAAGTTAGTGGCTATTACGTTTTTTACAGGATTTTTGATTTGATTTGTTCATAAAAATTAGATTGCATACATTTAGGAGCTGTCAACTTTAAAGTGGAAACAGTTTTTAAACAATACAATAGTTCTATTTACGTCTTTTTGATGGTTTGGTGTTCGAGGTGATAGCATCCAGACCGCCTCCTCTTACACAGGACTCAGCATCCAGCTACGGGTAAAACAAGGTCAGTCACTGTTAGTTATTGTAGGCCAAGACCCTACGAGAATGTACACGCAAGACAATTTGATTTCTTAGTATAAATAAACTAAAAAAGATTATTTTATTTATATGATTACGGTTTATCGCCTTATTGTCAAACAATTACAAGTAAGTAAGTTTTAAATTAAGTTGAAGATTTTTGAGCCCAAAAGTATGTAATCTTTTGGAAAAAATATTTTTTTAATGCATTGTTTGATACATTTTTAAAAACGATAATAAATGGCACACCTTCCAGATTTCTTGATAAAAAATCAATCCATTCTGTAGAAAAAAATCTCTTGCTTCAGTTCCTTACTAAATTAGAAGCAATTAGATATGCAGTTTTAGAACTTAAAAGCATTAAAAGAGTGTGAAGCTAATAGAAATCCCTAAAGAGAAATACTAGATCTTTCGAGATTTGAAGCAGCACACAATTGCGCCTGACCATCACAATAACGAGCTTCCTAATATCCAGTATCACAAATCAATCAATACTCCAGTGAACCATAGCCAGCTCATGTAGCTTATGCTTTTCGGAGCGAACAGAAAACCCGCCCGGCAGAAGCAGGAAGTTTTCAACAAATCCACTCTTCCCCAAAAAATATGCACAACTGCTTGCTCTTGTGATTCTCATCGCATGCATGCCTTAGCGCAAAGCTCTGAAAAGCAACAGCCTCGTCCGGTTGCTTCTTTTGTGAGCTAAACGAGCTTTCGCATCGATCCGACATCGGTGGATTGTTTTCTGTTTTTCAATTTCGCAAAAAAAAATCCAATCCACTGGATTGTGAATCGGCAACGTTTTCAAGAGACCCGGGTAGGCCAAAACTGAATGGAACACTTCCACCGGAAACAGCAAACGGAAACAGCAAATGAAAATCGAACCTTTGGATGAAACCATGAATGAGGAAAAAGCTTGAAGAGAGACAGAGTTAAGGAAAACATTCACTAGATGAAACGATACCCGAACGGAATGTTGCTGCTGGTAGATAGGGCTCTGGAGGACCTCGTAGACCGTGTGTACGAAAAACAGAAGCTATATGCAGCGTACGGAACACACCATTTTAACAGTCGGCCAATGGCCAAGTGGAACAGTACAGTACGGCTTGTTGTTATCTTTTTTTTTTTAAATCCTTTCCTCGCTCTAGTCCCTACTGATGGGCCGGCACTGGTCATATGTGTACGTGGGTCCAATTGGTTATGATTTTATGCGTTTTTGTGTATATGTGTGCTTTGTACGCTTGGCTCGGAACCTACTTTTTTGGGTCGGTAGGACTGACTGCTTCTCGAAGTACGTACAGCATGGAAGGTATGTTTAGCGTAAGTATCATGCTACCAGGTCAGTGGACAAATGATCAAATCAGCCCAGGTGCTTCAGGGGCTTGAATCGCTAGCAATTCAAGGGTGATAGTGAACCTGGTTCAACTGATGTGAAGAGTTGTATTATGAGAATAATATCCAACACTGACAGCTCTGGGCTAGTAGGAGATTGAGGGTAGGGAACTGGCAGCCCACAGAATAAAGGAGTTAAAACGGTAACGTGTTAAGTATAGAAAAAAAAAAAAAACAATGGCCAGTGCTGTAAACAAGCTATAATGGACGATGATACAGTTGCGTTGCGTTGTGGTGGATACAAAACGATATTCTGAATGAGCTACTAACAAATCGTTTTTGTAACGGATTCGATAAGAATCGTGAGCTTCAAGCGTTTTAGTGGAGAGCTTTTCGTTATGAGCTCGTTTATGAAACTGTTTATGAACGTGACGATTTTGTATGGGAAGAAGGATTAATGCTCGAGAGTCTCAAGAATATAAGGCTCTCTACTTCCGTATGGGGTTTAGTACTTCTTAGAAAAGTATAGTGAATATGCATCTTATTTCATCAACATTGATTGGATGTCCAATCGAGTATGACCGGGATAAGGCAAAAAAAAAGGGGGAAATGCCTTATCAATATGTGAAAATCTACTCAACACAACGGTGTTGACAATACGGCACTGGACCGTAATAATCAAATGTAAATAAATAAATAAATAAAATTGATTGGTTGTCTTTATCTGGGTCTGATCTGATGCCAATATTGATACGCTAGAGAACTTAAAGAACTGAGGAAATCATTTCTTCACTATGGAATAAAACCAAAATGCGTGAAAACTCAGCTAAAGCCGAGATGGACCCTAAGTATGATTGCAGTGTGGAAAAAAGGCATAGCTTTGAAGAAAATATGACAAAAACGCCCTTCCTTCCCCACAGCAGCACTAGTTTTAATGACAAGACTGGCACCTATTAATTCCTTGTTGGCTAACAGTTGACTTGTTACTTGAATGGTTGAGTGGTAGATATGCCTCGCTTAACACTTGGAACATATTCTTCGGGAGCTGGTCCGTCCGTAGACGATTACTACAGAGTACGACAGAGAAAAAGTTTGGTGAGGAACGGACAAAAATGATTGGATATGTTGGTAGAAAATATAGCTAGAATATGAATTCAGGCCTTCTTTTTACCACTCACGAGCACTAGTTTGAACCACAGAGTATTACTGCTCATTCTCGGTTGGCCAAAGATTGAACAATCCGGCCGATATGTTACTCTTCGACCTTGACACTTATTCGTAGGATGCTTTATTCCGAGCATAGACGATCTGCATGTCGAAGAAAAAGCCAAAAAAGCTGCATACAAAATATTTTAGAGGGGCCTACTCGAGTCTTGTACAAGACGTTGCATCTTTCAAACGATTTTTGATCATACACAAGACACACTATTCACTAAAATTGTCAATTTACTGGTATCAAATTAGTTATTCTTGGAAAGGCCTTCTCGACTCTTTCACCTTTATTCGTTCCAGATTTATAAAAGAAAAATATGACTAATGTGCTAAAATCTTCCATATAATTTCCGTTACGGCGTACAGTTTTTCTAAATCCTAAGGTGCGAAAACCTCTAACTGTATGCAATTATTTCAGAAAGCATGAGAATTTTAGAGAATTATTTGAAGTATACTTACATTTTTAAAACCTCCCTCAAAATACACCTTTCCACTACTGCTTCAGGAGATCCACGGCTAGCTTTCAAAACTTTTCCGGTCGTCGGAGGTAGTCTTCCCTTGCCGGAGATGGGCGCCGAAAATTTTCTCAAACCAAAAACACCACCTGGAAACTCGATAACGCAGAAATGTCTTAGCACGCGGATTATGCGTAACGCCGCGAGCTTCTTGCTCCCCAAAGATAATGATGTTTTGATACCGGTCGGTTTATCGTGTCGCATTTATCTTGCTTTACGCATCAAGCACCGTTGCAATGCCAATGATGGTGGATAACAGCGGGATATGCGCTAGCAAGAAAACAAAATTTGCCAAAGTCAAGCCGTGGTGACGGTGAAAAGCAGAAAAAAGTAGCATCAATGGTGTTTGTAAATATATTGCCCCAAAACAGAAAAGGGAGCGCCGAAGAATCCAGGAGTGAAGCTAGGGACTGGGCGGTAATTGAGGTGAATTGAGTCAACACAAGTGTTTAGGCCAAACTCAAACGTTTGCTACACAAATCCCCGCCACTAATGTAGAACGTTGCAAGCTATCGTTTACCCTCCGGGCGTGAACGTGGTGCGGTGTTGAACATGTTGGTGTTAAAATTAAGATTTGACTTTTACCCACATGTACTTGGGCTACGTAGAGCGTTGCGGAACAGACTGCGGATTTGTTCGAACAAGTTCAATATTTGCACGCTCGTCTGGTTTGGAGTTCAAGAAGCTGACGAAAATTGGGCTTGAACAACGACCATGGTTTGAAGGATGACTTTTCGCGACATACTGATGACACGAATTTTCGAGCAAATTCTGTATCGTTCGCAAAACATATGCAAAAGACACAACATGCAATTCGTCAACCGCTTTACACCGAAGCAAAGCGTATGCTACGGTATTTTTACCAGACCGCTAAAGGCACAATCCCTGGAGGATGCCTGCCCGGCAGCCGGGACTTTAGGGGTGAAAATTTTAATTACATTCCCTTGCCTACGCGGGGATAAAATAGCGAATTGACGCATCGTTTACGAGGTTTGTTGGGCGAGATGAGTTTTTTTTTCTCTCCTAAAAATCTTGGCAGATGACATTAAAAATTATAGCTCATCAAATGCGTCATTCTTTTTGCCCCGTGTGTCCCGTATCTAGGGAGATGTCATGAAGCAGGAAGTGTAGCACGATAAGGTGCACTCTGGCTAAATTCCGGAGGATTCTGGTGGATGGGAAATTAGGTTGGCGTTGAACCGCAACTAAATTATGATTGCATGGTGGAGCGCGCTTAATTCGTCTTCTCCCTGCGGCAATCGAAATTCGGCGATCAAACTGGGAGGGTTGAATGCATGGATGCGTTTTATGGTGAGGTTTATATTCGCGGAGGGTCACATTCCAACGTAAACTGCACAATCTGTTGTGGTGTAGCTGAGCGCACGTTTTATGGCTGTATTATGAATATGGAGCTCTGGTTGTACTTGCTTACTTTTAAATATTTAATCGAATGTAAGCTTTGCAGTAATTATTACTTTTGTTGATAATTTAAATCATGTGTGAGTTAGTTAAATGAAGTGTTTGGAAAATTTAAAAAAGAAAATAAAAATGGTTGGTTTATCAACTTTAGTAGCAGAGAAGGGGCGGTCCAGAGTATCAGAGAAGTAAGGAAGGCGTGTCCTAGTAGGTTTTAAAGCCATGAAGCAGCAGATGAAGTATCGGAGAAATGATCCGATGTACGTCTGACATTTAACCCAATCATTTAGGTAGGTTAAAATATCATAATGCACAGAGCAAAATATGGAGGTTCTATTACACCTTATTATAAAATAAGGTCTCATACAGACTGTTTGTGCCCTGGTTTGGTTTGGTGAAGTAAGTCAACAAAGTGTTCTAGGGAGTAGAGCGAGCTCACAGGGGTATGAGTAAAAGGAGTCAGTTGACGAAAAAGTAATCGTCGCCAAATCTTGCTGTGTGCTTCTGATCGTTGACTCGACTGGTGAGTGGAAATTAAAAATTGTTTTAAGATTGTGAGGGAAATTAGCAGCTGATTTTATCAGCTCTTTTCAGATCCATCGCATGGCCTTAAAGAGTATTGTGCTGAAAATGATCGTTTACGTGTCATTGTGTTGAAATTTGTACGAACCATTTACATTTAAATCAAAATTTCATGAGAAAAGGCGCATACGAAGCGTCCTGTCCGTATTGTTGAAGTAAAATGCTCAGTAACCACTAGTTGTGATTTTCTTGTTTGACGGATTCGTGGCTTTCAGCTCGGGGATCGTCGCAGCCGCTTACTCCGCATATATATTTCCTCATTAGATGAATTTTGAAATTTAGTCTTTTGGGATGAAAAGAAGTGCTTGATGGTCTCAATCATTGGCAATAATGATAGAAACCCTTAGATTCCTCAGGATTTTGTTTGATTTTGTATGGATACTTTTCCGAAAATAGCATATAATTGGTAATCTGGTGAACGTTGAAGACACACCAAGCCATGAACTCTTAAAAACCAAACCAAAATACCAAAAAATCCCTTAAAATCCCGTGTCACCCATCCAGGGAGGCTTCCCCATAGTCAGGATAGACAGACTACGAAAAGCAGCTTCTTAGAACGAGGAAGTCTTTTCGATTAATAGCTAGGAACCCCAAGGAAATCGTAGTTGCTTTGTAGTTCACCATCGTTAACTGTCATGCTAGAACTAGTCTGCTAAAAATTGATTATAATTCGAATTAGATAAGGAATGATCGGTTATTAAAATGTTTTTCTTCTATTTCTAGTAGATAACATTGGTTTGATGTGTTCATCTGTTATGAACAGATCTGTTGATCTGTTACATCAAACTAGCAATAGGGTTTGTGAAACTAGGGATCTAAGAATAATTTTACAGTGGTTTCAAATTATTATTACATTATTTAAGAGTATTTCGTGGAATGCCGGATGACAATTTTACTTCCATTCAAATATTTTACCTTACCAGAGGAGACACAGCCCTATCGTCGTCGCTTCAATTTATGAATGAAAGCGAATAAACAACTGAGCAATTGATCTTCTACTAGTAAATAACAACAGATAAGATTTTTCTTGCCACCATTAGTTTAATCCTTATAACGCTTATAATCAGAATATTTAGGATAAACATCCCCACAGCGTAAATTGAAATAGCAGACAAACTAAAATATAAAACAAACCCAGATGCGCTTCCCACGCAGTGTTTTAGTGAAATTGAAATCATCGCAAGATTAACATAGATCAAAACAAAAATTGAAAGTAGAAATGAATAGTTTCTCCACGTTGAATTTAACCTTTCGCAAAAAGCGTAATCTTCCATATCGTGGATACGAGAAAGAAACAAAACCCTTCCAGCAAAAAAGCTTTTGAAAATCCCTCAAAAGAAACAAAACTCGTTGGAAAATGAAATGTAAAACCATTTCCCCACGACAGCGCTACCAAAAGTCAGCAAAACAGCCATCGTTTATCGGGATGTGGCCTGTGGAACCTGTGGAAAGAAACAAACACAAACCGGGACCAGGATATTTAGTTACTCTAAAAGCATCCTCGAAAAGGCCAGGCTTTAGCCTGCGAGCGGTGGATTGCGTTCGACCCCCCACAAGGGAACTGGCTACTCTTCGGTTGTTTGTTCATTGTTAAGTCGTTACCGACTTTCTTTTCTCTACCGTTTTCTCTCCTTGTGTGTGTGTGTGTGATTGTGTTTTTTCTTTCTCCCCCTTTGTTTGGAAGCAGATGGGAGGGTTTTCCTCGCTTGATCCATGTGTGCATGTGTCCAGCCTAACCGGGAGTGAGGCTATCCCAGAACAGACCGCATTGCAGTATGCGCTACAACAGTTTTGTTTGCATTGTCCCTGTACGCTGGTACATCCAGCACGTGGATTGTCAGTGTGGGGCTAACCTGACGATTCTAAGGCCCATTGAAGGATGAGAGGCTTTTCCTATCCCCCATGCTTCGAAACAACGGACAACGATAACAACGTCCGGAAATAGCTTCCTTTGCAGTGCAGGAAATACTATCTACACACACACACATATGGGAGTGCGCTCGTGCGTCCTAGGCGTCCCTTTTTGGGAAGCTCGGTCAATTCCTGAAGGACTCGCTGGCGGTGGTTGGAAGGTCGTGCAACTTTTGTCTACCGAATAGGAGCGTCTCGTTGAAATGAGTTTTCCCGTGTGCATATGCGTGTGTGTGCTTTCCCCGTGCTTTCCCCCCGGTTTTGTGTAGGAGCTCGGAGTTTTCCAACCTTCAACCGTGAAAGAACTCGGCAGCGGCAACTTCCAGTGTAAGCACACACACCAGATAACAGCGACCATGTACGCGTACTATCGCAGTACGCGACGCGACGTTTAGCATTTCCGATTTGGAAAACCTCCCTCACGACGGTTGTTGAACGGTTTTACAAAAGCCCATCCTGTAATGATGGCATTTAGTGTGGGAATACCTCGAAGGCATTAGCATATTGCCGGACAGCTTGCTAACGAGTGTGCGAGGCGGGTGGTTTGGGGGATTGCAATCGTATTGCAAATGGATCTGGCTGCCCATTTAGTGATGACAAAATGTGTTAATTACCGTCTGGCGATCACGCGCCATCTTGACCCGGGGACGAGTTTTTACCGTCGTTGCGCAGGTGCTTGGGAAAGCTTTTTCTGCCCGAGGGCATTGGTTGGAAGGGAAGAGGCGGTAAGGTAATTAAAGAAAACTCATTACGAATGCACACGGTATCGATGCCGAGTGAGATGGTGCCGATAATGGTGCGCCCCATTTGGGGAAATGTGTCCATCGGGACATTGACATGGTACTTTAAAATGGAGCAATTATAGTACGCAGCACTAGAGGAGAGTGCTTAAATAGAGTTGTTATAGATTGAAGAAGTGTATTGAATGTTTTAAAAATTAAATGAGAATTCTGTGTACGCTTTAATTGTTGTAACATTTAAAAGGTTAAAGGATCATCATTCAGCTCAGTAGATCATCCACCATCCGATGATCCGAAGAACTGCTCACCAAAAGTCCATTCCGTGTAGCCAAAGAACATTTTCCTTTCAAGAGTCCACCTGATCTAAGCCTCATCTTTCATGAGCTCTTGTTACCGACGAGGTCTCGTCATTCAAGCCTTTTCTGTCAAGAGATATTGTCATTTAAACGTGGTCTTCTAGAAGATTTTCAACCTAAGGGTCATCGTTTTCGAAACAATCTTGTGACACAATTATTTTTGAATTAATTTAAATAATTTCATAAGATTTGTGTCATTTAAAAAGCGTACTTCAATTGCTGAAGACGTGTTAAAATTTACCTTTAAATCATGTCAATAAGCATGGCGATTCCTGTGGAAACAATGCAAGAGATAATCAAAAGACGCCTAAAAGGAAATCTACAATGTAAAAGAATGAATAACGTCAGAGATTCTTCATTTCAACCTGTAGAACCATCTTTCACCTTTCTCTAGCAAATCACCTTTAACTCTTGAGCGGTTTTAGCTCCAGTCCGACACTTCCGACAAGTAGGGCAGTAAATCACGTTTTGCCAAAACCTCTAAACCTTATAATTAATAAACTGACAGCTGCTAGCAAAGACCGCCATACGCTCACGTCCAGACTTTGCAGTCATCGGGCCGCTTCCTGCAAGTAATTGATTTAGCCTCTGGGACCACACAAGCAGGCACGCACTGCAATCCACCACCCGAAGAACCGCAACACTTCATCAATCTTAATCTGTTTTCATTTGCGCTAATCCTGTGCGCCCATTGCGGGGTCGGGAATGGTGGTCGACGATATTATCTCCTCCAAACACCACTGGACAGGACAGCCGCTGATAGACAGATGGATCAGTTGTTGGAAGTAGCCTAACTCTGGAACTTCGGAATGCTGTAGCTTCGTGTGTGTGTGTGCGTTGATTTCGCGTGTGCGCTTGACCACAATCACGTTCGACACTCGTGCAACACAACAACACACTGTTTTGGGTGGCACACGTGCTAAGATGGCGTCTCAGTTGGAGTCGAATAACATCCATAACTCCGTCCGCTGTGGCGTTGAGATTTATGTCTAAGATAACTAATTTATAGTTTAATTGTGAAACCACCGGACCGGTTCGGTGGGCATGGTTTGCCCCGGACCATTCTCTTATGAAAGCATGGTAGAGAATTTTAAACCAATGTGGTGATTTTAAGCTGGAGCAACTCTCTTGTACTGAACATGTCGATGGAGTGTCACTTCACAGCTAAATTGATGTGACACCCAGTGACGACTATCTAGTTCTGATTTTATCTCTTTTGTGTCGAAACAGATGTATCTTGATATCAATACGGCAACTAGAAGCGAACTAGCTCTCGCGGTAATGAATCCGAACAAAATTGCTGCTTTACGAGATGCCAGAGGGAGTGCTCTAGAAGGCTTAATCATGGAAGATATTTTCCACTACACTCGACTTAAACGGGAACAACAATAATAGCGAAAAAGCAATCCACTTTCACTTTCCAGGAGCATTTGAACATCTGAAACGGATGCTAGCGTGGTAAGTGACGCTTTGTGAAAAGGGCTTTCTGCTTCCTTGCTAACTCTTGCATATTTTCTTCATGGTGCATCCATTTCTGAATACAATCAACCGGAACTGATCTAAAATACAACAAGAAAAGAAAAGAAAGCAACGAAATGGTGTGTACATTGCCGTTCCTGCCAGGCGTAACATCTGTTTCTTTCGGTAGCGAAATTTATTACATTCCCGTGAAAATCTATGGCAGCATCAACACCCGTCCGGTAGTGCACTGTTGCACTTCTTTCTTTTGGGTTTGTTGTGTTGCTGGGCGGACAATTTGTTTTGAAGCGAGAAGACACGGAGGCATCTAACAGGATGATGCATAGGTAATGCAGCTCGCGGGTCTAGGAAAGAAACACTTGGAACCATCTGGTGGAAAGCTCTGTTTCTTCTCATTCCTTCCATCTTTATATTTACTAGATTGGCTAGAGGCGATACAACTTTTGCTTTATCCTTGCATAATAATTTTGGTAGCTAATCGTAACTGTAAACGGGGTTTGAATGTAATTTTTGTTAGTAGAGTTTTTATCAATTTTGAAATTTGAAATAAAATTGTTTTCAGGCATTTTTTTGAAGTTTTGCACAATTTAAAGTTTGTTGAGAATTGGCATGCTTACAGGGATGCATTAACCATTTTGCTCAAGCAGTAGTCGTGACACGAGCTCTTTTCGTATTATAAATGTCATGCCATTGAACCTTTTATTATGAGTTTAATGTTATGCAACTAGTTACCGTCTTTATTAGCTGATGGTGGTGCCATTTTTGTCGAAACCGATAGCTGTTTTGAATAATCATGTTTTGTTTGATGAAAATCATGTGTGCCTTAAGTGAAATGTTAAACTTAATTATGGATATTTTACACAATTGTTAACTACCGGGAGCCCGATGATACAGCTGTTCCGCTGTTCAAATCTCTCCCGGACCGTCCACCGTAGTAAGGACTGATTATCCAACTACGTGGTATTAGCAAGTCGTGTAAGCCATTTGGTTGCCTCAGATTTGGTTCCTTCAAGGAAAAAAGTTGAGTGAGGAAAAAATATAGTTTAGAACGTAAATCAATATTATGATTTGAGATACATTATTCATAAAATCGAGCATGGTTTGAGGGTGTTTCGTAAAAAGATGCGTGGCTTCAAGACGCATACAAAGCTATACCGGACGCCAGGATCAGATCGAAACTGTGCGAGTTATAGCCGGTTTTCGACGCGAATGCTGTTATTTTCCGCAATAACAGGGCGGAGGTAGATGGGATCGGGTTGAGGTGTTCGGCAAAAAGATGCGCGGCTTCAAGACGCATGTAACGGTATGCCGGACGCCAGGATCGAACCAGGAATGACCGAGTTATCACCGATTTTCCATGGGAATGCTGCTGGTGGAATTTCCTCAAAGGGAGGGAATCGGGGGAAGGGGGAACCCTTAGTTCCCCAAATATTGAAAATAATAAAAGAAAGAAACAAAATTGAGGATGAATTTCATAAAACTTGGAAAACACTCTTAAATTGGGCGGAAAAATATTTGTGTTGACGAAAAGAAAATATTTTTCTGACTAATTTTAAAATTTCCACTTGCTACCTCCTCGCCTGGTATGCTCTCCTGTTACTCTTGGTCGAATTTTGGCGCATCGAAAACCGATAAATTTTGACACAAAAATCCGACCAGAAGCGACTGGTAGTAACAGGAGAGCATGCTTTCGAGGAGGAAGCTCAGGCCGGACCAAAAATCCCAAATTCAATTTTAATTTTCGAAATTCAAGTTAAAGTTGAGTTGGAAATTTTAAGTTTGGAATTCAATTTTTAATTTTGCATCGAGATTTTAAAACTGACTTTGGATTTTAAAATTGAATTTGAAATTTTTTGGCCGGCCCGAGCTATCTCCTCGATTGCATGCTCTCCTGTTACTTCCAGTCGCTCCTGGTCGGATTTTTGTGCCAGATTTTTGTGGATTTTCATGCGGCAAAATCCGACCAGGAGTAACAGGAGAGCATACTAGCCGAGGAGGTAGCAAATGGAAATTTTAAAAGTGGTCAGAAAATTATTTTCTTTTCGTCAAGACAAATATTTTTCCGCCCAATTTAAGAGTGTTTTCCAAGTTTTATGAAATTCATCCTCAATTTTGTTTCTTTCTTTTATTATCTTTCAAAAAGTCCTCTACAACGTGTTTTTCAATATTTAAGGGAATTAGGGGTTCTCCCTTCCTCCGATTCACTCCCTTCCGGGAAATTCCACCAGCAGCATTCCCGTGGAAAATCGGCAACAACTCGCTCAGTTTCGGTTCAATCCTGGCGTTCGGCAAACCGTTGAATGCGTCTTGGTGCCGAGCATCTTTTTGCCCAACACCTCAACCCGATCCCTCCACCCACTGCCGAGTTATTGCGGAAAAATTAAAGCATTCCCGTGGAAAACCGGCGATAACTCACTCAGTTTCGGTCCGATCCTGGCGTCCGGCATACCGTTTCTTAAGCCTATAAGATGATCATCTGCTAGATTTAATAATACACGGTGGCTGTGAAACGCCCCATGGCAAACATAAAGGCAAACACAAACCACCATCACAGAACATCAAACAGCAAACGCAGCGACCGATATGCTCTTTGTGCTGCTTTATAAGATCGTTCCGTTCGTTCATAGCTGTAATGTGCACTGTTCAAACGGGGGGTCGTTGTTTACCGTGCCATAGATTTTGGCGAAAACTATCAACCACCACCCGACTAGCGACAACGACAAGCTATCGGCTTAAGGGCCATTCAATAGATTTGCTCGTCCGCCTTCCACAGCACGGTAGCTGCCTTTGTTGCGTCCTTTATGGTTCGATTTTTCGGGGATTGTTCGGGTTGCTGGTAGCAACACAAACAATCCCGACTTTAAAGCAAACTGGCTGGAATGTGTTGTCAGAGCAGCCAGTGACTGTGGTTTCCTTAGAACTGTTAAGCTTTGGTTGAAGTGGAGAGAGGATGAGAAGACTCCCTATCCATTGGTTAGTCCTGCGACATTTTTTCGAATGCTAGTTGTCAAAGGACGGGTTCTTCACGACCAGATCAGTTGATAGATACTTGTGTTTGGAGCTATTCAACGCACCATGCCATACGCAACCATACGCCATTCGTTCGCTGGCTGCTTCTTTTGTGAAGCAGAAAGACTTTGCATGCCCTGGAGCATAAGGAGTAGGTTTAAAATTTAATGCAAATTTTATGTACCTTCTCGCGACAGTTTTCGAATTGAAAACGACACCCTCCAGCGGCTGTGCTCGTACGAATGAAAAATCACGCTTCGAAGGATTTTGTCCGCAGTCAAAAGTGAATTTCCGTTAAAATATTGCATTTGGTAAAATTTATGTGACACAATCCCGCTTCTTGTGCTGCCCCAGCGAGAAATTGAGGAGTTTTTCTTCCTGCAGAAAAAAGACTGGGTCGAAATAAGTTAGTGCCTGCTCACGTACGCTTCATCGCTCGCTACGGTTTGGTGAAGTTCGTGCGTTTTATGGCGCAATGTGCTTCTACCATTTCTATCGGAACCAATTGGAAGCTAGTTGGAATGTTGGTGCGTTTGTGGCTGGATAGGCACAGCGAAAGGACACGCACGAGTTGGAATTTAGTGCGAAGGAATTTGAAACTAGGCCACGTTTTTCTGGGCTCATTATTGGCCAACTCAATGATGGTGTTTGGGGAAGGAGCGATAGCAAGCAAAACGGCTGTACCATTACCGCTTTCTCAGCTTCGTCTGTGGGTACCGAAAGAGCTTTGCTGAATTTCTCAAATTTCCGAACCTCATGGCCAGTTGGCACGTCGCCCGTAGAAGCACTGTTCCCGCGCACCAGACGAGCCACAGATGGTGGACGCTTAAAGACAATTGAATCCTCGCAAGCAGACCACACCGCAGACGAAAGATGGCGAAGAAAATTTAGTTCGATCATTCACTAGTCCTGGCACGTTCGCATCGAAGGCACACTGGAGGCATTGGGACCGTCGGTACAGTAAACGAACCGGTTGGGTCTAAGAATTTGCTGAGCGTGCGTCTGCAAAGACACGGACGAACCATGCAGGAAACCGGTCCCGGAAGTTTCGAAGTGATGAAGCAAAATCGATTCCGACCGCCGTTGTCATCCATCTTCCATTTTTTTTGGGATAGGAACTTCGTGTGTATGCGAGTTCCATGGAATACGTCCGGAAACGAAATGGAAAGTCAGCCCAGATGGTGAAACGATGACGAAGGTGCGTGATCGACGCACTGTGGAAAAACTGCGGGGAAGCATCTTTCACGTGTTTTTCTTACGACCGGGTGAGCCTGCCAAGCGAAATTGAAGCCTCACGTGCCTTATTAGGCGATGGGCCACCGTGAATGCCTAATGAATGTGCTCTAATTTCGTACGCTGACAACGTGAGACGTATGGAGAATGTATTAAAGCAACCTTCGTGCGAGTTCATGGAGGATGTTCGCGTGTGTACTAATGGTTTCGTATGGTCCACCACCGGATGGAGGAGTAAAAGGGAGAAAAAAGCAGGATGTCTTAAAGGAGAGAGCGTCTTTAGCAATTTGGTAATGTTTTCTTCTGGGAGCAACTTTTCTTTATTATTTTTGTAAAATGTTCGTTTAAAGCTTTCAGGGATGGCTCTTTGTTTTTAAACTAAGTACAGGAATAAACGTATTTTTCATGTAATTTTTAATCCGAGGCACAGGATTGACTAGCTAGCTATTTTTTCACCATAATCATCATAAATAATCATAAATCCCAATATTGAACTAATTGAAAATTGCATACAATTAGGCGTATAAATCACGCATAGCCAAAGCCTACTTATGATGTAAATTGGTTTTGTCTGCTTTATTGCAGTAATTAAATGCCATGCTTTTCTTACATTCCCTCTTAAGCAGAGTCCCAAAATGAAAACACCAAAAAGCATGCAATTTATAGGCCAGCTATGAAAAAGTTAGTTTGTTGAGCCACGCTAGGCTCGAGAAAAGGCACATTCGATTTGGATTTCGAGGAACTAGATAGAATTTAGATTGCACTCAGGATAGAGTTATTTTCTGCTCAGTTTCTCAAATTCTCTCTTAAGCGAATTGCAACGTTCGAAAGAAAATAATTGGTTCATGTTAAAAATTCTTCCATGAAGATTAATGCTAAACCAACCACATTGCATATGTTCAGGCGCTCCACTTTGCTGAAGCATGAAACTAAGCGATAAAGAGTAAATTCAAATTAGAATTTTCGTTACAAGCCGTTGCAAACGTAACCATCTCTATGTTAATGAATATTAAATACCCAACACGGAGCATGCAGCATACTACCCCGCTGCAAACGAGTAGCGTAACTCAATCAGGAAACCACAAATAATGCTTCCAGACAAAAACCGCCCGTTCGACCAAAACAGTCCACTAAATGTCATCCCGTGTTCTAGTCAAACCACCGTCGATCCGACATAAACACACACACACACACACACATTTAGCGCTAGATTACACTTCCATTCATGCGACGCATCCAAAACCACAGCGCACTGTTCTGTTCTGTTGACTCGGTGTTCGGTTGCGTTTCAATGCCGGTACGAAAGCCGGAAATCAATTTGGGAAGTGTGTGAATTTTTTACACCGGAATTAACCTCAACCGGGGCGGCACGAACGACGACGGTACGATTTGCATTTGTTTTGTAATTTCAAACTGATATCTGGATGGCTTATTGTAGGGGCGCAACAAAAGGGTTGGAACAACCCCTTTTGTTCTAGCATCCTCTAATCGGAACAAACGTTACCAGTTATTAGCAAACAAATCAATAAAACATAACCCGAGTTGATGGATGTACGGTGCAGAAATAGCTCTCCTTCAAATTCC
The DNA here is from genome assembly GCF_943734695.1 of Anopheles maculipalpis. Taxonomy (NCBI): domain Eukaryota; kingdom Metazoa; phylum Arthropoda; class Insecta; order Diptera; family Culicidae; genus Anopheles; species Anopheles maculipalpis. The sequence continues at coordinate 19,373,310 of NC_064872.1, read as the reverse complement.
CTATTGCAATCACGTTCGGATGGATCGGCCTTTTGATGGAAGCCAGGGTTCAGCTAGGGAACGTTTGTGAGTGAGATGAATTTCAAAAGTTTTCTTATTTTATCACGGATGGTCTGCACTGACTAAGTGCAATATGCAGAGCGAGAACAGTCGGGGCAATGGGAGATTGTTTGCCATCATGATGACACTGGCTCGTGTCGTTCTGCATTTTTTTTTCAATCCTGTACAGAGAGTGTGATGTTGGTCGTGCTCTGGGATGTAGTAGGTTGTCCAGCATTCTATTAACAGAGTCCTTTCGGAAGGCGTTGATTTAACGACGATTGGTGTGTCGTCCGTTTTCGTCCGTGCTAGGAGTTCTTGTGAATGGTGGATGATATTATTTTTTAATCGTATGTGTAACGTGTGCGTATCAAACGGTGTAAAAAAGTAACTCTACTCTTGTCCCATCGTTATATTTGTCTAAAAGTTAAACAAAGAGAAATTTTTACCTTGCTAGAATAAAAAAAGGTTTTTTTTTTTTTTTTTTTTTTTATTCATCAGGGACGGCCAGGCCGTATTGCTAAATAAATAAAAAAAAAGGTTCATGTCAACGAAAAAAGTAGGTAAAAATAGGATATGTTATAGCTAATTGCATACTTTCAGGAGGATGTGGGAAAAATGCCTCAAAGTATGCATGTCTGGAACACTCAACGAATGCAAATAAGTCAATCAAAATTAATTTGCAGTTGTACAAAGTTCTCAGAATGCATTTGTTGTTTAAAAATATACTCCGGCCAATTTTCTTGTTCAACCTATCAAAAAATTTCCCAAAAATTGAGAGAAGTAGAGCGCGAGCTACATTATTTTCCCATCCATCTGGCATATCCACCACCAACCATTGTCCAGGTGACAGTTACTCTAGCTACACAACACTTTTTTGCGACCTCCGGACCTTGGAGGAGACCTGAAAAGCTCGAGGAAAACGGAACGAAACCCCCCCCCCCCCCCCTCCACGTAACGACGTATTTCGGTGTTAAAAGCCTGCCACCACTCGCGTATCATCTCCATCAGGTAAACCAGGTAAACTTCGAAATGGACTCGCTGACAGGGCAGTGTCATGTCAATGGAAATCAATATTTAAGTGGAAATATATGTTTCCCTCATTGGCCTCCGGGATTGGCCAGGATGGACTGGTCGAGGTCGAGGTGGTAAGATATTCGTCCTGACAACTGGCAGGTTCGAGTGAGCGTGCAAAAAACGTTACCCGTTGACACGGTTCCACGGTTTTCCGGGCTATGTTTTCCAGTTCTTTGCCGGTGGCGAAGTAAATGTTACCTTACTCACACCCTCGGGGCATAAGCACGGAGGCCTCGATCGAAGCAGTTCGGTTCGGATAAATTATTCAAAAACCAAATTGCACCACACCGTCCGGGAAACGTCGGCATTGGTGAACGAGTGAGGAAGTCATCGGAGCACACAAACTGAAACACACATACACACAAGTGGAAGAGTTGCACACATATCTGGACGGTGCGATCAGGTAGCATCCTTTCGGCCCAATCTACCCGTTCAGTGCGCCATGTTGTGCTTCGAGTGGGAAAATGGAAAACTAATGTTTTTCAATACCCAAGCGCTGGTGAATGTTTAATAGATGATTCGTTCCGTTCCGGTTCGTTTTGGCTTTATCTAAGACAAACACACAGCAGTGATATCGAACCGAAAAAATGAATTCTCTGCGGGGTTGAATGCATTTTATTGTGCAACAGTTTCTGGGAAATGGACCAAACCAAACAACAAAAGCAAAACAAACCGAAACGGAACTATTGCAAAAGCGATGTAACTAGTAAATCAAAATGATGCAAAACAATGCACGGAATGCGATAGCAGACTGTTGGAACTGATGCGATTATTATTGCATGCAGCGATGGTTTCAATCAGTGTCGGCGAAATAATATACTCCCAGGAAAAAAGAGTAAAATTGATCTCCAAAAATAGAACCTGATTCAGCACATTGTTGCAGATACAAAAAAAAAAAAAGAAAAAAAAAAGAAAGCATATCAATCTGCTACGGAAGCATAAATAATTGATGCCCTTTATGAAGAGCATCGATGAAACTATATTTTCTTCTCGCTGACACCGCATCAAATCGATGTTTTTTTCTTAAGCTAACGAAGCACAGTCTATCAAATTCAGCGACAAAACTATCTCTCGCTCTAACACCTTTCATCTTATCTCGAACGTCCTTAAACCCCGTACCAAAACTTTATTCAACATTCATATGCTAGTTTCTTTCCTTCTTTTCTGTTTTGCATACGAAACTAAATCACTTCTTCGAAGAAAACTATAATTCACCCCGGACGATGCCGCTGTGAGTAGGATAGCGCTTTTGATTTGATTTATGCTAAACTTATTCATACTTCGCATCTGATATAGGAAAGCCGGGATGCAGTGTGTCTTTCGCAACTACTGTTGAGTTATTTCGAACGGTTAGAAAGTCGCGCACCGATACACTTATTTGCAGAGCGGTAAGTGAATGAATGTGTGACTGTTTGAGAGGACTCACTTTAAGAACAAACTGATGCATTGGTTTTTACACCTTTTTTTATTTTGCGTATAGATTTGTTTGGAAGAACGGGATGAGTAGAGGAATATTTATTCATGGCCCGGTAGCACAGCAACACATGAACTCTTTTGGTCGCATATCGGTGATGGGAGGGGATTTCAGTTTGAATATTTATTGATTTTCCAAATTGAGTTCGAGAATGATGAACTTCCTGTGCTAATAGAGGAAAAATGAGGCTGTGATGGGAAGATTCTTGATGATTTGTTTAAAACAGACAATTTCCAATTCAATATGCTTCTCACTGGACCTTTCATTTTGAAAATTGACCAGAATGTAAGTTTTGTTTCTTCAAACATCAGTAAAGTATCCTGAATCCTCAACTCATTTCTCTGGTTGGTCTCAAGCTGCGGCAAAAGACAATTTAGATTAACAAGCTTAAATTCCTTAAGGTACGTTACATGTAAAACTCACATTTTGTAAAACCCGGGATAGTGTACTCCAACAATATTGTAGATCATTGCAAAAAGGTGAAGCAGTATTTGCATACGTTTAGGCGCTTCGAAACGTACGAAAAAATCCGATGATCAGAGAAGTACCGTCTTCTTATTGTTATCCTTATGGCTTACAGGCGGCTAACGCCTTATAAAATTATTTCCTAGTATTAATATCTTATGACAACGGCGCCAGTCTTCAAACGGCTGGACTGGGGACTAAATCCCATCCGGGCCGTCCCCCGTAGTGAGGACTGACTACCCAACTACGTGGTATTGGTAAGTCTAGTAAGCCATTCGATGGCCGGCGTGGACTTATGAGGGCGCCTTTGTCGCCGGTCGGTTTGCTCCGACCGACCTCAATGCGCTAGTGAAACAAGGTATGATACTAAATACAATTAAGTAAAGAAATATTTATCTAGGAATTGGAATTAATGGTATTAAACAATTTTCTTCTTAAAAAACCTCTAAGGTTACGCCGGCTATCGAATAGTCTAGTAAATCTAATTAGCCTAGCTGAAACCACGTAGCTGGATAGTCAGTCCTCTTTACGGAGGACGGTCCGGATAATATTTGAACTGTTTTTATTTCATATTTATTTATTTTAAAAATTACTAAACTTCTAAATATTCCATTAAATCAATTTAAAAAAAGAGATCGAAGGAATATGGTTTGTCTAACTGGGAAATAAAAGAAAATCTTGTATCATGTGAAGTTCTATGTTTTTTTTAAATTTTGGTAAATGCCTCAAACGCCCAAAGGTATGCAAATTGAATATTTAAAATTTCACCACCACATCACTCCACTTTATGATACGGTTTACGGGAAGGAGTCCACTTTAAGCTACGTAACAGAAAATGTTATACAGTTAAAATTCGAGATACATTTTTTTTTGAGTCAATTGCTCAAAAATTATAATATTATTTCATAATGATAAATCTATGAACCTTTGTCCATATGGTGACAAAGGGTCATATATGTCATATGGATTTTTCATCGTTTTTTGTATCATATGGATTTGTTGAAGTCAACAATTTACAATTTCCTGTCGTGTACAGACCGGCGCTGCTGTCGCTTCCACTACTGAACCGCTTCGCTTTTGTAGCATTTGCGATAAAAAGTTAAATAAACTTGACATTTATACACTACATTATAGTTTATTGAAAATTTTGAAGGAGAAGGGAGGGGGCAGGGTTGCATTATCGTTACGTAATATTGAATGGACGTTACGTTTTGTGGCGATAGAGGTGAAAGCGGTCTAAAAATCGCTATTTTACTAATAAAACTAAGATCTCATAATAATAGAAATAAATTGCTTTAAAAAGGCATGCTTGTATTTCTAATAATTTCATCAGTTAATACATGCCCTTTGCCCTATTGATATAAATGCCCTTTGAAAGATATCAATAGGACTACATTGAAATGTGATAACCACACCAACATTCAGTACACCGTACACGCTACCCAAACAACAGTACACAAAGACTTTCACTTTACCCTCGTTTCTGTCGTACCAAAGTGCATCGAAAAGACACCCCGATCTACCCTGCCCGCACTCAAGTGCATCGACATTAATCTTCTCTACCGATTCCACCACCAAACTGAGCGCTTTGATCACGTTCGGAATTAGAACACATACACACATGGTGAAAAAAGTGGTGATATCAATGAACAACCGAACGACACGTGGGCTTTTCGAACCCGAGAGCGAACGCACGTTGTACAAGCGTGGTAGAAAATGTAGGTAAGCATAATATTTACATGAACTAAATGCGTTGTCTAAACAAAACACTACCGATCGGTCGCTTTGTTTCTGGTGCGTTTTTTTTTTCCTCGTTACATACATTATTTCTTTATGCACTTCTAGCGAAGGGAAATTCTCAGGGGAAAATCGGAAGTAAACTTCGGTTCTTGTTATTTTTAGTTTTTCATTACTTCCAGCACCGGCTTGATGAACCCCGAGCCTCTCTTTAAGGGGTTCGAGTTCGGCTTTTTTCTGTCCTTTTCTTCGCTGGCTGCAACTAACCGTACACGTGTGCATGAAAGAAATCAATTACCTACCTCGCCAACATTTTTCGGTGTGACGCTCGTAAAATGGTTCGTGCGTGCCCTTTACGAATGCTTTTAATTTTTCACTGTGTACCGATGCAGCTCACCCATAACACCCGACCATAACCGGGCAGACACAGTGGGACGCGTCAACGAGGGATGAGTGAATAAAAAAAGGTAAATTTACTCACTCATTCGATGGATGACGCTCAACCGTACGCCAAACATCAAATCATCGGCTAGGTGGCGAAGGTTGCATCGGAGTGCATCTTCCCGCTTGCTTGCCGGCAGGAACTTCATAATGAAATTCCACACATACGAACAATAGTGCATACTAAAAAGAGAGATATTTAGTCCCTTTTTACTGTCCCGTCAGCTCTATTTCGATCCCTTAGCCCTCCCTTTCGATGATGGCCGTCCCGCGAACTTACTGACGTGGCGCACACTTGATTAATCGCTTTCAATTAAGTAAAAATCGGATCACTTTCCACCCGAATTGAGATTTCGGCAATGTTTGCTAATCGTGGTGATCGGCTATTTTTCGTCAACTGCAGACTAATATATTTAAGGCCCTATCGTTCCGATTTGCGTAAGATGGATGTAGGAAAAGAAATCGCTCTACCCTATCGAAAATCTACAGCCAACACAGGGGAAATATTCCAGCTGATGCTAAATAATGTGCTCACGTGATTAGTGATGATTACTTTACGCCCTCTCTTGTTGTTCGGTTTTCCCAATAGCAGTGATTATTTTTCACTGCCTGGTTTTCACCCTTAAAGCGAGTTCCACAGCACCGAAAACGCGCCACGCAGTGCCTTTCGACGCCTATTATCGATATGACTAGCGTTTGCGTGTATGTAGCCGTTTGCCCTTCTTGTGACTGTGTGAGTTGTGTATGAGAGATTAGAGCAAAATGAAAAAAAAAACGGAAGTCACTGCAGGATATTAGGTATCGTCCACGACAAGGACTGTTCTCCGTATAACGGGGGTGTGATAGAAAAGGGATGGATTTTTTTAGTCTCCATTTTTTTTTAAAGCAAAACCCTTCCACGGTCAAGGGTATTGTGTGCTGCTTGGGGGAGGTGAGAATAAAACGATGAAAAGGTAGGTGAAAATACACGCAGACCCATTGAAAAATAGGATTTACAGGAGCAAACGTTGTTGATTTGTACACTGTTTGCCTTTGTGTTTGTGTGCGGGTAGTGGTATTATTTTTGTCTAGCTTGTTTCGCCCTGTTTTATGTGTGTGTACTCCATGTTGACAGGATGCGTTGAATAATTTGTCCCGGGGTTGGAATGAAAAATTGGACATATTTCAAATTAGTATTATTTATTGCTTTGCAGTGTTTTCTTTGCGGCTATAATCATTATTGGGTTTTCTGTTTTGAAGAATTTTTGCAGGCTTTTTTTTCTTTTTCAAAAAATGTATTCGAATGGGAATTGTGTAATCCGTTTTATTCAAGCCTGGTAGGAGTACATGCAAAGAAAATTTCAAAAAATATTATTAAATTTTATTACGAATTCTATGTTTCCTATTATGCGATTCTTAACAGTTCGTTTGAGCACTGATTTAATTTTTTTTAAATAAATTTGTAAGTTCATGGTTTATCTGTTTTTATTAGCAATAATTGTCTAATGATTGACCTCATTATCATGTTTTATTTGTGAGGTTAAACCATAAATGTGCGACACAAAGGACGAATTATTATTTTTGTACTGCACAAAGCCTGAAAACTAAGGACATTCCATAATGATTTCAATTCACAATCTTACTCTGTATTCCTAAATTCTTTAAAATAATTGAAATATTATTTTTTTTTCGAGTTGTTTAATTCTTTTCCTTTTCCTTCTTAACGCAAAACAAGTGCCTCAATCAGCACATAGTAAGATTTTGCTAATAAGACTCCCAAACAAGCAGTTATGAATCACAACAGATTCATCTTAATTCTCGTATACGTCCCCTATTGTCAAGACAAATTGATCGATCACGAGCCACTATCATCCGTGATTCAACCTTTTCGATGGAAAGTGATAAAGATAATGCACCGAACCATAATTGATGCAACATTAAATGGACTCCTCCCGCCCAACCACGCGTCACATACAGCTCCACCCATGGGCTTACACACCTTTGCGATGGTGGAAAAATTCCTGAAATAGGGTGACTTTCTACAGATTTATTTACTCATCGTTTGGACATTCCATTTGGCATGGCAAAGAAAAATGGTCAACATTATTTGTACATTTTTGGCTCGATTGTAGCAGTGATCCGCAAAAATGTGTCTTCCAACCACCCAACGAAGGGTTTTTGCTCTGTTGCCTTTCGGAAGAAATCTCCACCGTTTCAGGCGTCTTAAGATTGGTGGTAACGGTGCAATATGGAGGACGAGAGTAAGACTCAATAAGTTAAAGTGCACGACACAACAGCACGGTCACTTGTTTGTTTAGCTGCCTTCCAAGTTTTCGTTCATCCTTCAAGCGAAGTGCTTGAGCAATTTGTTGGTAAACCAGCGTCGATGGTAGTGTATGACTTTCCGGCCATTCCTTCCCGGCCTTTGGTTGACTGAAAAATGGCCCCTCACTTTTTTTTTGGGACATCTCTCCCGACTGCAGACAAATTTAATAAATAAATGCTTCCCGCTGCACTCTCGGTCTGTTTGTAGTACTGCCCGCCGTCTTAAGCTGGCGTTTGCGAACATGATGTTCGCCCGTAACATTTATGTTTACCTCCGGTGCCAAATGATGCAGCCGCAACACAAAAACACAACACGAGCACAACTCATCCGCAAACAGCACAACAGCGACAAACAACAAACGGGAACGGCGTTCCAACACGTGACTTTCCGGCCGCGCGACGTGCACCAGCTAGGGGAGGGTTTTCGCGTGCTCGGTGAAGATTAAATACGAAGAAGGCACTTTTATGTGTGTACCACCCACTTGTCCACCCTGGCTCAACACACCGATGGCGAATTACAGACGATTTCAATTAAATGTGGCTGAATCGTGGCCCGCTCGCGTGCGCTTGCGGGGAAGGTTTTGTGAAGGTGTTTGGACAAAAGTTGCTTCTCGTCACGGTGGTACCGTGTCGGCTTTGAAAAGGGTCAAACCCGGGATCGATTGGTGAGTGTGCGAGGGATTAGTGTGTTTATTGTACGTGTGCGTGCGTGTCGTAAAAGCCAACGAGTATGAGATAATGTCTCAACATCCACTTCTGGCTATTGGATTATAGATCAAATGCAAATATAGTGAATGTGGGAGAAGAAAAAAAGGTTTTGAAGTTTCTTTTTACTTAACCAAACATAGCCTTTAGGGGTGAAAAACGACTAAGGAATCGAGGGAAAGGGGAGATTCTTTTGTGTGAATGGTTTTCTTTTGCATTTTTAGAACGAAACTGTTTTTTTTTGTATTGTATTGCATACATTTAGGAGTTTCCTTTAATGTTACAATATTTGGAAAAATGGGTGTTCACATTTTAGGGATTGAATATCGAATTATTTAAATTTTGGAATGGAAGCCAGTAAAAAACACTTTACCCTTGCCGGATGTCGTCTTCTTCTTCTTCTTCTCTGCTTTAACGACCTCTAAGATCATACCGGTCATCGAAATGGCTTACTAGACTGCCGATACCACGTAGTTGGTTAGTTAATCCTCACTACGGGGGGACGGTCCGGATGGGATTTGAACCCCGGTCCTGCCGTTTGAAGACCGGTGCCGCTGTCACCTATACCACCGAGCCTCCCCTTGATCGGATGTCTTAATATTTCCTAATGAATTGCAATTCAATTAACACCTTCACCCTGAACTTGAGCATCTCACTTGGGATACCACTTTATATCGTTCCAAAATTTAATATTCATCTTCTACGACGTAATACGCCTATTGCTGGGTTCAGATGAAGCAGAGAAAGTTTTTAATTAATTCCATTAAAACGCCTCAACGCTTTTACCCTTGCTCCCGCAACCAAACGTAATCGTTGCATAGATAAAGCTTGGTATCATCACCACCATCATGCGTCATTGGAACACGGATTGACCCAAATATGGCATGCAGCAAGGGCGGCGTTCCATAACGTATCATACTTTTGCAATCTGTCAGTTTTACGGTTTGTTTTGATGTTTCGGTATGCGAGAAATGTGTCTGAGTGGTTCGAACGATCGATCGAGTGTGCCTGGGCTTTTCGATGGTGCAAATTAATGTTTGGAAAAGACAGCATCTTTTGGTCGGGTTTTTAGGTTTTCTTTTCGTTCGTCTAATAGAAGGTTGCTAGCTATCACTCCATCAGCAGCACATCGTCTTTTACGGAAATAAATACGTCACGGTTTGCTGGTGATCAGATCTTGAAATGCAGCCCGTGAGAGCTCTGAACGTAGAGCTCGAGAGAGTCGCGAGAGGCTTACATGTGCTGGAAACCGGTATCTTTGCGTTAATGTTTATGTTGCTTTGATGCTGAGGCACAATGAGCTGCTCAATGAGGGAGTGGTCAAAATTGATCTCTCTTTTAGTTTTTAAAGCCTAAATGTATGCAATATAATTTCGTACTTTTTAAGTTTGTTAAATCGTTAGGGCACACCTTTAAGTTGCTAAATCGTTTTATAGAACAGGTTTTTTTTCCATGAGATGGCATTATAAAAATAATATTAAGTTTAGTAAATTTAGTACATTAAATAATATTCGAAAACCAACACCAGGTACATCAACAAAAACTTAAATTTTAATCCCTCCCAGACAGTTCCTAATCTCACTCTCATCAGCAAGAACTCAACCACCTTCTTCGCAGTCCAGAATGGCACCAGAATTTATTTACTTTCTCACCTCCCTATCACCAAAACATCCCGAAGCAACCCTCTAGCATCAGTCTTTCAAATGACTCCTTCGTCTAAATAGTCGCTCACCACCGAGGAACTCCAGCGTCCAGACAAACTTTTTCCCCTTTTTCGAGCTAACCAACCCAGTCCAGACGTGAGTGCGTTTCGTTGTATTTGTGTGTGTGTATATGCGTGTGTTGGCTACGTCCACTCGAAACGCCTGTAAAGGAAAGGGCGTCAAAAAGCCGGCATTTCTATGCTGTCAGCCAGAGCGTGGTAGCATAAAACCAGCCAACCAGCAGCAGCATCAAGCGATGGGAGGGTTGCTTTAAAAAAAAAATCTCTAGCGTCTGGCAAATGCATTTTAAATTAATCGCCCCGGCACTCAGCATCGACAGTCACTGTTTGACGGGCTGCCGGGATGGTCGGGTGTTACTTCTGTGCGTGAAACTCGTGCGACGCGCGTTCGTTCCGTTCGTATAACGTCGCGTGCGTGTTTACATTGTTTGGAGACAGAGAGGAAAAAAAAGACAACAAAACAACAAGAAGGATGACATTCCTTCGATAGGCGCCTCCGTTCAAAGCCAACGTGCGCGTATGCGCAGATTCGATCAGCGCAAGTGAAATGTCATGCTGCATCACTCAGGGGTAAACGCGGCAATCGATCGATCATTGGCGCAGATTGCACAATACGGAACGATCGAGACGATAAAAAAAAACTAATAAAAATGCTCAGTGAGGATGATGATTGCAAAATTGATTTTCGTCAAAAGTGTCGTTCGGCTCATTAAATTGGCACGTAATTTGTGTGTTTGTGTGTGCGCCTTTCACACCACGCGCGGTTTTTGGAGATTTGTGATGTGTGTTTCTGTGTGATCAGTCTACCCTCGGGGGGGTCAGTGAAATTGCTTGTTGGCATTTAATTTATCTGGTGATTGTGATTATGGGCACGGGTTTGTGGTTGCTTGAGTGAATTTTGATTGTTGATCTTGGTGACTAGGTGGCTGCTAGTCCTCCTTCGGCATACGATGGTTTGCATTGTTGACGGCCTTCAGTGATCGAGCGGGTTGTTTGTGTGTGCTCGTAGTGTTTACAAGCGATTGTGAGCGTGAAGAAGAGGAAAAAGTGATTCTGCATGCTTGCGTTCCAGTTTGGAAGTTCCCAAAAACGGGAGCACAATAATTAGTGCACTATTTTATGCGAGCTGTAGGATTTTTATCTTGATTGAGAAGTTTACGTTTTTTTATGCGCTTGTGTTGCTTGGCTTGAGTTTTAGAAGAAGTTTTTGTGCCAAAAAAAAGCAGTCTACAGTTTATGGTAGCACTTGTTTCCGAGATATTACGCGCCAGATAAGTACATCTGTTCCTGTGTTAAGTTTGGTTGCACAGGATTTGGAAAGAGAAAGAAAAATTCCCTCACATGTAGACGCGAGCGCACTTTTATGTTTTCATATGATGCTTTCTGCATCCTTGAGCATCAGGTCAGTAGTTTGGTATCTTATTAAAAAAAAAACACATCAATTTGTCCCCAAACGGTGGCGGACCAGCACAAAGCAGACGAAGGACAAACAATCGTCGGGACGAAGCAGAAACGGAGCCTGGGACCAGACGCAGGGTACGTTTGTTAAAATTAATTAACTTTAACTACACAGCGGCAAGACGCATTTCACGAAATCTGAACTTCAGGTTTATGCTACGCGAACTACAATGCGCAATGACGAGATAAAACGAAAAATCTAAATAAACAACAGCACGATGCAAGAAGAAATGAATAACGCCATAATACGGTGTGCCATTTTTCTAAGAAGCACCGAGCCAGTAAGGAATTATTAATATTCGTGCTTTTGCGCACCAACTTTTGTTTTAACGCCTTTCCCTTCGCCCTTCGTATCCTATCCCCAACGCAAAGCAGGGCAGAAAAAAAAGGAAGGGAAGCATCTTTTTGCATTAAAATAATTCCACAAGCACGGCATATGGATAACGAAACGAAAAAGCGGTGACCAAACACGGCTGGAAAAACAATTTCGTATGCATAGTGATGAAGAAGTTCATCCATGCGCATACACTTGGGGCATGGACTCTATGCCGCGGAGGAGGATTTGCGATGGTTGTAGCTGTTCCTGGAAGATATTCATAAGAATTTCATCCATCGATACGCTGTTGTGGGTGGGCGAATGCTAGTGTGAAAGATGGTGATTCACTCGGCATAACGTAATGCTTTTTTTTGAGATTAGAATAAAAACTCACTGAAAAGAATCGTTTTTCAACTAGCGAGGGCCTAACATTATGCAATTCCTGAGGGTTATGCTATATTAACAAAATTAGAAGGTGATCTTGTAGGGTTGCAAAATTTCTTTCCTGACGATTTATTCTTAATTTGGATGATTTAATGTTGTTCCAATTTTCAACACTGTTGTCCTTTTTGAACTGTTAATTTTTTACAAATTTAAATTGATCAAAAAGTCAGTTATAAAGCAGACAAGGTCTTAGTCTTACATTTTTCTTTGGGGTCTACCGGATAAATATATCTTCTTCGTTGTCCATTTCACCACTGCTTTTCAGATCGTGGAGGACGCTCCGAATGGTATTTGATCCACGGTCCTGTCGTTTGCAGACCGGCGCCTTGTTCGCAAATAGAATCGATCCGTCGGATTTCGGAATTCGGATAAATCCACAATAAACACAATTTGACGACTTATAGTCCATCTTCGGGATTGACTATTGGTCGTTTGATGCAGGAATTTCCAGTATTGGGTTGTTAAAGTGAAAGACCTCTCAAGGTTGTAGAGCCAAGAAAAAGATGAAGTTTACCTTTGCGGTAGGAAATGTTGGAATTCTGTTGCGATAGAGGTTATGTTGTTGTTATGTTATCAAGCGCTACAACCGCTTTGCGGTCTTGGCCTGCCGCAGCAGAGTCCGGAACCGCTCACGGTCCCGCGCCGTCGTCCGCCAATCCGCCAATCCCGGCCTTGATGGCGGATGATTCCACGCTGTAAAGGTGTGTTTCAATAAAACTTAAAAGAATAATACCTTAAAGACAGCAAGGAGGATTAATGCATTACTGACAGTACTGGGGCAAATCTTGACCAGGTGTCTTGAAAAAGTTTGGTTCTTATTCAGTAAAACACTGTCGCCAGGCATTTATTTTCTGCTGCTTATAATTTAACGTCCAAAATGTTATATTTGCTCCATGATTTGCGGAGTCAGAGGCGCATGTAGTCTCTAAGACTCAAAGCCTCTATAAATAAACGAAATTAAAAAAATGCGGAGCTTATACTCCTTGCATTCCTTTATGTACCTCAACCCATTTTGTCTGCATTGATTTTCTGTGGTAGTTTTTAACTGTCCTTTTTTTACTCTGCAACCCGTTTCTGGCCTAATACCCTAGTGACAGTTCCCCAGTAACAGTAATTTACTCGTATAAATTTACTCTGCTTAATAACAAACGGTGCGAACGTGATCGTAAAAAAAATCACGAGATTCATTATCAGCCGATAGCTGTTGAAGAAAAACAATGAAAACATGTCATACTAGTGGAAACGATAGCTGATACTTTTCATTGCTCGGAAAGGTGGTGTTCGTTAGCGAAATTTCTCGTTAGGAAAAAGAGAATCCATGAGCACAGTTGGTAAGGTAAGTTAGATGACTGACCAACATACGGACAGGCCTCCTCCGCAGTACTGCACTTATGCACTCATACGCTCGTCTATTGAAGTTTCGTCGCCCGTCATATCCTATATTCTAAGCACAAACGGTGTTTATTTCTTGGCCTGACAGCAGCAACTCTTCTGCTATCACGATCAAATCTAAGTCTAGGCTATGGTTCTCTCTCTCTCTCTCTCTCTCTCTCTCTCTCTCTCTGTTTTGTCTTGACCAGTGCACCATTCATGTGCCGATTCTATGTGAGGTTCTGGTATATGCAAACTGGCAAACACACATTTCACCTGTTTTCCTGCCAACCAAAGTGACCTCGTATCGTCTTTCCCACTCACGGTCTGAATCGGTCAGCTTTCTTTGCCACATGTGTGCCCGCGCGCGTGTGTGTGCGCACACCAAAGGAATGCAAATGCATCTTCCATACACACAAGGAAGTAGTGGAGCAGAGAAACATGGACAGACGACGCACCATGCCGTTGTTGGTAGTTAAATTGAATAAAATATGCACTCGCTCAGCTAAAGGTTCAGTCGTTTGGGGTTTGGTATGGTGAAGTATAAATTTCATTCACAGCCCCCGGACCGATGACGACAACGGCAACGACGACGGCGAGAGGTCACACAGTCGCACATGGGTTGGAAAATTAATTTTTGCAGCATAAAGCGCTGCTCCCGATGGAATGAAGCGGCAAAGGATGGTAGAATGCATGGGAATGTTTGGACAGTGTTTGGCCGTCGTATGCGGCATTTGATTTAGCTTTAATGGCTTTAAATGCTCGCCATCGGTCGCGCGGTCATTGGTGGAGAGTGCCATTTTTCCCGTGTGGCTGTGCATGTGGATGTCGTATGCTGGAGCATCGGAGTGTTTAAAATATTCAAACGTTATTAACTTGCTGCTGTTGCTGCTGCTGCTGCTGCTGCAATGCACTATTTCAATCGATTATTTACGACCTTTTCTGGACGGTGCAGGAGCAAAAGGCTTGGAATTTGTAGAGTGAAGTCAACCGAGTGCCCTAAAATAAACAATTCTCAAAATAAGATTTAATTATTTTCGACTTATATAAAAAATGGCAAAATTCTAGAAGTCAAAAATATGTTTAAAAATTCCTAAGTCTTATTGCTCTTTTCACAACACATTTCAAAAGAAAGAGCAAAACTAACAAATAAAATACCATTTTAATGCTCATATCACACGTCGATTTCCCAAGGCTAATTACAACGATCCAACGAGTTTCTATTCAAGAATTTAGAATCCATTTCAACGACCAGTCTGTTTGACTTCCATCGTTCCGGAGCAATAGTAGACTAATGCTGGCAAGATATGTTTCACTGGAACTGGCCCACCAGTGCGGTACATTGCGCTGCCAAAATGCGCCTCAGGTCATTGAATGCTCCAATAGTTTCAGTCGTCGTCTGACATCCATCTGTTACCGATCGGACCGATGAGGATGACATTTGCATTATTGTACTAATGGTTGCTACTTAAGGACACACTTGTTGGGGCGTTGGAGATGATTATGGAACGGCGTTTGAGAATTGGAAAAGAAGATACAGAAACATTCGTAAAAAAAAGCCTTAATAATGTCAATAGCCTGAAGGTTCTCCTATTCTGAGTTAATGGATGTTGAATGAACGTTAAAATAGAAGTTGCTGTGCGATGTATCTTATCGCGGCATTCCTGAACACGAACGTCAGTGTCAGACACCTGTCTACACAACTCGGTATTTTTCTACTGTAAGTCATTGGCTTCTAAAATCGACCAGCAGTTCAACTAGCTCAGGTAATTCCGGGTCTCACCTCTCTTTAAAAACACCCATACACACCCAGTCTCCGGTCAGCTCATTTCAGATGTCAATCTTTTATCAGATGGCACCGGAACATTTTCACAATGCCGCTGGCTGTTTTGCTTCCATTCCGGGGCATCCTACAGAACCGTTTGCTTTCTGAGTTTCGGATATAAAAGGACTTCCCGTATGCAAGTAGCTGCGTCAGTGTCCCCCGGTGCGCATTCAGATGGAAATTAATCCTGTGAGCTTGTGTGGCCCGGATAGCCGGAGGATGAGTTCGGAGGTTTTTTTTTTGTTCGTGTCTGTTTTGGTGCGCTGCAGTGGTGGAGATAAGAACCCGTGACTGTAGTTTCCATTTCACGGTGGCCTTATCGCGATGATGTTGAGGATAGTATCGGGCACACGTCATCGTACGGTGTGTCATGCTGTATTTCCGCTTATGATGCAGCTGCTACGGCTAAGGATGGGTTCATTGGATGACGTCTGCAATTGACACGACCTTTGCCACGAATGGGTCGACGAACGGGAAAGCGCAGTGAAGATAAAGCCACAAATACTGTTTATGGAAATGGGAGAAAGAACCCGGTTGTTGTGAGTATGAATGTATTTAAAATTCAATATTTTAATTAAAATTATGAAAATCTTTAGAAGCAAATTGTTCCTCAGGGGTTGTTAAATTCTTTTCCACAAATTACAATTTTTATCATCCTTCATTAATTTCATCAGGAAAAGCATTGTTAGTCTAATGTAGTAACGCAATGATATCTCCAAGTCTCACATGATGCTCACATCACAAATGTACTACCCATTAGAATTATTTATCAAAACCATCTGAAACATCAAAAGGGAAACCTGAGCTGAAGCTGAGGGTTTATTAAACCATCATTCGCGCTCCGGTGCACACGGGTTTCGCTTCTGCTAGCTGCCTGGCGGAACTTGGGATCGTGTGAAAATTTAACTCATCCGGTACCTCCCCCATACAAAGAAGAGGGTCATCCATAGGAAAACGATTCCATAGCGATGGAAAAATTGTTCATTTGGAACGACTTTTGAACGTTGTTGTGACTACTTTTGATTTAGCAAAATGATCCGGCAGCAACAAAACATTCGCCAGGTAATTTGCAATATCCGAAGTTTTTGAAGGTGCAAAGATGAGCTAAAACAATAGAACTTGCTGCTTCTTGTGTAATTGTGTATGGCAGATAATTTACTGACATTTATGTAAAGCAATAATGGCATAAAGAGACCATTTTTATCGGTCTCTTTTGAGTTTACAACGTCAAGAGATCTTAGGCTGTCGTCACTCAATCCATCCAAAGACCAGCCCAGTACATCAGCCAGTTTAAAGTACGGGGGATCGGTCCATAGAGGATTTGAAACCCGGTCCTACCAGATGAAATACCATCATCCTAAAGTACTCAAGAGCGCAAAGGGGTGGTGAGGCGACCACAGTGTCGGTCTTCACACGACAGAACCGGACCGGTTCAAATCTCATCCGGATCGTTTAACAACGTGGTTTTAGCAAGTTTAGTAAGCCATTAGATGACTGGCATTACCTAGAAGGTTGTCGTTAAGCCAAAGAGAAATAGTCATAGTCTTGACTATTTGATTGCAATACAAAAAAGACTATTCTTTTCATTTTAGTACCATTTGTACCATCATTTGTTATCAAGTTTTAGTTTAAAGTTTTGCTAATTGACTAATTATGAATATTTTTTGGCAGGTCCTGTTTAGTTTTCTTTTGTGCTATCGCTATGCTCTTTTTTACTTTTGTTCATAATCATTACAAGCGGTGGTAACAGTACGGCGTATAGTCGTCGTACTAAAATAAAAAATAATATTTTTTTATTTTTGTTTATTTGTGACTTGTTTCATGCTATGATCGTTCCCTTGTTTTCTGAGTTTTCTCATTTTACTAATTTTGCAACCGTTTGGTCGTTGATATTCTAATATTTTGTTTTTGTATATGATTTTTTAGAAAATAATATTCTCCATGTTTATGTAGAAGTCAGCTCGGGAAAGAGATTTTTTTAAAGTTTTAATTTACAAAATTTTGTACAATTTCTGCTTGTTGATAAAATTTCCTGTGATTCTTTCAATTGCTTTGTTTTCTTTCTTCAATTCTGATCTTCCTATTATGAAGATTCTCTTTTGAATATTTCATTCTGGATTCATAAAATCCGTTGACATTCTTCATTTACACAGCATGTATAATTTGTTTTTATTTCTCCTTTGGAAGGAAACAGCCCAGTGACACGTTTCATAATATTTCACACGCCTTCTTAATGTCTTGCGACTTAATTCCTTATCCTCTGAGCACGCCTTCTCTCCTGCTCACAGTGCAGTGTTAACAGATTTACGGTGCACGATGAAATGTGCGATTGCATTCCATTCGGCCCAGCAAGTTGATATAACACGTTCGATAACACGCACCTCGCCTGACTACCGTGGCTTCACACAATGATCATTTGCTGGTTAATTTATTTTCTTCGCCCAGTTTAGCATACAAAGCGGCCCGGAGGTCATTAGAAACAACATCTGAGGGAAAACAAACCACCGTCACTACCACCCGTCTTAAGCACCAAGCTCGCAAATGGAGGATGGTCATTAAGCAATCGTTTCGAAGAAGGTTTTATGAGCTTCCGAAACAAGATGATGATAAAGGTTTGTTGTGTGCAAAAGAGCTTTGGGGAGGAATTTGTAAAAGAAGAATACTAACAAAACCATAAAACAAGATCGTAAACTGAACTCAAAATATGCAACTGTACGACTGTTTACTCTTTGTTTTTTCCAAAGTTTCATTATTTGTAAAACATTGCATTTTACATGAATGATGATCATGTTTATGTAAATCGTACGGTGACTTATTTTGTAACTTTACAGACAGATCTCATTATATTATCACGATTATTCTTCAACCCAAAGCTTGCACATTGATTTGCATCTTTTTAGCGCTTTAAAGCCACAACTTGACATCACGAAACAAACAGTCATCGCCGGCCACGTGCAACAAAAGGTGTAAAACCATTTCTCACCTTCACCGGGGGGGGGGGGGATAATTGATGGCTTTTCTTGCGTGCGATTTTTCTCACTTCTCCTTCTTGCGGGCGCATTTGTGGAGGGTGGCCTGAATTTTTCCCGAATGCAACTTGTGGGTGAGCTCATTAGTGGTACAGGTTACAAAAAATAAAGGCAGAGAGCACTGTGTAGAGCAACACTAATTAGGAAAGTTTTCCAACAGCAAGGCATACCGGTTAGCCCTTTTTTCTTGAGTGCTGGCCGGCTTTTTTGGTTTCATAAGAACGATGGAAGCAAGTGGGTAGAAAACGGTTTGTAGGTAATTTATGCATTAATTCAATTTAGAACAATTGCTAGAACTAGATGGGAGCTGCAAACCAGTAAACATGCTTTTAATTGACTTATGGTTGATAAACTATTTCTATTAAAAGAATCAGGGACTTTGTTATCTCCAGAGGGTTTTCCATTTCTACCAAGAAATAGTTAGCAACTAAATCCTTTTCTTGAAGTTATCCATTACCATTGCTTTCCGTCTAGCAATCGTTTATTGCCTCTTGGCAACTTATTTATGACTTCCCGATAATGTGCCACCGCGCTCGGGTGACAATCATTTTGCCTCAAGGTAAGAGGCAGAAATGCAGAGAGAGAGAGAGAATTATTAGTAATTCGGAAAATAGCAACTCTTTTCTATCTCAATTTTCACCCCTTGAATCTACCCCAGAGAAGGTGTTGCGTTTCCCAATAAAATGCTAATGAAACTAGACGCTATTTCCAAGTTCCCAAGTTCCAAGGACAACTCAAGCCTTTACTTCTCTATTTCCCCTTTTCATATCACTGCTTTCGATTAACTTTATGTTCAATATCAATACACCTTAAATAACCCTTAGCGTCGCAAACCATTTCGCCCAGCGACCGATTCGGCCTGTTGGGTCCAATAAACTCACTAAAAAGAACGCATATTTCTTCACTCTCCGGCGGCTACTCCTTGCACGACCACGACCGTTAAGGATCGTTTACTGGCCTTGCCACTGACCTAGACCACCTTCTTTCACTGGTCTACGAGTCTCGCAGTTTCAGCATAAATTTAGCTGTCAATGCGTTTACACGGCGCACCCGAAGGCGCCGGGGCGTTGCGTAAAGATTGTGTCTCACGGGGGAGTGCGCGCACGCGGATCGAACTTCCATTCGACGTGTCTACGTTCGTAGGCCCCATTCGGGCACGTTTAAGGGTGAGTTTATTGCAGCATTATGTCCAATTTCACGTTCGAGGTTTAGTGTCTCAACGGGTTCGGGATGGCGTCTTTCGTACGTACACGGTGATTGTTTACGATACGAACAAGTTTATCAGAAAGGGCGCACATTAATCCTGCCGATTGCTGGAGGGCACTATACGCACCGTAATGGGGAAAAGATTAAAACGAATTATTTTGTAATAAGTTTAAGGTGCTGCTCGAGGCTTCATTTTTTTTCTACTGTGATTTAAATTAAAAATTGGTTTTGTTGTTTTATGAATGTTATTCATCTGATTTTTTTACAGTGATTGACGAAGTTGTGTGATAACAAGTTTTTTTAAATTAAAAAATATTTAAAGACGCAACGCATTCATGTACTATTTCTTTTTTATTTTATTATAAAGTTTGAGGGCACGTGGCCGTACGGTCACACTTATGTCTTAGCTTAACTTAAAAATTATATATTCTAGTTAAATTGCCAGTTTAAACACGGTTTTATGCTTCAAAATTAAATATTTTTATAGGCAAAAAATGCTTCACGTCTTAAAATGAATTGAAGCCACATCTGCTGAAATATTTACAACAAATATTTTTTTAAAGATTTTTAATTCTTTTAAAATGCACCAAAACGTCCCTTTTTGCAGTGTTGTGCGTACTTAGTAATAATCAGAGAGTGATTGGAATCTTTTTAATGAATGAGAGTCATTAAAGTCATTTTAAACCAAGACAGAGTCTTCGTAAGAGTTGTTAAAACTCTCTGCGGTTCAAATCACAATAGAGTTGTAAAAATGCCTGCAGTTCTAATCTCTCTGCCGTACCCCAAATAAGTTGTGGATCACATGGTAAATTTCTCGTTTTTGAGGTTAAGTCGGATAAAAATCGTTTCTATGTTTTATTATCACGGCTCAAACATGCGTTGCAGGTGTGAAGACAAAATATATGAATAGGATGAAATAGGACAAAATTATAAACGATATTTCTCTATAAGTTTTTGCCTTATCTAAAAAAGGATTTTCTGGTAGTTATGTTGAACGCTGTAAGAATATTCAAAAATAATTCAAAAACATTTATAAGTTGTGGATGCTTTATGGATGGCCTTGTTTCATCCTGCCTGATTCTAAGCCACTAATCGTCATTTATTTAATCTTCTTTCTGCAAGACTAAGAAAAGTTTGATCGTTTCACTTTCGCTTCTATGCAGCGCAAACCGCGAAAAATAAATTGGAAATAAAAGAGTTTTTTCTCAACCCCTCCTCTGGACTAGGTCGAGAACAGGAGAATCATAATCTTGTTAGTCCTCTTTGCCTTTGCACAATTATCGTGGTTTGGTGGTTTAGAAGTGCTTCCCTTACTCAGAGAAGCAAATGCTCAACAATGAAGGGATTGTGATTGAACACGGGACGAATGCGTTGATGGGACGCTTAATTGGATCGTTATCGATAATTGTATGATTGCAGTCGAGCGTAGACACTTCGTTTAATCTCTTCCCTTTTGCGAGATTTTGTAAGAATGAGGGTACAAGCAAGAAGATTTGGTGGTTTGCGTTGATTTTTATTCGATCTAAACAATAAAGATTTCCTTTTGATAAACATCAAAGCTACTTCTGTAAATCGGATTTTATTTATAATTTTTTTTTGAAATTTTTTTTCTATAAATTGTTAGAATGCAAAGTCTACATGAAATAAGTTTTATTCTTTTCAAACAAAATTTATTCTCACGCATTGCAACAGCTTGATGCTTTTGGCACTGTTGAGTTTCTATCCCTTAAACTAAGAAGAGCTTTTAAAATATAATGCAAACTATTCGCTCTCATATCGCACACAATAAATCCGTCAACAGCCACTCACATCTCAAGTGCCCGGCGCAGCACAAATAAGGCGATCCTTTCAGAAATTACTGCCATATTCAGCTTTGTTCTTTGGACGCGTATCCCTTTGAACTGAATTTCGTTCTCCCTTTTTTTAATAACATGTCGACCGATTTTTTTTTTTTGTCGTTTTCCGTTTTTTTTCCATTCCTTCATTTCGCAATATCGAAGAGCGTCGAGTCGAGTTCAACTCCCCATTATGACACTCTCAAGTGACAACTTCCGCACTATTAATTGGCCAACCCAGTGGTTCGACGCTGGATGGTAAAGGGTTCTCTTTTAAGCCTTTAAGAGCTTCATTTGTTTTCCCGTTTTTCCGTCGGCTAATGCGTTAGTAAGTCTCGCGCTTCAAGCAGACGCCCGTTTGCTATCAATAACGAAGAAGTGTTCGCGTACGAGGAAATCGACCATGACAAAGATCACGTCTTGCGGCATATTTCTCCACACAAACCGAACGGATCGCTGTTTTGTTCGAACTGGACAGCGATGCAATTCATTGCAGGAAGCACCCAGACCGCGCATATGGTTGCAATCGTCTGTCCGTTCTGCAGCCTTTGCTCGCTCAACCGACCGACCACTTGAACTAGCACCTTTGCGGAAAGGAAAGAACTATTTTCCTACCATATGTTTAGTGTTACAAGTGACTGTGACTGTCGGGCCGGGTTCGATAGAAACCTAAACGTATGCAGACACACGCAGCATACATGCGTTCTTTGTTTGTTGCGCTTCGGGAATACCGCACACCGCCAATTAGTCAACTGCATAATTGGTGATAAATTAACCAATGCAAATGCCAGTCGTGTCTTGAGGTTAAGAAGGATGGGTGCATTTTGCCGTTTGACTGCCGCGTCCGCGACGGATGTGATCGTGATTTGCCTGTGCCGCAACTGCACGGCGGTACGGTGGGTACTCATTTGGTTGGTGGAGGTAGATAAACATATGGGGTTAAGAGCAGGATGCTGGTACGATATGAGCGGTTTCGAACACCCTTCATCATGTGATATCCGTTTAGCTTTATTACTAGGGGTAGAGTTAATACGATGAAGTTAACCATAGATTAGTGGTTGCGGTGCGGATTATGATAGCGTTGTTTGGGAATATCAAAGTGAAGCAGTAAAGGTTTCCTTTACTACGCAAACTCCTGACTTTGAATAAAACGTTAAACAGTTCAGTTTTCTAAATTAACTACCTCATAGGTACTTCCTCAATTCCTTGGTTGCATGCATCACTAGTTTCGCCTAGGAGTGTGCAATATTTGATCAAAGGGAAGCTTACATGATCATTTTTTATTTTACCAGATTATACACGCAGTTGAAGGGTCTATTTTACATATTTAAAAATTTGATGGTTTGAAAATCGTGTAGGCTACCGATAAGAATTTTGTCTGGAAGGAAAACCAAATAATTATTAAAGTAATTTAAAAATAAATAAAAATTAAATAAAAAATAAAAAATGTAATTTTAATTCAATTTAATTTGATATGAATGTATGAGACAACATAGCATCTGAGAGATCAAGCTTACAAGGTAGTCAGGAGTGTCCAATAACGCATGGATTAACCACAATATTACCGTTTGTATCCATTTCCTTAACACATGATACTGCTCATCGAGAAAAGAGCTAAGACACAATGTAACCAGATGAACACTTTCTCCCTTTCAACCGATCACTGTGGCTTTAGTTGCATTCAATCGTCCCAACCAACTACCACCCGTATCTTAACATTTCCTTCGTTAATTTCTTTTTTATAACGTACTTAGTCGGACTGGAATCTCTCATTTTATTACCTTTCGGGAGGATCTTTCGTACGCTTTAGCTGCTTCCTCTCGCAAATGCACCCTCTACTTACACACTCGAATTAAGCTTCGTGCGCGTGAACGTCATTCAAGCTGGCGCCGTAACGATCAGGATTCAATTAAAGTGCAATAATGGCCTTCAAACGAGTCGAGCATTTCTGTGCCATACCCAGCGCATCGTCCATTAGTCGAAGCGAACCAATATTAGCGACTGCTGCTGTGGGACTGCTCCCTCATAAATGCGTGTGATCGATGGAGATTTTACGACCACAGTATCGAAACCAAAGTGAACATCTCGTGGGAGTTATGTAACGAGCAGGATTGTTTTTGTGGGTCAAATATCTTCCTTCTTACTTCCTTTAAAAGGCAGTAAGTTTTAACCCCTTTTTTGGGGGTGCTTCATTTCATGGTTTTACAATTTTAATAACTTGCATTTTATGGACCGAGTGGAAGACCTTACTTGGGAGGTTTTTTTTTTAAAGATTAGCTACCATTAAGTTTGGAGAATATAGCCGAGCCAATAGCAGTAAACGAAATTGACGTCCATTCTGACTGATTATCCGTAAAATTTCATCTCCCGCTCTTCACAATCGCTTGGTACCGGTACCGTATAGTCGTGAAGTGCATCTCGTTGACGTCGTTTTGAAATTGCATTTCGATCGTCAAGCAATCGACATCGAAGGAACCGGACCGGACGGGAAAGGTTAATCCGTAGCGGGATTGACGGGTTGAGTTTGAGACCAAGCCCATTTCGGTTGATGGTTTCGATGAAAGAGTGGCTAGTAAGATGGAGCGCATGGAAGGAATTGAATTTTTGGGAAGTGTGTAATGTTATTCAGTAAAATTGAACTGTTGATGAGGTGAAATAAGAAATGATTTGTTTTTATGTGTGTGTTGTTGAAGTTGATAATGTTGGTGATAAACTAAAAAATTTAGCGCTGGTTCAAACTTTAGAATACCAGAATAGTAGATGAAGAAACCTTCCAGACATTGAAGTATGCATGTATACCTATCGATATACAGACAGTATATTCGGTTTGCTGTACTTGTAGTGAGCATCAAAACTAAAATAATATCAAAATTCCATAACTTTTGCACTTTCGCTCTTGTAGACATCTGTGAAATCCCAGACCGTAGGTGAGGCATTTGGTCCAAAAAAAATTTTTTTTGACATTCAAAAGAGATCTATTTTGGAATCGGTTTGACAATTTCTACATTATTTGCTCCAAGACAGAGTCTCAAATGCTCATCCTGGCACTTATATTTTGTCAGTAAGCGAAGAGAGCGATGGCCGCACGAGCTGGTAAGAGGCCCCGAAACCACAAATAACCTTCCCCCAGTTCAGCAGATTCAATGTTATAGAGGGCCCTCAACTTCAAACTAGCTTTGGGCCTACGAGGGACTTAATGCTCCACTGTATTGCGTTCAACGAAATTTGATTTTCTGATGATATCGAATACTTCCAAAGGTGAAGAAGAAATTTCGTTTTGATCGAATGATTCAAAATCAAATCTTGAGAAGTATTTTTGCTCTAAAACTTCTAATATCTCTATTATCTATCTAATCTTCTATCTAAAACATTCAAAGCTATCAAAACTTCATTTTAAAAAATTCGTTTCAAACGCAAAAGACAAAAAATGGCATCAAAACCAATCCAGCAAATCGTGCCCAACTCAATAGATGCATCCGATTGACCGATGATTGGTGTGCAGTGCAGTCAGTTACAAACTGCATCTGTCAGCAAACGATGCCTTCATTTTCTAGACGAATCAATCTATTCTTCGCCATCAACAAGATCCAATTAAGTTCGATTCCAATCACTCGCGGGGGACGCTCGGGGGGAAAAAAAACGCATCACGCACTTATCCATTCGGAAAACTGTTCGATTGAATTCACCGTGTGTCCTACTTCCCTGGGTACTTGGCTGACAGTACATTAATTTCGAAGTCTGTTTTGCGTTTCGAATCACGATCCCACCCGGATCGGGAATCGACTGGAAAGAATCGCACACTGATTCAGATTAGGGCTCGGTCGTGTCAAGTGCCTGACCTCACGCTGACAGCTACGTCCGATGTGACTGACGGTACTACGTAGCGAAGAAAGTGACAGCTCCATGTACATGCGAACTGAGAACGACACGCAGGGGCATAATTAGAATAATGATAAATGATCGGATCGGATGCATTGGTTCGAAGGAAAACTGTGCTGGCGTCTCACTTTACTCCGTCAGTATGCATCCGAAGCAAATGGAGTTCATCTTGCTGGTGTCGTTTGATTGATCCTTTGAGTTTTTTGCTGCAAGATATAACGCACTTGGATAAGACGTTGGTCAGATGACGATTCTAGAGGGAACCGAACGCATGTGTGGATGACTGTGCCGATTAATCAATCGTACAATCGTCCCGTCTAGTGAGGCAAAGAGTGAGCAGGACTGATAAATTATCGCTCCAGACATACTCCATCGGAGATCTTCAGATTCAGCGCCTGCAAACGAACGATAGCAGTAATGACCCAGTAAAGGAAAAAAGAATCATCGAAACGCTCCAAAACAAGGCACGAGGCACTGCAGATCAGGAATCTGTTACTAATTGTTTTGGGAGGAGAAGTTCGGTTTTGCCTTTTCCCATTTGGTTCCCATCTTCCCGTCGACGAAGATTAGTCGATGAATTGGCAAAGTGATTAAAACGGCATCGAGCAGATAATTTGAGTCAGATGGAGATCATTAGGCAAATCATTAGCTTACGGTGTGTACGTGATGTATTTATCTTCGTTGCATTTAGTACAAATCGATGACTTCTTCCAGTGTTTCTTCGTTCGCTTTGTAACACATGACACTTGCCACAGCTGGTAGCAGAAGCAGCAGTTCAACTCCACACGCGTACACAGTCACGTGTTACTCTTGCTTTCTCAACTTAATTTCCAATTAATAGCTTACAGAAGAGAGCAGAAGGAAGAAAAAAAAAACCCCCAGCAGCTAATATTCATGTTAATCCACGCCACACATTAGCATGCTGTTCGCTAATGGCCGTGGTGAAGTCGACGCACGAAAAAGGGAAATGTGATGCTCTCGATAACAATCCAATCATGCTGTGCGACTTTTCGTTATCACTCACGGTAGTGGTGAGTGAAAACACGAGGCAAGGAATTGAGTAGCTGCAAATGGGTTCACATCCATCACCCGTTAGTTCAGTTGGCAAGTGTGCGGATGCGTATTACCTTCTTGTTTTTCTGCGGTGTGACCGTTTGTCAGCGAATCGGTTGATAATACGATTTAATGAGACCGCAGTGGCATTAAAACTAGTTTCGAGGCCCAACTCAACGAGACTTCATTTGCCTGTCACCGATTAGCGATTATTGCTCGGAAGCCGTTTGAATGTTGTTGCGTGTGGGGAGATGATTAACTTTCCCGAATTAAAACGCGCATCGGGCTTTGGTTGGTTGGTGGTGTTGGTATGCGGTAATGCGTTTTCCCTTTTTAAGTTGTTAAAACGTACACTAGGTTCAGTTGGTGATATGAAAGTATAAAGCGGTGCACTTAACGTAAGCGTCATAATATTTTAAATTAAAAACGTTTAAAAATGTAAACTAGACCTTCGGCTGTTTAAGATAAAAACAGGTGGTGAATTGCGCTATCTATCAGATTGCTACAAAAAGAAAAAGTACAGTTTTAATCTTCCTGGTACTAAAAATGTTTTAAAAGAGCATTGAATAAAAATGTATTTTGTTATTATATGGTGAGTATTAACATTTATTTGATACATAAGTCTTGAAGAAATCGTTTCAAGATTTTTAATTGCAAGCTACACGGCTACAGCTACATGGCCAGGGATACAATTCTCCCTGTACCGTTTTCCCGCAGTAACTCTTCAAAACGTGGACTCTTCAAACGTGAACCTAAAAGTCTCGGAAGAGATGAAATAGCTTTCATGACGTAATCGGTAGATAATTCAAAACACAAGAAGAGAATTGTAAGCTATATCGCCCAATAAAAGTAAATTTTTAAAGGCCAATACAGCCCATCAAGTTTGATACGAAGGACGAGTAATTACACGTAGTGTACAGCAAGAGCGTTGGGCTGATTATGATAGAGAAGTCAACACAGTACGACTTCTCTATCATAATCAGTCCCAAACGCTGTATGTAAGATCCAGTCTCGAATATTCTTCTGCAGACTAGAGCCTGTTGCTTCTGCTGTTGGAATTGCCATGTGATTACCGACAAAATCTTTACCCTTTGGCACATCTTCCAAAGCTGCCGATAGCACCAGTCCCCATGATCCACCTGGTCATAGACTTCAAGGTGGCCTACGATGCCATAGGTTGGAAAAGTAGTACAGATTCCATGGGAAGCTGGCTAGATCGTTCGAATTTTACCGGGGTCTATTACAACGGAGACAGAATCTCCTGTTTGTTATTCAACATTACTCTGGAAGGTGTTATGTGAAGCACGGGGGTTGGACATCCGGGGTACAATTTCTCCCCAATATCTCCAATTTTTTTTTGAGGAGGATTGAGGATCAATGCGACGAATGCAAAGTACGGGTTAACTCTGATCACGCTAGAACCCAACTTGGAAGAAGAGTATCAGTTGACGGCGCCTATCTCGCGAAGGTAGAGGAGTTTTGCTAACTTGATACGATCGTAACTTCGGACAGCAACGTCAGCAACGAAATCCGAAGGCGCATTCATGGAAATCGTTCCTGCTACTGGCTCCACAAACTTCTATGATCCAGAAGTCTCCAGCAATACACAAAGGCAGTATCATTTTCGCTTTGACTGCTATCAGGATATCTGCACCACCAAACAGCTCATGGTTTATCCTTTTTCTTCACACGCCCTGCTCGCACACACCGCCAACGATAGTCCTTTGCACTCGCTGTTCGAAAATGGTGATTGCAGTAACGTCCTCCATTCAGCATAATCCAAGACTCGTAACTTTAGAGGATTATTTTAAAATTACTTTTAATCAGATTTTTGTCAGAATTGTATAGTGTTAAATGAGCTCATTTTATAAACCTGAAACAAAAATTTAGTTGCATTCATATCGAGTTATGTCTTTTAAGCATTGCATTCATAAGCCAAACACGATTTATTGAGGTGGAATTATATTTCGTTGACGTGGAACAGTCACACTTTTCTTCTTTAATATTATTTTAAATTTACACTTATTTTAATGAAATAAACATTTTTGGTATTTCAAAACATTGTTGTAAAAAGCTTGTTTTTCTGTTTAAATCGACCACTACCAATAATATTCGGTAAAGCAGCCACAAAGCCTCTAGCAAAATCCAATTAATCACAAAGTACAACAGCAAAAAAGCAAGTGCATCTTGTTTCTTGTCTCCAGCCAACGTTTTTATTCATTTTCCACTGCTCAAACCGCAAAAAAAAAAAACACCATTTTCTCCATCAAGGCTGCCGGCCACGTGACACTTATTAATGTGTAAATCATGCACCAAACTGTGTTAACCTCGAATGAAGCAGCAAGACCCATAAATCTCACAACCTCCCAAAACGCGATGAACGGCATGTGGCACGGCAGGGCCCAACAAATTGAGCCATTTCGGCACAGTAGCATTCAGGGGTAGAGGTTTTTTTTTGTAGTCGCACCACACACTGCCGGTCCATTGTACGCTATCTTTCACATATGCCAAAGCTGGATAAGACACTTGTGAAAAAAGGCGTCATTTTTTCCACATACACACACACACACACACAATCCAAAATCTGTCTCTGTCAAATCGAACAAATGAGTGTAGCTCTTCTTCATCAGAATGCAATAAAAAATCAAACTCACACCCCTTTCATGTGATTATGGTCCACATAATCATATATCGGTGTCGTCCAAAGTACAGACAAAAATAATATTTCAGGCATCATAAATTTGCAAATAATTTTTATATCCATCCTTTGCAGCGATCTCTGGTTCAACCTCGCTCCAACTCAAACGATGATATTATTCTCTCGTGCATTACGCTTTGTGGCGATTTGTTTCCATCCAACGGTGATAAATGCAGTACGATAAGATGCAGCACTTAATGCAATAAATTAAGATCTTTGCATCCTGTTAAGGAAGAATTAATAAGGGTGCAGCACAGGACCAAACGACGATACACACAGAGATTTAATTTCTTCCCAAACGAATTCGATTCCACCTTCAATTTGGTCGCTGCTCTCCTCCTACCATTGGTGCATGTTTTGAAAGGTTGTACTGATCTGTCAAAAAAGGAAATTGATACGGCTCACTTCGCTTGGCAGGTCGTAGCACAACTTCCCTTTTTTTGCCACACAATATTTGCATCACGTCGCGTCCGATGCCGATCTAGTGGATACGTTTAATCCATTAGCGCCTTTTTCTGTGTATTTCCCTCTACCATCAAAAATAAAATAAAAAGAACGAACCAAATCGAATGCTCAAAACTTAACCCAGATTCATGGCTTTGACGGATGGGCGAATTTCTTGTTTTGCATTCGTTTTCTTTTTTTTTTCGTTGCTTTCGTGGTTGTTCTTTTCGAATTAAAATGCGGTGCAAGCTCATGGCGCAGGCAAAGTTTTCGTGTTAAATATTCATTTAAATCGTCATTTCACCATCCCGCCCGATTATCGCGCGCAAAGGGTCGCGGAATCCGTGACACAGTTTCTTTTGCCAGCCCGAGCATTCCCTTCTTTCCGAAACGGCAATTAAAGAGTCATAAATACACATTAATCATGATAATGGGTGGTGGGCAGTGTTTGTTGTTTTCGTTGTTGTGTTAGAATAAATGGCCGCGAAGGAAGCAGCGTCAACAGTGTCGAGTGTGACCTGTGTTTCCGGTTTTTACGAAACGTGATTGGACGATGTTCTTGAAAGTGCTTGATTGCGCTTACGCATTGCTTAATGTTTTATTAAGTGCGTTGGTTGAGGATGAAAATAAGACACCTGGTAATTAAAGTGGCGTTTCTTTACATAACTTTCACGGTGAAACAGAGTAGCAACTATTTCAATGTCTTCTAGAAAATATTTCATTGCTTTCCCTTAATGGTTTTTTGAAAGAGAAATTAATCTTTTGTGTAATTTTGCACTAAATTATTTTTTTCTTCTACAACCTTCGACATTTTCAAACAAGTAAGAAACGAAAATGTTTCAAAAACATGTAGATAAATAATTCTGTTCAAAGAAATTTAAATAATTACATCTGTAGCATCGATCAAAACACATCTCAACGTCTTTTTTGCCAAGGAGTTATATCGAGATTTAAAAATGGTTTCGTCTATTGGTAAAACAACAATATAATGAAAAATAGAAAAATATGTCATGTACTGCAAATTAATAAATATTTTGACAAGGCATCAACATGCAAGTTATTGCAGTTTTTTTTAAATTTCTTTAGCGATGGCCTGGCCTGGACTACTTAAAACTCATTTTCTCTAAAGCTAAAATTCTTTGATTTTTATACATTTCCTTCTCCTAACCGCGAAACGGCACCTCATCCCGAGCGGCCTCGGAGGATTCGATGATTACAAGTATTTAGTTTTGTTTTTAGCTTGAGTCCTTATCGTTCCATGAGAGGATATCACGGCCGATGAGTGCTTGAGAGCATCGTCTTTGTGTTTGTCATGGTTTTCCAGGGCGATAGTTCTTCCATTGGTCTACCTTTGCAGTTGTTAGGAGAGATCCCCAGGTAGGCATCATTCCCGTCTTTAGCAGATCTCTCTTCCAATACGCCAACATACAATACTCCAACAGAGTTCAATAAAGTGCGTCGAACAACCTCGTGGTCCACAAAAAACCGTAGAAGATGATCTTCTTGTTCTTAGGTTAACGTGCTATTTGGTCTCGTCGGCCATCAAATGGTTTATCAGACTTATCGATATCACGTTAGTTATCACTACGGGGGAACGGTTCGAATGGGATTTGAATCCCGAAGATCTTCCCTAGATGAGATGAGAAGATGAGACCTTATCCTAGACATCATTCAAATGCCGTGGAAACAAGGCTTTTAATAACACAATTGATTAAAAATAGCTGCCTAGTTCAGCGTTGCTCGTGAGGTAGGCTAAGTCTATCAAGAAAAGACCCTTCTGACGTACTTATTTTACTAAGTTTTGTGTCTTAAACTGTTGGAGAATACAATCAAATCGGCTAAAGGACAAGCACTCATAATCAGCAAGCCGAATAAGATTGCGATGAGCACCGCCACATATATCGATCATGGTTAACGTAGTTGAAATTATGTTTCGGATTCTATAATGTGTTGGCCAAAACCGACAAGATGAGGATCCGTCAATATAAAATTGGTTTCTATTTATTTACAACTGATTATGACGGTCCAGTGCAGTATTGTCTTTAGTTTCTATTTAAACGGATACAAGTCTGGCAAGTCGGTGTGTGGCCTAATTTTTACGAGCATGACATTCTTTTGAAGAAAAATTTTCACCACCATTACATGCACCATGCGCATTCCAGATGCAATTGACCGCAATCAAAACAATCGCCGATCTGTCCAATCGCGATCAATTGAAGCTTCAAATCCTCAAAACTGGCAAATTGTCTGAAGAATGCCGACAACAACAAACAGATACGATTATTAACTCATCACAGAGACCGCACTGAACCCCTGAACAAGTCGGTCACTTTTCCTTTCGTTTAAGCTTTCGCAATGCTCCCATCGCCGCGTCAAAGCTCCCTTTTGAGGTGCAAAACTCGGTCAAATGCTATCAACGCAACGTTCTTTCTCACGATACCTCCGAAACAAATCGTGATGTTGTCCAAAAAAAAAAAAACGGGGCGGTACCAGGTACCCATATTCTAGTTTGCCGCCCATTAGCAAACGAAAAACCTGACGCACGTTCCGAAATAAGCTCCCGGTGCTGTAATCGGATTACGACTAAACGTTTTAATTGACTCATAAGCGGACCGAACATTTGGAGATTTCTCAGGGATTAGCAAAACGTTTGGCCCATTGTGAGATCGTCGGTGCGTCCGTCCATAAAAAAAAACATAAGACTCGTTACCGGGCAGGAAAGCATAGATATATGTTCGATTGGGCGCTTGGCAGACTCAGACAGAAACGGAACTTCGATAAGATCTCCGAACTAAATCACCCGTAAGGTAGAAAGCATTCAAGCCCCCAAAAGAGACACAACACATTCGTGCACGTCTATGGCTGAATTGTGTGTTTGTTTGGTTTAACGAACTGCCGGGCCGATGCGATGCGTGTGCACTGGTTTGGTGCGGCGCTTGATCAGTTCCGTGCAACGAAATCGAAAATGAATGGTATGTGTTGGCCGCCCAAAACCAACCCGCCTGAGCTGGGTGGGGTGTTGCAAGAGCAAATAATGAGATGACCAAATGCTCGGTTCAAACTGTTGCTGGGAGGCCTGATGCAGACTCGGAAGCTCGTTGGACGCTGTTGGGTGGCCTTTTTTTTAAGTTTCCCGTGAAGAGGAATGGTGCGACCGACTGCCAGTAGTTGCTACTGCAGTTGTAAGGCAAACGATGATGGGAAAAGAAAGCACGGGGATGCGAAAAGGGGTGTTTTCCTTATTTTTATTATTTTGTTTTCTTGCACTTTCGTGTGTGGTTTGCATTTCTTTCGAAATGCTTATGCATTTCTTCCGATGAACATTTCTGCTCCGCATACAGTGGGAAATTTGTGGAATAGTGCTTGGTTAAAATTATCATAGTAAAAAAATTTCTACAAAAAATACCTTTCGCTGGCATTAAATATGGCAATACATTCAAGTTTTAATTCTAGGATCAAATTTTGTTTACCTAGAATTCTTAGAACCTTTTAAGCTCCTTTATAAATAGTTATAAAGTTGCTTGTTTTAAAAAGGTAGTTTTTGAAGGAGAGGAGAAAAGAAGTAAATGTTCCAAAGATATAGTATAAAATGTGGTTCTAACCTGTTGGATAAAATCCAAAAATGAACAACTTTTCAACTTACTTTGTTTTACTTTGTCTCTGGGGATCCAACTTTTAAGAAATTCGAGTTGTAAATTATACAACGATGATTGTACCAATCTTTGACTGGTTAATGCAGCTGTGCCGTAAAAAAATGAACACATGAATTCACTTGTTGCGGAACAATTTAAAAGGTACAAAAAAAAAAAGAAAATTTTATAACACACACATTTACTCTTTGGACAATACGGCACTGGACCGTCATATTCAATTGTAATTAAACATTTACTCTTTGCATAAATGTTTGACCGTAAGTGTACAATTTGTTAATTTTTTGCTGCTAAATTTCGACCTGAAATAGTTAAATCATTTTATTGTCTGGAAAATTTTAAAAATTGTAATTAGTTTATGTTTTAACAAAGCCAGCAAAGTTCTGAAACTACTTAAACTATGAGAGCTATGGAGTTTTTCTTTAGAGAAAATTGGTTCATTTTTGTTTTTGTTTCTTAATAATACTTATTTCATGTTCTTAGCATTAATACATTCAAACGACAATACGGCGGTAAGCCGTGATAATATAATAAAACTAAATTAATACATTCAAAGCTCTAAGAAGATCCAAACGATCCAACGAACCAAAAAAACACAAATTGTTTTCAAAAACTTCAAGGCCCAAGGAAAGAAGAAAAGAGTATTTTGTTATTAATCCTGATGCTTGCCGAGGAGGAGCTAAGCGAGGAGTAAAAACATAATAAAAACCATCGTAGGATAATTAATTTTTCTAAACCAGTTTTCCATTCACATAATACTATAATATTAGGAAATAGTACAAAGGGCAAAATGTCAAAAAAATGCGTAATAAAACATAATATTTTTATTATTGAAAGAAAAACACTTTCAAAACTATCTCTTATATGGACATTATTTCCTGCTGTGCTTTGCATTGCACCAACAGTGCATTGAATGTATGCGTTTTTATGGAAATTCACACCAAAAAAAAAAAAAAAAGATACATTCATGCTTACACCCGAGGCATACGGGCGGACACAGTCGCAAACGGACACAAAAAAAAACCGAATCCGATCACCGAAGTGAGATGTAAATCACTGTCTGCCTAAATTAGGCCACCATCCGTAAACAGCCAAGCACGAGCCGCAAAGAATCGTAGCAACAGAACGGCAGTCGAAGAAATCTCCAACATGTTCCTCCCATACCAAACACCCAGGTGCGGTTCAGGTGAGGAAGCACATGGAAATTCCCAAACGAGACTTAACCCAAATGCGTCGACCACGATAGGACCTCGTACAACCTTTCGACCGCTTTTAGCAGCACAGTCGACAGCATCAACCGACCCGATGCTAACCAAAACGATTTGCATGTGCAGTTCGCGAACCGGTGTGGTGCCCGGTGGTGATTGCACCGCACCGAAGCGTGAACTCGGACACTTCTCTAGGAATCGATCTTTCGACCGCTTGACCCCTTGTCAAAGCAAAATGACACTAATGCCCGCGCAGGCAAGCAGTGTGCCTGCGTGTGTTCATAATTTAAATTGTCCAACCATCTCCACCGCCCCCCCCCCGGGGAGAATGTCCTTCCGTGGAATCGCTCGAAGGGACTCGTGGACTCGCGCGATGCCAAATGTGAAACGCATCGCAGTGCTTCTTTGCTCTGTGCAGATTCCCTCGGGGGATGTTTCTATTGCGACGCGGACCGAAATGGTGAATGTGATGTGTGTGATGTAACCGTTCTCTCACCGTAAAAGGACATTGGTGGTCATTAAAATGGTTCTCGACTTCAGCTACATTGTTAGTGATTAGGACACGGGTTCGGGTCGTGGATGATTGGAAGAGAAATAAAGCTGGTCTACGAGGACGTTGCGGCCAATAGTGAGATATTTTGATGACTCGGTCTAACAGGTAGCTGTAGTTGACAAATCGTATGTGATAGTTCATTTGAAGAAGAGTTGAGGTCTGTGATAATGAACCGTTTTAAGTAAAATAGAATTTGACATTTCAATGGAGTTGAGCGAACTGACAATTTATTGGGACAATTATGGCGCTCAACTTGCTATAAAATTGTAGGGGCTGGAATCAACGTTGCGTCTATCATTAACTTGATAACAAATACGGAGGAAAATTGGCGAAAAAAATTAGGATTTCATATAAAAAAATATTGTAATTTTTTTTTTCATGGGTTAAAAGACTTATCATCAACTAAGCAACACCAAAATGTCAATTATAAGTGCCGTTTAAGGGACCACTAATCCAAAGGTTCAAGTGCACTCGATGGAATAGCGGGGTCGGGTTTTACACATCAGAACCGAGGATCAAATCCCAACTATCGTATCGATCCTCTTTAATGGAGGACTGACTATCGAACTCTTTCTTCTTCTCCTTGGCTTAATGACCTTCTTATTCTAGGTCACGCTGGCTATCTTATGGGGATCTAATCTTACTAGACCTTGCCGATACCAAATTAGTTGGGTAGTCAGTCCTCACTACGGTGGAACGGTCCGGATGGGATTTGAACTCCGGTCCTGCCGTTTGAAGATCGGCGCCGATGCCGCTTATACCAACGCCCTGTGAACTACGTGGTATCAATAAATTTCGTAAGACATTTGATGGCTGGGATGACCTTAGTGGGTCTTTAAGCCCGGAAGAATTACTGATATTGCAAATTATAAGTCATAAGTATATGCTGCTTTCAAGATCTGATCACCATCGAAAATAAATCTAGAAAAATGCTACCAACACTACAGTACAACATTGATTGGTCAGCATTTTGAAAACCATGTCCATTTGCTCAAAAGCAAACGTCCATCAGCTTCATTTCAACCATTTCTCATTCCTCTCCCGCTTCAAACCCAGAAAACCGAAACGGTGGCACACAAAATTAAACAAATTCTCAACCACCCCTGTTCTTTTCAAACGATCTCCGCTACCAGAAATGTGTATGTTCCGCACAACTCATCCCAAAGAAGCAAAAAAAAAAAAAAACAGAACTGAACAGAAAAGTAGAGCTGCTTCAAGAGAGTTCACGCCCGTTCACCCGAGAAGAGGAAACATGATTAAATAAATGCAATAATTCTCCGAATATGGGCAGAAGATGATGAAGTCCGCCAGGGATCGCCGGAAGAGTTTTCGAGCGCAGAGTGAGTGATTGATTTGTTTACTTGCCAACAAGGAAGCGAAAAACTTACCCTGGGCGTGTTACTGTATGTCGGTGGGCTCACGTTCTCCCGCAGCTCCCGGGGCTTCCCGGGAGCATGCTTTTGATCTGTGGGTGATGTGTTCTCTGTTTCTGGAATGTTTATTTACCAACCCTGGTATGTTCGACCATCGGGAACAAGGATTCGTTCTGGATCGTTTGAATGCACTGAAAGAAAAAAATACATACACACTCACACACACACAGAAGAAGGCCGTGCAATAGATATTACAAAACGGTTAACATCTCGATAGTGCTTATTAATGTCAGACCCATGGCAAATCGTTTACTCATTCGTTTGTCAACCAACGAGAACTGCCTGAAGCATATTTGCCTACCAACTGATCGTTCAACGGTTTAATAAGACATCACGAGTCGAACAGTGTAAGAGGAGGACCTCTCGAAAATTAATTCATCCAGTTTTTTTTTCGTCCACGGTTTTGAAGGTCCCTCGACATGTGGATATCTTTTGCAATAATATCGGGTACTCTAATAGCGACACCAAGCCAGCAACGGAATGGAGGTCAAGTTGAGGTTTCGGGCATCGCGTTGCTACATCGCCGGGGAGAGACAGCAACGTCGATGACGGTTCGTCGGAAACGCCTCCCGACTGTCAATACGATTGCTGGTCGTGGTTAACATGGAATCGACGCAAAATGAGATTTTGTTTCAATATGTTTCGTTAAAACGTAAAATGGGCGAGCCATATTTGTTTTGCTGTCTACTTTACTTGTTGAGTAATCGGTCTGTGGTTTAAAGTTTGTAACAGGTTGTTTGTGATAATGAAGAACTCCGCAAAAACTCCCACTATGGGTTCAGGTCCTTTCCCAACCGATTAGAAGTTGAAGTTGGGCAGTGTCGACATTTTATCACCACCAACATCAGAAGGTCCCTGTCACGCCACATCCGTCACGAGCTAGACGCCAGTGTCTCTGTCATCGCTTAAGACAGTCATGCAGCTCCCTCTTAATAGTCACACAGCCCATTGAGGGAAAAACATATGGCACTTTTAGTCACAGTCAAGACCGTGACAACCATTGACGATGGCTGCACGATGCATTAGGCAGTACATTAGACAGATCCCTCCTTTTCTTCAACACTTGTCATCAGTCGCTTGTCGTCGCGTTCGTTCCCTTTCAGTAAGCGTGAAGAAGTGTTATACGATCGTCGATCGCCAAC
This sequence comes from Anopheles maculipalpis, assembly GCF_943734695.1. Lineage (NCBI taxonomy): Eukaryota > Metazoa > Arthropoda > Insecta > Diptera > Culicidae > Anopheles > Anopheles maculipalpis. The sequence continues at coordinate 19,335,801 of NC_064872.1, read as the reverse complement.
ATAGAAAAGACCCTTTTGCAGAAGGGAATGGGTGTGTGTGTGTGTGATGATGTTTTCAATACCGTCCAAAGTTGCTGAAGTCTGAAAAGAAAAATTCTTATGAATAGCATCATCCAGGCATCCCGGGACGGTCAGCACAATTAATGATTGATTTCTTGACTCCAGAGGTCAGCAATGATTCCGGATTTTTTTTTTATTCGCAATGAGAATCGAGGTAAAAAGATTTCTCACCGCGACCACGATCACCATCGTTCGTGACGATTCTTCGGGAGCTCTCACGGGTGAAATTTGAGTAGCACGATCGGTATGATCTGCCGAAAGGGAAAAACTCATCTTTCGATTGAAAAGCGAACTCGCTTCGCTCAGCCGGCACATTGTTAGTGGTGTGATTCATGGGTTCCCTTTTCGTATTACACGTACCGCGGGGTTCGCTTTTCGTTACACCATAAATCAGATGATTCAGTTTTGTTCCTGTATGGTATCCATCGCACTCTTTTGAAAGCGCGACCAGTTTGAAGTGGCGATCATATTGAACTATTAAATAGGTCGTCGCTGGTGCGCTTTGTTCGTGCAGAGGCCGTTGCACGTTGTGTCTGCTTATCGCGCGGTAGGATGATTCTTGGGGTGAAGCTAATTGTAAAACCACTCGAATGCTAGCGTCACGGTGTGTGATATTGAGGGGGACGAGATTTAGGGTGTTACATTTGGGTATCGTAAAGAAGGTGCCGGTTTGGTGGCATAATGTGAAATATTTCATGGCAGCTTGATCCACAGATCAAGTGACTGTTAGAAGTGTACTGATGTGATGCAATTTAAGTTTTGTCGAGTGATCAGAATTGATGACAAAAATCTGGGTAGTGTTGGACACACACACACAAAGATAATATCAAATCATAACGAGTCTCAGTCAGTTCGCTTAGCTAAACTTTAAGTAGTAAAAGACATTTGAGTAATAATTTGAAAATATTTTTGCAAATTAAACCAATAAAGTAATTTTTTTCTCTTTTTAACAGCCCATCATTCCATATAAACTAGTTTCATGTTCATGAAATGGACCGCAAAAATGTCACAAAACTCTCAACAAATGGCAGCACGCGAAGAAAATCATCATTCAAATCGATTGCTGTGAATGAACAAAGCGAGTAAGTATATTAAAAAAAAAAAATGGTTGGATGAAAAAAGGATGAAGTTTTAGGCAAGCAAATATAACACAAAAAAAGGGATAAAACATTCATAAAACAATGAATAAAAAAAATTGAAGGAAAAATGTTTGAAGTGCGATATTAACTATCACAAAATGATCGATCAAAAAATGGAAAAATACAAATACTTATTAAAATATAAACACTGAAATTTTATGTGATTTTTCCAATTAATCTTGTATAAATGTTATAACATTTAAATTTCCTGTGAGAAATTCCTCTGTAAGCCTCTGTAAACCCCTGCACTTTCAAATGATGCCCCGTAAATGCTGCAATCCAAATGCATATCGACCAGCATCACACGACCATCAGGCGCATATCGTAGCAACCAACAGGCAGCAAAGTGGTGATGATTCATCAGCATGCACGTTCTTCTTTTGATTGCAGAACCGTATCGGACCGAGCTGGAAGTGGTAAAGTGGAACGCCATGCCAGCAGCATTCCTCTCCAGCAACACTCCCCGCCCTATGCAGCCAACTTTGTGAGTATGCATATATTTGTCAGGCTTTATTGTTCGACGCATCAAATAATGTCACTCTTTGCGCTTGCACAAAGAATAGAACGTTCTTTCATCAGCCTTTCTGACGATACGATCCGGATTCTTATTCCGGTGCACACGCTTGACACCAGCCGACAGGCTCAAGCTCATCCACACACAGACACAAACATAGCACAGTAGTTTTTAATTAAACAAAATTCTTTCTAGGCCTCGGTGCACCGTCCCCGGCAGATAAGCAGCATAGCGGCGATCAAAAGAACGGCCAGCCAGAATGCAGCAGCATCGGCTCACGAAGCAGCAGCTCGAGATGCTTCGACAGCGTGTGTCTTTGGCGTGGAAACGGAGAGCCAGCCAGCATCAGGTCAGAACGGTTACCCACACCCGAAACGGCACTCGAAGTACGGTTCGCCGAGTAAAGCCGTACCGATGCCACAGCGCCCGGAAGCGCACGGACATAATGGTCCGAACGGCCGATCGAATGCTAAAGTAGCTCCGGCGTACACGGATCCGTCCGGGAGAAATCTGCACCCGTTCGGCTCCGGTGTCAGCGGCGAAAACAATGGCAGAATATTTAATCAACCGACGCTTCCGCTGCCGGTGCAGATTCCGAATCCTTACGCTTGTACGCCGTCGTCGTCGTCGTCGTCACCTGCGATGCCTTCGGTGACGTGCCCAAATTATGGTGCCCAGCCGTTGCAGCACCGGTCCGGACCATACCAACAGACACCGGTAGCACAAAAGACTGATTATCTGCAACCTTCGCTGGGTGGCGTCAGACACGGCGGTGGCGTAAATCAAAAGTCCTCAAGCTCGACAGGCGTGCCGACCGGGGTTGGAGATGGCTGTCGACGCGTTTTTGCCGTGCAGCCGGGTGGTACGGTGGCAGGTCGCTTCACGAAACACCAATCAACCTCGGCACAATTGGGTCTCACCGGTGGAAAGCTAACACCGAAGCTGCTGAATGGCATCTACGAAAAACACTTGTTGAGCCAGACTACCTTCGAGGTGGGCACGAACGGTGCACTGCTAACAAGTTCGTCCGCCGGAGTGAAGGCTCCAGCAACCACCAACAACTCCCACCACCCTGGCAGCAAACACAACTCCTCGGAAGTGACTCGAACGCTAACGAAGAGTGACACTCGGTTGCGTGCCACGTCAAAAGCCACGGGAAAGGAAGGCTCATCCGTGCCGGTGTACGAATGCACCCAGCGAAATGCGCCCGAAACGGATGAACATAATTTGTATGAGTCCGTACGTACGAGCAATTATCACATATACGAAAAGATTGACTCGCGAAGATCTTCCCTCGGCGGAAGTACACCACCCGTCACGTCATGCGCTTCGTCAGCAGCGTCCTCGGTCGAGCAATACGTACGTCCGGTGGCACCACATCTAGCGCCCCCACCACTGCATCCACGTCCTAAATCGCATCCATCTGGAGGGATCGAACCCGTCGAAGGGACGCTATCCTTATCCGTCGTTCGTCAGATCGAGCTGAATGAAGTACAAAAATCGATACAGTTTAAACTAGCGCCAAATAGTTCCGGAGGCTCGAGTGTTCTTTCTCCAATTCAGGAACGTCCGCCGTTACCACCGACCACGGGCACCAGGACAGTGGTACTGGCCCAACGAAATTCAGCGACACGTTCCGAGCGGGTCAACATTGCGCTGGAAACGGCCAAAGCAATTGCAACGGCAGCGTACATCGAACGGTGAGTGCAATTCAAGAATATTCCATTTTAAATGATTGAAAAATGTTCCTTAAATAGTGAATTTTTCATTTAAACACTTGGCGGAAAGTGAGGTGAAGCTTTAATGTTTACTTTTCGAAGTTAGTGCCTTTGTTAATTTCTAATTTTATTTGTTTCTAACCTCCGGAATCTTTAGCTGAAGTATTTGATTCATTTATTCATTCTGAGTTTCTTTCTGAGATTCTTCTGTGGCACGGCAAACCTGGGAGGTCTTGGCCTGCCATTACTGGTTTTCCTTGAGTTTCCTTTCTTTCACCCGGTACTGGAAATTCAGTCCATCGTACGGGGGATCGGTCCAAGCGGTATGGGATATCCGGTCCTGTCATTGCGGAGATAATGTTGTTACCGGCTCTGCCACCATTTGCAGCAATGTTCTTGAAGATATGGTGGAGTAGTAGCTATACTCTAACTGCACCTGGGAAATAGTCTCGCCTGTCTTCATTTTAATATGGGTCCAAAGAGAGCCATCCAAGAATCGGAGATGGAAGCTTCGATGACCATCCAGATACGGGCACACGCCGCTGACATATACATCATAGCATAAAGACTCTTCTAAGCAGTGAGGATAGTAAAATGATCTCTGTCGACAGATAGACTCACGAGGCGGAACTTAAAATGAAATTGACATCACCAACGGCCGTACTAACAAGCTGAGATTTATGCAGTATTGATGTATAGACAGGTGATCACATCTTTCGTCCAAAACTTCGCCTATCTAAGCCAAAAAGTTTGCGTCCACAACATCATGGAAGTTAAATAACGTGCGAGTGTTGGCTGCCAACCGGTCGTTTGATATTTGATAACCCGATCAAGCTTCTTTACTCAAACCACCTGTCCTGATGGACGAAGATGGGCCTGTTTATATCTTTATAGTCTTGTTTCTCAAATACACTTTTGAGACATAGACTCTGTCCAATAATAACGACACCCTCTTAGCTATTCAGAAGAATTTTTAGTCCCATATACGTGGAAACCAAATGAACGAGCCGCTACAGTGACGAGCTCTATCAGCCGTACAACAACTTTCGAGCGATGTGTAAGACTCGCCAAAAGATTTGGCTGAACATAGCATGAGAATGGATCTTATTGCCACAGCCAGTAAAGTCCTTTTAGGCGGTCCACATGGACATAGTAAGATGGTACAAATGACATGCAATAACGAGCTAAAATTAATACAATAATTTTAAATCTGCTTCAATGTCTTTGTATTCTGATTTTTTTTAACAATAACTGAAGCATTTCGAATTTAATAGAAACACTGAAAATCTTTACTCTGTGGTGCGAAAGAACTAGAGTTGAGAGAATTATCGTACTGTAGAAACAAGACCGCATCCAATCGCTTCAAATCCACCTTGACGAAGAGAGATTCGTTCCGGGCCCATAAATCAGCTCACCATCTTCCGTAGGCGTTGGCAGCCACAATTTGACAGCTTCCCGGCGTTAATGTGGCCACCAGGAATGCCTAACGTCAACAACAACCGAGTTCTAATGGTTGTACGCTGCTATCCTGGCCACGGCAAAGACATAATTCAATCCGATTTGTTTAAAAAAAAAAAACTCGCCACCACTGTCAACCGCGCCAAATCCACCGCTCGTGTATCGAGCGGGTATGTTGTCTCCGGTTGAGGTGAAAGTCAACGATTTGTTTGAACATTCCTACATGCTCCCCCGGACTGCAACGAAACAAAAGGAAACGACTACTTAAGCCATCCAAATAAATAACGCTAATGTTTGCTCATAATGCGGTGACACTTCAACTCCCGTAGTGTGTTTGCTCGATCGTTCGAAGATCGAATCCACACCCAGCTGAGCAAGGGAAAACGAATGACTTTTCCGGGTATTTTAGTGCTGGTCGGAAGAGGGAACCTCCCTGCGGATGTGTTTTGTTTCTTTCCCGCTCAATCTGCTGGAAATCATTCTAACGAGGTTCTAATTTCGGAAAAAAAGGTTACATTAGTGTCTCCGGTAGGGTGTTCGTACTCGCTTTCTTGTACTGTTCGTACAAACAGCACAATAAATTTACGAACTGTTCTATTCAATTAGTTCCACTGTTGGGTTCTTGTGAGTTTCAGACTTCGGGTATCGAACCAAGTCCAAAAGTTCGTTACACGGTTGGAAAGCAGGTGAAAGTGAAAAGTAGTTCTAGCTGATCGTCCGTCAGGCGTGGTCTTGAGTGTCATAAATTTATCGCAACATCACATATTTCATGACGTCTTCGGGGTGATGTTTTGTCATCGACCGTCAACACTCGTCGGCAACTACGAGCATTAGGCGGATGTGTTGTCTAGGATGGCAGAGATTGTACAAACACGTCACGGTGCTAGACAATGGGTGGTTTGATGAGTAGAAGGAACAGTTGCAGACACATTATCCATTCAGGAAGAGAGATGATTCAAAGTAAGAAAAAACACATAACGAGCTTGGAGAGGAAAATTATGGCTTGGCTTGGACCGTGAAGAATATATTTTGGAATAATATTTGTTGCTGTTTTGTTGCAGGACAAGTTTGACAGTTGTTTATTTGTAGTTTGATAGTTTTTTTTTTGTTTGCTCTTAAGTGTTGAATTTTTAAATATATTCCCGTATCAAATTAGTTTAATTACCTTCAATAACAGTTTGTGTTCATTTTTGTTTCGCTTGTTTGATCTTTGTTATTAGTTTTATTAGTTGATGGTCCAATGTTGAAAGTACACACCACCAATTGTGTTCTTAAAATCGAGAAAAATTGTTGTAAAAGAAAAAGTTTGTAAAAGAAATCTTGTAAAAGGATGCAATTTCCCATCATAATCATTGGACCCGGACTTTCGTCTGATGGCGACGATGGTGACGATCATTCTCGATGCTACCCGGGTGAGCATCGTACCACTCCGGGCAAGGTGGTCCTCCCAGACAGGTTTAGCACAGCGCAGTTTGGTCATAAAAATTGTTTCACGAACGTCAAAACAAACTGCTTGCCGGACAAATTTATGTGCGAACACTTTTCTTTTGCCGGCCTTCTTTTTTTTTGTTTGTTGTTGCTGCGTGTTTCTGCTCCAAACCATAATGAACACGCACTGAGCACGAAAGAAAATGCGAAAACGAAAAGTATTATCTGATAAAACTACACAATTTTCACATTCATGCTCGCGGCTCGGTTATTCTCTAGGCACATTGTAATGCTGGAGCTGGTTGTGTTTTTTTTTGTATGCACATTTATTCGGTTTGGTTTATGTCTCTTTGGAAAATTTCTGTTTTTATTTACAATCATCCTTCCAGCGCATTCCTCGGACCGTTTTGTGAGTTATGGTTTTGCGGCAGCATTCTTTATAGTGATGTGACACATTACTATTTATATGTGCTTTTGTTGAGGTTGTCTGTGTGTTATTCCGTTGTTGTTAACTTTTTATTGAGATGTAAAATAACTTGTTGTATGTGAAGTGCATCGTTATGAATTTTAAGTAGCAATATATGAGATGCATACTCAAGCACGTCAGAGTTGGCCGTCAGTTTTTCATTACCCGAAGAAGTCTTTCCCCGATCGAAAAGTCTTGCCAACATCCTGTCGATTAATACATTTTCGATGTTCAACGTTCCGCGAAATTGACGGAACAAGCTCATTCGGTCGGTCGCATCCCCAAGCTTCACACCCGACCAAATATGATGAATGCTGTTAATTGTATATTTTATGGGCTTTCAAGATGCGTTTGTTTTCACGCAGTTCTAGGGGGTAACACCCGAGGTCGATAGTTCGGTCGAAGGTCGGTGACAAAGTTCCGCGAGAATGATTTACGATGCCGCCCAGAGCAGACATTTGGCTTATTTGTTGCCCGTGTTATCTGCCTTCTGCTAGGCACATTGCAGCAGGGGACTGTCTGTTTATTGGCTTTATGGATGCTGTTCTAAGGCAACCATATGGTTTTGGCGGATTGCGTCGTGTGCGACGAATGGTTTTTAAAACATTAATTATGTCTCGTGGCGCGAATTAAGCCATCCCGCGGTGGAGTGAGTGAGTGTTCTGCTTTGGTGTGTGCGATCGGTGGCGCCTTTTTAATTTGAGCCGTACGCAGGAACGCAGGCTGAGAAAGTTACGATCAGAGGGAGGATAATGAAGTGCATAAATTATCTCACGATCAGCTATCCGGAGGGACATTTTTGTGCTGCTTGTGCTGCCTCTGGGTGGCATGGATGATTCATGATCAAGAACAACTTTGTGGTGAGCAAATTAAAACGATAGAAGTTTATAGAGAAAATAAAATGTTGATACAATGAATGGATTATGACAAGATGTTGCAAGTGAACGTTAGTTTTAAGATTAAGATTAAAATATAGATACTTGTTCAAAAGAATTTTAAACAAACTGCAAAATTCATGTACAAAAATTCCTTCATTTCATCCATGCTGATTGTAAAAGGTCACTTTCTGGTAGTATGATATTGAACAATAACTGATCTATTTGTGTAATCTCCATGAAAATGTTCATTGGCAACAACATGCCATGCCGGTCAAATAATGTATTTATATGGGCAAAACCATACTCTTTTTTCTTTGAATGAGTGAGGACCGTATGAATTATTTCTCCAGTTGAAAAACGGAATAGTCTCAGACGTATCTGTACAGCTGGGTAACGAGATTTGATTCCTCGAATGTTGAACAAAATCTACAATTTCAACAACACCGAATTTTCTACATCTTGATCTATGAACTGCTGGTATTTTTCGTCTAACAGCAAGTCATCTTCTTCATCACTATTTTCTGCCATAAGTAACTACATCTTTCATATAAAACTTACTCCTCTTTTAGCCATTTCTGTAACAAATGAATGTAATCTATATAAACATAAAAGAAACTATAAAATACCACAAAGCACTACATGTACTACGCTATAACACTCTACACTGAAATACAACAGATATGGACTAGAGGGAAAAATATTTCCCTTAAGGTAATTTGCGGTTATGAATGCATGAACTAATCTTCTGCACTTTACTTCATAGTTATATAAAATTATACTTACTAAATAATATAAAACACATGAAAAAACACAGTCGTTGTATTTTTCTATTTATTATAGACTTTCTAAATACTATAAGTTAAGCGCACGAATGATTTGGTTTTGACGCAATAAAGTTTTAATACGTTCAGACAGTTGTTAATACATTCAGACAGACATTAGACGCTTTTGAAATACGTTTACTTGTAACGTTTCGTTTCAAAAAGCTCGTAAAAATAATAATTGCAAGATCTGTAACGATTTTTGTACATGGGAAAAATATTTCCCTTGGATCTTTCACCTTAAAGATCATCTTAAAAGTCCATTCAATTTTTTTAGCTTAGTCACTTAAAAGTAAAGCAAGCGGCAAGCATATTGTCGCACAATACCTCCATGAATTAGTGATGGGTCATAAGACTCTTTCTACGGAGCGATCAGCAGCTAAGTTCGTTCCTGTAAGAATTGAGTTTAACCCGTGGGTGAAACAAGTTCGAATCGACCTGTGGTTGCAGTCATTCTTAGCATAAAGAAGGCTAGCTCATGCGAGATCTCTGAAGACTATGAAGAACTTCTTGATACCACGTTGTTGAATAGTCACGGAGCAACAGTCCGGATTTGATCCTATTTTTTACCACTTGAAAACGCTGTCCAACTCGATAATTTATTACCGGCGCTAATCGTATCCTTATTCTTCTTCGCCACTTAAACCACTCTAGAAGGGACTACAACGCTTTGAGTTTAAACTCAAAAAGGAAAACCTTTTAAAGCATTCCATTTACTTCTCATTTCGTCACCAAAACAAGGGCAGTTCTCTAGTGTAAATGCTCCGATAAGAACACACACACCTTCCTAGTACGATGACAACGATAAGTCAACGATTGGCAATAGCAACAACACGTGCACCATGCTGCTGCTGCAACTCGTTGCTGTTAATGTGAAAATAGATTTATCCATCGTTTCAAATCATCCACCAAAAAAAAAGCGCCATCCGTGAGCCTTTTTGTCAAACCTCCTTTCGATTTTATCCCTCCCAAACGCACACACTCCTGTCCCGTACCAAACCTTCCGTGACATGATTTACGATCGAGCGGCATGCGAGTGTTTTTCGGGATGGCGCTCTGTACCAATGACAGTGTAAAACCGAAGTTCCGGGATATGCCGGCAGTCTTAAAAAATGATCCTATAAAAGGAAACGTGTCAATTTTAAAGTGTGTGTATGTGTAAGACTGGGAACACACACACACACAAAAAAAGCGAAACTTTACCACCCTTAAGATTTCGTGACTCATACGCACGTTCTTCACGTGATTGTTTCGACTTCGAAGATGTGAAAACGCACGTTCGGGCACGTTTCGCTTAGGACGGTTGATGGTTTTTATGAGCGTACAGGACCAGATGCATGGTATTAAATTATCTTCGAGTTTTACTGCCGAAAAACGATTCTTTTTTTTTTTTTGCCCAAGGTACGGATAAGTGGCACGAACCAGTTCAATGAGTAAGCGAGCTCTGTGCACGAAAGGACATCAAATAACGATGCTGTTGATGTGGAGCGAATGATGTCATTTATTTTATTCGCTTCGAAAACACCTTTTCCTTAGTGTGTTAGCGAGATTTTGTATGCAGCATTAAATCTAATAGTCGTCACGCTGCATCATTCGAAGAGTTCTCAAATGTCCGAACATCAAACTAAACGAAAACAATCGAAACAAGGTAACAGTTTCTAACAACATGTCCCACAACAATTACCAAAAACCACAATTTTCCGGGGAACGATTCGCATTCAGACACGTACGGCCACTTTTAAGGGAAAGAATGAACCACTTTAAGCATTCTCCCATCCAGTAGTGTGGCGCAGTTTTGATGGTGATTCGTCTACCGCAGATGAAAAAGCAGATAAACCAATCGCCGAGTATTTTTTTTCCTGAAGCGCTTTTTCCAACCATTTGGATATGGAAAACTCCAACGAACGAATGCACCTGTCAAAGAGATAAAACCATTCAAATATGCTGTCTAACATGCGGGAGATGGAGAGAGAGAGAGAGAACGAATAGCTACACCTAAGCCACAAGTCCGGAAAAACCTTAAATTTAAAATTCCCCGAATTTGGTGTGGGACGACCGAAAATATTTCAAATCAGTTTGACAAAAACAACTGTTTGCCGTAAATTTGTTTATTTCTTGTCGACTTTTGGGACTGTTTCCATTTCACTCTTTCGCTCGCTCTCGGTTTCGGGAAGGCGCAATCCTTTCGCTTCGGCCGTATTTTCGCTTCAAAGTGTACCATAAATTTTCACCACAGCGATAATTCGGATTTATGGGTTCCGTTTTACGGGGGTTTTTTTTGTGATGCTATGTTTTTTTTTTTTGTTGTTTCGAGCTTATTCCTTTGACCCACCCGCGCGATCGGAAAATTTAACTCCACCGTGCAGACAGAGCGAACGAGTCGTGGAGTACTCAAAAGCACCTCGCTGCAAACGAAACATCCCAACAGAAAACAATAGCCAACCGGCTGCTAAGTACTTCCTGCCAATGCAATGGAAAATGCATTTCCCAAAAATGTTTGCCCGTTTTCGCTCTGGCGGCACTACACACATGAACACTATCAGGTTTCCCTGCTCACCAGCAAGAAGAAACAAATCGAATCCACCAACAACTAACCCGTCGATCGGTTTGGTCGTCGTCCCACGTCTTCCAAACATTTATTGCACCCCGCATTAGTGCACATATGTGTGTGTGTTTGTATTTTGGAGAAGTTGTAAAACAAATGGTTGTGGTATTGATTACCGGTTAATTTATCGGAAGGAGTAACAATTTTTGTTTTTCGAGGGAAAACTTTAAGGTGAAAAGTGTCATGTTTTTGGTGTAGTTAATTGGAAACTGACACCTCGACAGGCTTTTGATTGGGGTGTTGCCCTTCAGGCAGAGGTTAATTATTTGAAACGCCGAACAGCAAAATGTCTCCGTGGGGAACTAGACGTGTTAGAGAAGAAGTCTTAGAAATGAGATGCACCTTGGAAGCATTCACGCTTCCGGCAAAGAAAAATGCAAGACCATAAGCATAACAAACCATTACATGAGCATTTGTAATCTGATATCGTTTGAAGGCGTTGTACGCCTGTAGCAGAACGGTGTTGAAGGATTCATCTTCGAAATATATTTTTTCAAATGGCATGATGTGCAATGTGTTGATTTTTTATTCATATTTCTACCACAATTTCTTTGATTGATTCATTAGAAAAAAATGAACTAGTTTCTTCTACTTCTTGGCCTAACGATCTTCTGGGCCACTTGTTGGAGGCCATCTAGGCCAGGACTAAGCGATACTACGTAGTTGGGTAGTTAGTCCTATCTACGCGAGAACGGTTCGGATGGGACTCAAACCATGTGAAGACTGCTTCTACCACATGACAGCCAAACAAGATAAATTTATCTCAAATGCAGCATGATATGACACATGAATTGCTCCATAAATTTGATCTTTTTTTTTTTTTTGGTGATGTATTTCTTATTTTGAATAAATAATTTAACAATTTGGAGTTTTGTTTTGCTTTGCGTGAGTAGCTTTTAGTACAATTTCCCGTCGTGAAATAGAACTCGATCCTAAGGTAGAAAAACGTAATGATCTTCGAATGCATTGGTTTTCGTTTGGCATATTTTATATTCCGAATTTACTCTAGGAAAATAGTTTTAATGGAAATGGAGAATATTTTTTAAAACGTTTTACACCGCCAAAACAAAGCATCGTTAAGTGAATCGACGTTAGATCTGAAAGTTAAACTTCTAAGACACATTTTTTTGTGTTAAACTTGTGCAATCATATAGTGGATTCTTCCGCCCATCTATGGCCTACCAGACCAGTTTAGTAATCAAACTTATGGTGCAAAAGACTGCCTACCTAACATAATAACAAGGTTTGCCAAAGTTTAAATTATGCATTAGCCATGTTTTGAACATTACTTCTGACTATACAGGTACAGCTTTCATCAAGTCAAGCAAGTCAGAGTTGACAGTCAAAGTTGTAGAGCTAAAGAAACAAAAGAACTTATAACGAGACTGAAACGATTTGGTGCTACACTTCCAAATATAAGCATTTTCCTTGCGATATTTTCTTACCATCATTCCTATAAACAAAAACAGTCATCCATCTTTAGTTCACCAAACAACAAGTTCAATCTAAAACCAGCTAACGTTTGCGTATTTCCCATAAAAGGAGCTACTTAACTGCTCTAGCAATGCTAAGCAATAATAAATTGCCATTTCCTCTCCGTTCTCATTTCCAAACGACACCAGCAATCGGCTACTGTGCGAGGTATTAATTTAGCAACAATTAAGATCAGATTTATGACTTCCCAAGAGCGTACTCGTATGAATGGCTGGACTTTCCTTTGCTTGTACGCACAGGGGTCATCTACGTCAAACGAGACGGCAGATTCTTAAGTTAGTTTGCTTGTAGTTTCAGTTTTATTCTCTGTTGTGCCTCAAGAGCGAAACGAACGTCCCATTCGCTTGAGCATTTAATCCCATCTTCGCATGGTGGCCTTTTTCTTACCCACACCTTAAGCGGAAGAGGCTTAAGCAATGGCTTAAGTTGAAGTGTAAATATTTACACACTTGCAAATGCACCACGCATCGCGATGCGTTTGTGTGTATGGGGTGGGACAGCTGCAACAAATCGCCCTTACGGACCGTGGGCCTAAATGCTCGAGGCAGAGATGGTTCTTGGGGATTTGTTTTTTTGACTACTGCTCCATTATAAGTCTGTCTTTTTGCTTCGTTTCTCTCGCTCTGTTCTAAGCACTCCTTTTCGGGCGTTCCAGATTCTTTGTTAAAGTAGGCCACAGTGATTAGTTTTTCAAATTTTGGTACGAAGAACATTCGCGGGACGGAAGGTTATTACGATGCGATTCATCCAAGAACTCTTTTTCACCTTCTTATCTTAATGCTGTTTTTCCTGGCATCAACCTACTATCAGTCTACCAGCAAAAGACTGCTTTTACTCTCGTTAGGTCTCATTTTTCTTCATTAATTAGTGATATAATTAATAGGTGCACTTCTCACACGCGAAAAATGCGTGGTCCATGTTCATGTGTGTGTTTTCGGTGTACTCTTCCATTAAAAATAAGGAAAAATCATGTCAAAGGAGAGACCAATAAACATACCGGGAGGACGAACAAGAGCAAAGAGCAAACCGCGAGATAAGCTAGTACGGTGATCTGAACCCATCCAACCGGAAGGAAAGCCACCATTTTCGTGTGCCTAATAGCTGTCTCCTGGAGGGTGGTGACAGTCGCTGGTAAAAATGAATAATGAGTGCTCTTTACCGGTTTTCCCGTAAATAAGTGTAAGAAACTCTTTAAAGAGCACTCTCACATGTTGATGCTGGCAGATGAAACGAATGAACTGAAGAATTAAATAATTTAAATGATTTATGTGTCTGTAAAAGAGAAAAAAGGGTGGAAAACTCTTCCGTTTTGAGAGGATAGCATTGCTTTTACATTTGATATTAGCTCAGAAGCAGCTTTCTTCTTATTGTAATACCAAATCATCTAGTTTCAGTCATCATTTTTATTCATTTCAAGCCTTTTTCCCTACCATCTCCCGCAGGAATTAATCCTTTACTGGAACTTTTTCTTCTTTTATTTCGCGGTAAAGTTCATAGCCAAGCAAACAGCCAATTTCCTTGTTATCCTGTGTCGGTATGTACAAAACAATGCGGGTCACTTTTATCGTTCCGTTCGGTACGAGCAATGGCTTTCTTTTCCTTACGCTGAAGAAACTCGGAGGTGGAAAAGGGGCTACCGAGGAATTTTGCTTTCTTCCTTGCGCGTGTTCCAAGTTGAACAATTTTATCTGACCAATTACGAGTCCAACTATTCTGCTTACCGTAGAAATCATTCTTACGTTCATCTTTATCTATCCTGTTTTGTCTCTGGAACTGACTGGCAACGCGGATTTTGTTGCACTCTTCTCGGATGATTGGAGTGTTTCTGTCTGAGGTTAGGTTCATGTTATCATAAAGTCTACAAATGTACTTGTAATTATGGGCCTCACAAAAAAAAAAACAATATATTTTCCCAAGATCTTTATCCTACACTTCAAATTCCATGTAAAGGGATCATACATGGAACTGTTGAAGCACTTAGAAGATTCTTTGCAATGAATAGTGGAATATTGGAAAGTCTGTTAAGAAACCATACTATTACAAAATGAAATCTTGCATAAATTTAGGGGTCTTTTGTTTCACAATTTTGAATCCTCATTTTTCCATTTTTTTAATAGGGCTAAAACATTTGCAACCTTTTTAAAGCAAGAACAGTAACAATTGTCGATTTAATAGACATTTCTTGTAAGGTTTTTGCTCCATGCAACTGTTGAAGTGTTGTCTCTCAGGGGATTATTTCATGCAAATAGTTATACATTGAAAGTTCATTATGGAGCTTTGTTAGGAGTAATTTCTGTCGATGATATGAAATTTTTTTTACTCAACAATCAAAGTGAAATAATATCAAAGAAATGAAACAAAAAAACACGAAAATTAATACTTTATTAATTTAATCATAATTGTAAAACACGAAAAAAATACCCGAAACGGTTAAAAAACCTTCAAACCGTTTACATCCCATGAGCTCCCGTAGTAAAATGCTTCCATCATGGGAACAAGAAGTCACTCAATCTCACAGCCACCAGCCTGGAAGCACTGTTTACAACGTACCTTTCCAGAGCACTGCGCATCACGTGGCTTTGTTTTGCTTTCGAACAAAAGGGGAGCCCGTAAACCGTTTTACACATTCCTACGCAGCCTCAAATTCTCTCTCTCTCACTCTCACGTAGGAACTCTCTCACGAAGTTTCCCTGCGTGGTGAAATTTCCCAACCGAACCAACCGAAGCACCACACCGGCACATTTCCGTGCGGGAATGTTGAACTCTATGTCGACTGTTATGTCGACCGAGGGAAATCATGCTGCGGGAGAGCGTTAGGAAAAACCGGAACCGGTTCGTTAAGGTTGCTTCAGTTGTATTCGAGACGCGCTCGTCGTAGCACAGAGCACTCGGTTGTCGATTATCCCGTGCGCATACGGTGCGTGCATTTTCCGTTTTTCCGTGAGCGTGAGTGTTTTCTTTTTCTTGTTTTCTTCCGGGCGGCGAAAAAGCATAAGCAGGATGTAGTTAAAGAAAATCTACCTTCTTGAATGATTTTGAAAGTGAAACGTGACAAATGTACGTTCCGGAAGCCAAAGGTGCCGAAGTGCGATAGTTTTCTTCTTTGGCTTTTCTTTCGACCCGGCTTCTAACGGAAAGGAAGGAAACACACCGATTTTTTTTTGTGTGAGTGTGTTTGGAAAAAAAAACTCTCGCAAGAAGTTATCTCAGAACGAGCTAAACGACGTTCGAAAATTGGAAAATTTCAGCTCAACCAATTTTGGCAAAAGTTGAAGAATAGTTAAATCTATTCCTCGTCGATGCTTCACCGGTCGACCGGCGGTTCTGTATGTTTGTGTATGTGTACGAAGGAAAAGTAACGATGGTTTCCACCGTGTTTACCCAAGGCGAGAAGATGCGATTTAGTGCCAGTTGTGTACGTGTGCAAGAGTGTCTGTGTATCCACTCCGAATAGAGGAGAAAGGTGAATTTTCCAAGTCAAATCGATCACATAATTCTAGCAGACAGGAACAACCGAAAAACGTGACCGGGAAAATCAGCAAAAAAAAAAAAAAACGAGTCAAAAGTTGGAAACAAATTTTCGCTCGCAAATGATTTTCACCTCGTTCGAGCTTCCTGCTTCCGTTCGGTTCCACTGTCACCCGGGCTTTATCCTCGGTTTATCTTCCTAGTTAGTCTGGGAGATGATCCTCCTGACAGTAACCGAAAAACGGAAGAGCAAAACCTAAAAGCTTCAAGTTAAATTCGTTCGATGAAGCGTCGACGACGATGATGATGATGATGATGATGACGGTGATGGTTCGATGCCGCTCGGTGGCATCGCCCGGTGGACACGATGAACCATTCCCACTGTCTAATGCCGCACCCGTGCCACAAGGATAACGGTGGAGCGATGTTTTCCAGCGGATGATGATGTCGACGATAATACGCCTACCGCCCGGTTACCGTGAAAGCTAGTGAAATCGCAACCGAGGACCTGATTACACGCGGGCCAAACACGAGCGCACGTGCTTCGTTACTTTCGTACGTAGTGCACACAGTTGAGGTTAGATGTTTTTTTCTTTCTGTGTAATTTGCGATCGAATCCAGACCTGATAGAGGAAATAGAAAAAAAAGGTGAATTTTTCAAACAAAAGAAAAAGTTTCGGTGGGTACGTGTGTTTGATTTTGTCTGTGTGTGTGATTTAGTGTGCAAGTGATAGTAGCAAATGAAAAGCGCAGAAAAAAAATTCCATCAAGCCATTACGCTGAAGCCGAAAAATTCCATCAACTGCTGCAGGCTCAACTCCAGTGGGGTTTTCACCACCGTTTTTTACCCTTCCCATTTTTCGCGCTTTAAGCTTCTGCATTTGGCACCCGGTTGTGTGTTTGTAATGAGTGTGTGCGAGTAAGCTAGCGTGCATCGGTGTTAGATCCCGAGTGAGTGAGTGAATGTTTTTCCCGTGTTTGTTTTCCTCCGCATGTGTAGTATGCCCGGTGAGACTCAATTAAAATTATTAAATTGAAGATAAACGCAAAACGCGTGGCGAATGTGTACTGGTCGTAAAGGGGAATGAGATGTAACAGTGAGCAAGCAAATTGTTTTGCCCAGTAACGAGAAAGTCTGAAAGCTCACACGTCGCTTGTAGGGGTCAAAAAAAAGGGTGAAAAGTTCTAAAAGTGAGTGAAACATAATAAATCTTCTTCCATCAAGCAGATGTAAGTAAAATAAGAATGTTGCAATGTATCTGTTCATGGTTAGTTTTATTATGTTTAGTTTAAATTCCATCCCTCGGCACAACTCGTAAAATCAAAGTGGAAGGTAAGGCAAATTGGTCTTTTTCCCCAACCTTACTTGATGGGATTTTGGGACAGCCATATTTTTATTTTCCTTTCCCTTCTTTTACCTTCACTTCAACTTGAAGAGTTTCTCTGAAGGGATTTGTGTGCGTTTTTGTTTATCTTCTCTCTCGTCTCCTCCAAATCCCTACTGTCCATCCAGTCTTCTAGATGAAGCTGAAAAATCTCGCTTTCCATATTCCATTTGCATGTTTCTACGATTTTCATTCAGGGAAACATAAAAAAACAAACGAGCTTTGAATTTGTTTCTTGCACAGAATGGTTGACTCAACAGTTTTGTTTTGTTGCGTCTGAGATGCCCTTGAACTGTCCCGGCTTGAACAATCGGATGTAACACTCGGGATAACCGGAAGTACGCTGATGCCGGTTCATGTTTCGTAATGCTGCTGCCAACCAAGGGCGGTAGAAGTTTGCGAAGCAAGGAAGCTGGGAATAATTTTCCATTTGTGGCAACTGCTCAGCCGGTCATTCCCAGGGTGCCTTTTGGGCAAGATGCTTGCGGATCTAGACGACGAACAAGCGCTACAAGTAGCAGATAGAGCGAAGATGGAGCGAACAGTCACGGGTGTATCAAACAATGCATTAAAAATAGTATTATTGATTTTTGTTCTTCGCTTTGCTAACAATAGCGAGAAAAAAGATTGGTGGGTGTCTTCATGGTTTGCTGCTGACAGATGAATTCCGAAGTGGAGCGTCGATATGTTGTTGAGCTCACAATTTCAAATCAATAGTGTATATTGAGAATCAAATGAAATAACAATAATACAAAAATAATACATTAGGAAATGAAAAAAGGATATTTTTGAGCTGTGGTTAATATTGTAAAGTTGATTTATATGCCTCAATCATTTTCAAGAATCATGAAAATGTTGAAATGTTGATCAGGAATGAAATTATTCTATTCAGAAAACCTGACGATAAACTGCACCCAATTAAGCTGTTGGTAAAAGCTTTCACACCTCGCAAATCCTTCACAAATGATTGCTTTCAATCAACAGGCGAACTTTACACAAGATCCGTTCTTCCATCCTTTGAAAAGATTTTCCACGTGTCGGATGGCTTTTCATCAAATATCATCGCGCGCAGCGCACGAACAACGACATTTCCATTCTGCGAAGGTGCAATGATTCCCATGGCAACACATGTACGAAGCGCGAGATCCTTCCACCCTTCGCGCACAAAAGGATGCAGAGCAAACGAAATGAATATCGCAAAAGTAACATTTATTCAGTAGTCATACATTCGCCCATGCACATCAGTAAGGCATCTGAACGAGTTTTCAGACCGCGTAACAGTGGAACTGTGTTAAACTGTGCGAGAAGATGATCGGATGATAATCCTTGTTCTTTCACACACACACACACACACACACACACACACACACACACACACACACACACACACACACACACACACACACACACACACACATTCCCACAGCCCACAGCCAAAGCAGTGATGAAGTGCTCCCGGTGCCAGATACGATGGTCAAAGGCTCATAAAAGTGTCCCCCTAGCCTTCGTGACGTAAATGAGAGTAGGCTAATGAAAGGACACTATCCAGATGGTTTTCCTCGCCACTCGTACGTTCCAATCGTTCCGCAGGGAAGAATGGAGTAGCGAAGCAATAATAAGCGTCTCGGAAAATATCGATTTTAATTTACATTCACCAGCAACGCCACTCCGACCAGAGCACTTGTCCTTGTCGATGCAAATATGAGCTATGGCGAGCAGACACACTGCCACTGGGTTTTTATGAGCTCGCTGTGCACGATGCACATTATGTGACCGGTACCACGAGGATGGAGCATAGGACTGCGGCCCACGCTATGTGCGCTTGCAGCCGATAATGGTGTAACGATAATGGTACGCGCGTTATGTTCCGTCCGTTTTTTGCCATTCGACCATGTTCCATGTTCGACATGCTATGGTCTGGAGATGGGACTGCACTGGTCAGCGTTACAGTTTCCGCTGTTGGATGTCTGTATGGAAACGACACAATTGATTATGTGCGTGATTTGAGTTTGTGGCGTGGCGTGGTGCACAATGCAACCGGGACGAAGGTAAAGCTGATGCATTATGCACGTTATTAGCATGTTCGTTTTAACGCAGAGCAAATTTCTCTCTGACAGGCGTATATTGGTTAAATATTTTGATTTGCTGCAGTGATGGTTCAGTTGACGTTGTTTACTAGCTGCTTGACGTGGGGATAGAAGAAATAAGGCTATTAGCTTAGGTTTTTGTCGGATTTTAATATGGTTGTTGTCCTTCATGTTCGAAAGCTAACGTTGTATTACCTTTTCGATAAAATATGAACGAAAACTTAATATTACAAAAATGTTTATTAAAATACAGCAAAAACTTAAAGTTAAAACTAGTAGTAAAACAATTTTTTCTTCAAATCAATGTGATAAAACAGACCGGTAAACAAATAAAATGTAACAACAGAAGTAAAAAGAAAGTCTAAGGCGCCTGGTCTGCAAAATGAAAAATACTATAAATATGACGCGGGAAAACATTATTTGTGACTTCATAAAAAATCAACTGAAACAAAGAAAAAGAAAAAAAATTTCTTTGTATTCTAAGAGAAAATATAAAAACAAAATTTGGAATAAAAATTAGAAAATATACAAAAACACAAATTCAATTATGAAATAGAAAAAAATATTTAGAGCTCTTTCTGATAATACCAAATCAGTATGAACATTGAATAAATAATGGATCGACAAAAGAAATCAAAATGAGCCAAGTAAAACAATCCGGGCGGTCCCCACGTAATCAGGACTGACTATTCAACTAGGTGGTATCGTCAAGTCTAGTAAGCCTAGCATTTCGTTAGACAAAGAAGAAGAAGAAGAAGAACATACCTCAAAGGACATACAAATCAAATAGTGAAAGATCAAAATCATCAGGAAGTAAGGAAGATCATAAGAATTGGCAAACACACTTGGGTAAATTTGGAAAATAGAATCCAAACGAGTGAAATAAAAGAAAAGGATGATCAATTTAAATAAGATAAAAAAATGAAGTAAATTAAGCAGAAAATAAAAAAAGATGAAGAAGATGCCTATGCAAACGAGAAAGAAGAACTAAATAAACAAAGTGACATCAAAATCAGTACACCAAAACATTCCTTAGTAAATTAATAATTAAATATGAAGCATTAAGAAACTTTAAACCAGGTTCGTGTATGCTACTGGTTTCTAATTGAATTTTACTATTCAAAATTAAAACTAGCTCTAAGCTAGAGAAAACGTATACTAGGTTTCGTCTCAATAGTTTGGATTTTAATTCAAACTCAATATATTTATGCTTAACGTTGTCAAATTCTCTCCCTCTTGTCATTTATTTCAAGCATATTATTTCCACGAGATGACCAATTTAAAATCATCTCGAGTAATGTCGCTTTTCAAGTTTGCATTAATTATTAACACTTCTTTCTGAATTTAAAAAAAATAACATTTTTAATTTTAATGCTGCTCGTTTCATATTCTGCATTTTAAAACCTAAAAAATATTGAATTTTATTCTTCATTCTAATGGGTAGGTGTAGCACTTTGGCCTTTGTAGTTTATTTTCTTATTTTTTTCCAGTGTAACTTCACAACAACAGTATTTGTGAGCGAATTAATCATATAAATATGGATTTAATATGTAACTTTATCATCAAATTTATGCATAACCCCTTGGAAGTGAAGATCACCATCCAATTATGCTGCATTACCATAAAACTCAATCAAATCCATCGTTCGAGGATGTTGTTTGTGAGCAGGATCCACCCACGATGCACAGCACAATCTATTACTTATGAACGATTTCAAGCAGAAAAACGACTATCAAACGATCCGTACCGTAAACGACTGGAAGGATAAACGGTTTAGAGCCATCGAAGCTTATGTTGGTTATTATATTAAGCACCAAGAAAACATGTATCTACAGAAAGCAGAAGAAAAAAAAACGCATGATGAGAAAAACATCCACAGCTCATCTCGCCCAATACACTTGTGCAAGGAATTTCTCTATGCATAAAAAAGGCCAGTATGTTGTGTTTCGCCAGATTCCAAAGCCCCGAACATAACATATCATCCGTATGAAGCTAAAAGAAGTTCAGCTTCATCCTATCGATGGTTGCATGTTCGTCTCTCGCCTTTAACTCGTCCAGGCGAGGGAATGCGAAAAAGCACTGGAAGGGAATAAAAACATTCCCATTTTGCGAAATGTTGCTGCATGTTGTGCCTTCCTGCGCACGCGAAGAAGCCCTCAAAACCCATTCCGTACGGAACATATGTTGCATGAAATTATTATTGCTGACTTTAGACTTTTGACTGCTGATTCCAGGAGTCGGTTTCTCCCTTCGACCCAACCCAACGACTGTCTCTCACCATTTTCGTAAGGTGCTCAGGAGTCGGTTTTGCGTCCATTTTCCCAAGGGAGTTTTCCTTACCAAGCGTAAAAAGATGCTATACCATGCACAAGGAGTGTCTCTACATCTGTATTTGTTTGTGTGTGTGTGCGTGTGTCACGATGGCATGCTTTGGTGCGAGCATTCGGCGCGAAAGGGATGTAGCTATTTCTGGGGCATCATGAAAATAGGACCGGTGTGAGCATATCATGCAGGAATTTAAAAGGATAATAGGATTTTATTATTTCCAAGGTTGCTGTATATTAACATTTCTCTACAATCACCATCACCATCCGGATGTAGGTTGGCTAAGCGATAGAGGCTCAAACAAGGCACGTAGGACAATGTTTTCACATAAGATGTGGATGATTTCAGGCTTTCCCTTTTTTAGGGATCCTTTCAACCGAAGCTGAATTCCATCTTTCGTGCCATAACGCGTCACGTGTGCTTTATGACTTCCGAGACTGGTCTGTTTCGATACACAATTCAAGATGAGGTTTTGTGGGAAGGGAAAGACCATTTTATTAGAAAATAATTTGGTTCTGCCAATTTTGAAAATATTTGCTGGAAAAATATTTCGCTCAAGGGTTCGAGAAAGATGACAAAAGGGTTTATCTGTAAGTACTATTTTTAGATCGGTGAATTGGAAAACGATAAAAGTAGGTTGATAAAGCCTTGCATTTAATAGCCCCATTTACGATGGAGCTAAATGAAAAATCACATTAAAATATTGTCACTCTACGAACCTCAAGAACGAAAAAAAAAAACTCTTACGAGAACGCAAGCAGTTGAACCATTCGTTGGTTGGTTGGTTTGTTGGTTGGTTGGCGTCATCATCGTGTCGATGCTGCAAAAGTGGCATCTTTCAGCTGTTGCTCTTAACTCTGGGCTGATTTATCCCGTAATTGCTGCTCAACCTTAACGCACCGGCTCCAGGAAACAGACCAGACCAGACCGGGAAAAGGTCAGTGTGCGTAGATGACAGCGCTGACTGAACGTGCAAGAAAAATATGAAACATCGGACAAACAAACGCCTGCGGAAAATGAACGCAGCCATAAATAATGTGTTTGTTTATCGATTTCTTTCACCCGGCACTTGACGTGTTTCGAAATGTTATGGTAGCCGTTTTGAAGTGGAATTCGAAGAATGGAACACCTGGAAATTTACGTGATGTTTGGTGAATATGATAACTAAATAGTTGCTTGTGCAGGGTTGATTAGTTTCCTTTGGAATTAGTTCTAGTTGCTTCGTAGTTAGCACCTAAAATAGGCCAAGCAAATAAGTGATATAAAGCCGCGTTCAGTGCGTTCAAAACCGATCAATTATTGCGATGACTTAAGCCATAATTTCTTTAAAAAGATTTTTAGACATAGAATAGAAAATGAAATGAGAATTAAAATTAGCACTTGAACATGTAACATTCCCCCAGTATGTTCGGATTTTTCTTGGCAATGTAAATGCTTGAGATAAAGAGAATATGTTCAAAGAACTAACAACATAACATGTCGGCCTCATTGTTCATCCGTTAGTCAACTGAGAATGGACGGTAACTCACAGCAGCTTCGTGAAACAGTTTGGAAGGTTTTCATACGCATTTCAGCCATATTTGCAAAACATACATTTGGCATACATTTAGTTTTTTTTTTCGCGTAGTGATGAACCAATTTCGTCAGCAGGGGTTTATTCAGTTATAACATATGTTATTTGTTTACTTCTCTATTAAAATTTCTGCAACACGAAGGAATGCAACCCAATGAAGGGATAAATCATTGAACAAACGTAAACCAAATATTGCATAGCACTAGGCGCATTTGTGCTAAACGTAATCCACAAAATTGTCTGGTTCTTCAAACCTTATTTACGTCAAAAATTCCACTTTCAATTCGTTTTTCGTGCTTATCAATCTCAATTAGTGGAAATCAAATCTTCTCTCTGCCATATCGATCAATTTGCTTTATAATCATAATATGTTTTGCCATTTATTTTATACCATCAGCAAACTACCGGCTCGTCTGTTGACGATTTTCATTACACTTTGTTCTTCACACGCAAAAAAAACTCACAAAATATATCAGCACAAAACATTTCAATCGGTTCCAGCCATTGCCAAACCGCTCAATCGTAATTTAACCGATAAATCCCGCGTCGTCAATCTTTTGCCAATGCCATTTTTCCAGCTGATCTCGGTGCGGTAATAAATTCCAACCGATAATTGATAGGTAATCAATTCGATGCGTACGGTGCATTAATTTACCCCTTCTTCGCTGCGGTAAAAAGCTGGCCATTTCGTTTCCTGCTGCTTGAAATGGGAAACGCGTCAAATGCATCGAGAAAGGAATATTTTTGGTGGGAGAGAGTAAAACAACTTTCCTGTCCCATAAAATAACATCAGGAAAAAGGTAGCGCAACAATAATGCCACATACTGTAAATGCATATTTTCACACAAACCTGGTGTTTGGAGGAATTTTTCTTTTTTTTTTTGTTTTGCCCACCTCGGTGAGCAAAACGGAACAGTGACCGAAAATAGATTATCACTTCAAACGATTTTCACCATAAATTGAACAAACAAAACCACACTCCACGAATTTTTCCACCCCAACCCGGTGGCAAGCTGCCCAAACGGTAGGGTGTTTGCATTTATTTGGACGAGCTAAAGTTTGATTTTTCGTACCCAGTGAAATTTATTTATGCAAATAGGCGCAACGGTTAGCCTGCAAAGCGATGGGTCCGGTGTGACTGTTGCGCCATGCCAAAAAAACACACTCTCGTGGGAACCGTGTTCCGAATGTGTGGTCGATTTTTGCATACCAACTCTCGTGCCTGTGTGATCTCCGGTAGCTTGCACGGTTCGTACGTTGTTATTTGATTTGTAATAATAGTATTTTTATTTTCCACTGTCATTGAACCTCGTTCATCGATCGCGGATGCTTTTCTTTCGGTTGGAATGTTTGAGCTTTTAATGGTGAAAAAAAGCCAAACAATCGTGCGTAAAATGTGACGAATGACGATGGCGCTTTCGGGATTGGTTTGTTACAACGAAGGACACCTTTTGGTGTCCATCCAGAGGCTTCATCAGCGACTTCTACCCGCTGGAGCGGAAATACACCGTACCTGGTACGTGATGCGGTCAGTGGTTCTGTCATTTTGGATCAGTGGTTGACTCTCACGCCGGGTGGGCCTTGTGTTGTGTATCAGTTTTGGAGGAAATTAAACAAAATGCTTTTCCAAGCCCTGCCGGGGATGGTTTTTTGAGCACGCGAAACGATTCAAAAAAAGGTATGCCCTATGGCGGTTTGTAGTGCACTGTGCTGAAAGGTAATGGTTTGGAAAGGCAATTTTACCACTACTCGGAAAATCGAAATCAGTGTGATGTATTTAAGTGTGATTTAAACGTAAATAAAATCGGAAACGTAAAAGTAAATTCGATTCTTGAGATTTGAAGAGTTGTTTAGCAAAAGACGACGCATTATTGGTTATGTAATCAGTCGTATAATTTTTTTCAAATTATAAATAAATGATGAATGAATCAAATCAATAAAAAAACATCTCAAACATGTTTATCAAACATTTCCTTCATCGTCTTACCCTTATCCCGGATGAAGTTGGTTGATAAATGTAATTATTTATACGTAAATGTGATGAAGTTTGAAAAACATCCTTAGCATTTGGAGAAATTTTTGATGCATGGAAATGATTCTTAATAATAATCGTGTACGGCGAACATAGACACTCAGTGTTCATTGTGTCAATTTAAAAAATATATCTTACAAACTGAAGTTGGCACGCAGAAAATATAAAAGGAAACATAAAGACAGAATAACCAACGATTTCGTGAATACATTACCGACCATTTTCTTTTCAAATAGCCTTTCTAGTTGCTGGTTGGGATTGAACTCTGTAGCTTTGCCGTTCAAGAGAAAAAGCCTTGAAATTTATGCAACTTCAATAACTCTTAACAACTATAATTTTTTTTAAATTTTCTAAGAAATTCTCACCAACCCATATACTTACGCATATCTTTCAAAATCTACGGATAATATTCTCGTTCATCTTTTTGACATCAAATTTTTGTCAAAGAATTCGAAATAGCTTATTTTTTTCTTATTCAACTAGAACGTCCTGTTCGTTATGCTTAATTAAAGTGAATAATTGGATTTCGAAACGAACAGTGTTAAGATATGGCGGTCGGATGTGAGAGAGGACAGCAGCTTCGGTCTTGGGCCGAACTAAGGTTCAAATCCCCTCCGTCATCCAATCCGCCACGTTCACTCGTATTAACGACTTACTATATTGACTCGTAAACCATTCGTGACCTAGAAAATCGTTAAATCAAGCAGAAGGAAATGTTAAGACTATTTTTTATATATTCAAAATAAATATTCTTCCCATGCTTCCGTCCTTTTGGTGACAGTAAATAATAATTCTTGTTGATTGTACTTGTTTAACGTTTTATTAATGCTTATTTCTTTATTATCTTTTATTTATTAAGACGATACTTCGCCGTTTTGTCAACACCGTGTGTGAACATTAAAACGATTATTAATACAGCATTAATACAGCAGTTAAATAAAAATTCATTCTTGTTATACTCATAAACAAAAACCTAGTTTCTGTATTGGATGTGCTTTTTAAAAACCAACAAAATATTTTAGCAACCGAATACAACACATTTTCAATCAATTCCGTGCTCTGATGACTCGTAAAGTGACTCACGATACGTACCAATTTAAAAAAAAAAACAACATTTATCGCTTTAAAACACAACTCCACACTACCGAGTCAACACTTTATGATGAATTACCACAATTTAAACGATCCAATTTCCACCATCCGGGACCAATTTTGCAAACTATCCCTTCGACTCTCACCAACCGCTTGCAACCGCTCAGTAATTCAATAATTCTCTGCTCACCGTGATTTGGTGCCCGCCAATCGATGGCAACTTTCCGCACAACTTTAAACGGTGAGCTCGCGCTGTGTTCGCTTCAAAATTAACTTAAGTGAAGTTGTCACCATAAATTACCCTCTAACCTGACCGTAGCTGAAGGTTGCAGCGCGCACCTGAAGGATCCTTTCCCGGTATCGTGCACGGTGTGCGTTGGTGGAGCATCAGTGTTACCCGGTACTAATTTCAATTAGCAGGATTCAATTAACACTAATGAGATCACTCTCGCCATCGTACGCCATAAATACTTTCACTAGTACACGGGACGCAACTGAAGCTAGACGCAGAGATGCTGTGGAGAGTGTCCCACTGTGAAGTCTTCCGTGGTTTCTTTTTTGCCTATCTTTTGCCCGAATAGATTACAGCGTTTGGTGTGAAGATGGCCACCACTTGGGAATGTCGGGAATAAATCAAATTTACCGACTGTAAAAACACACGACTCCACGCGAGTCCATGTCTCGGTAGTGTGAGCGCTGGAAATGAACTGTAAACCGAACCGTGTTACTGAAGCTGGGAAGCTGGGGTTGGAAATTGCTGGAACTCTGAATGAGGGAAGTTTACAGCGGTACTACATCTTAAATATCATCCAGCACGATTCTACTCGGTACGCCGGGTGCCATTGCAAATCTGACCCCGGGTGAGTTGTGAGGGGGAGATGGGGTGAAAAATGACTCCTCACTCGTGCCGTTTGCTTTGTAGCGCCACACAACAACAATGTCCAGCGATGGTGTACAAGTGTTTTCATTATTTTTAAACAACCATTAATACACTCCACGCTCGCTTCTTGGGCGCCATTTGGCAAAGTGTGCCAGATAATGGAAAATTGCAAACACAGGAAGGAAAGCGCAAAACAAAAAACGCAAACAAACGCATGATGAAAGGCGAGATGTACGCGTTCTTCCACGCAATTTTGTGCTGGAGCCTTTGTTTATTTGATGCGGGTCCAGAGAGCGAGAGAGAGAGAGAGAGAGAGAGAGAGAGAGAGAGAGAGAGAGAGAGAGAGAGAGAGAGCGCGTTAGCTGGACGAATGAAGATAAACGAGTGAAAAACGATCGAGTACACTCTTGAGTGTTGGAAAAGATAGCGCAGGAAAGTGTGCAACGATGGAAACTCTTTTCTAAATATAATTAATTTTATAGCCAATCATAAAATTGATTAAATTCAGCTCATCCATCCATCCATCCGGCCGTTCGGCTAGCGTTCGACACCGCCGTCAGGAGCTTCTGAAACGATTCTGGCACCGTATCAAATACATCAGCACGAAGCTGTCTGTTGAATGTGCTGCTTTTTACGCTCTAGAAGCGTAGCGCAAAGTCAGCTTCAAAACACGTCACATCGATGGAGACGCCTAGTCGGTGGTAAAAAATAGACTTTTCCTTCCTTCTTTTTATTTCACGCTACATTCTCACTCACACGCTTCCGAGTGTTTCTTTCGACACCAGGCATAATGTTCGATCCGGGGTCAATCGTTGAAAGTGCGAGTGTAAACGAAAAGAGCCACAACCTCAACGCACCATCGTTAATGGTGCCTTAATGAGTTCCTGTTTTGTCACACGCACTTAACGCGAGGTGATCGATCGATCGTTCGATGATATATTCCTGCCTTTTTTTTTTTTGCATAAAGCACATAGAGTGCCTGTTGTCTGTTCCGGGTTGAAAAATCATCCCTTTCTTTCCCATTTTCCACTGTGTCAATGAAAGGATGAAGACAAGCAAAATGCAATGGATTTCAAACCGATCGTTTGACACCAGCACCAAGCATGGCAGATACAAGGCTGCTGTTTGTGTTTATTTTTCCAATATTCTTCTCCCAGCAAAAAGGCAACATCATTCACGAGACTTTCTGCAGACGATGAAGATTGCAGGCATGTGAAATGTTTTTATTTTTACTTCTCCCTCAACCCCCTGCTTTCTACCGGCCAAACACAAAACATGGTCACATATGGTACGTGTTCTTGTTCGATGACGATGTGTCAAGAACGGGGGTTTTGCGCTTCCTTCGCTTGCTTCCGTCAGATGTCAATTTTTACTTCACGTATCAGCTGCTTTTATTGTGTTCTTTTCAGCTAGTTGCAGTTGTTTTCTTCTGTTTTTTTGGGGGGCTGGTAAGAAAAGGCTGACAAAAGGAAAAATGATGAAATGATGATAATGTGCTGTCAAATCATAGCAGAATCGACAAGCAAAATGACATGGTTGAAAAATTATGTTCCAAAATGAAATTGGTTTGAAAAGGAATATGAAGAGGGACAGGGAAGCTAAAAAATTGTGTTACTGGGGTTTTTCTGTTTAGAGGAAGCAAATCTTATTTCCATTAAATTCAAACTTTATCTTAAACTTTCGTCTGATAAAATTAGCTATGCTCATCGCGTTTTTGGTTTGTTTAAAAAATGAAGAAAACTTAATTTAATTACTCAATATTTCAAAGGTAATTTAAGGGCAATTTGGTAGCCCTTAATAAACTCAATAGAGCTGTTTTTATTTGTCAACATCATTTCAACGATAAATATTCGTTCATGTCACTTAATGAACAATAATTTGTCATAATTTTCATATATTTTGTCGAAATATATGTATGCAGGAGAACACCAAAACTCTTCATCTACGCTTAAATTATCGTTTGCGGATTCTTCGTGTTTCTAGAAATTCTCTTTTTATTTTATATGTTTTTATTGGCTGCTATACTTTCTAAATCGATGCAAAAGTCAGTAATTTTGTTCGGTAAAAATATGCCCGGAAACACTGTAACCCTTAAATTTCCCATTAATTAACCGTATACAAATGCTTCGCATAGTTGGAAATGCTCCAATTATTTTACACGGTTTATCGTTGATAAACATAGCTTAATCAATAAATAGTTGTTTTCATCCTTTGCTGAGTAATGATCAGGCATATTTTAAATATTTTTTGATAAAATATTTGTGCACGAGAACGCTGAGACCCTTATCTTTCCGTTAATTTGCCACTAAATAACCCATGCCAAATGCTCCCAACTGCACACCGCCTGCCGCACTAACGAACGGTACGATTGGACAGCTCGATAAGGTTCTTTAGCAGATCGCTGTCTCACTGGGCAGATCATACGCGTCAAATATGATTAAAGTTTGCATAACTTTAGGCTTTGATTACATTTACCCATGATTTTGTATGTTTCACATTTGCTTTTTTGCTTATTTGAAAACCAAATTATCACAAATATGTTATTAAAAATCGCCAGGAGTTCAAGCTATCACTTGCAATAGATCGTTTAAAGTGTAATAACTTAATGCACTCCACCCTTCTCTCCTTAATCAAATATCAATCAAGAGAACTCATTTGAAACATACCCAAATATTTATTGTCCTTGAACCCATTCAATCAATCCATTTAAGTGCAGCATTTCAAAGCGTGCAAACTCCAAGTTAGGCACACACAGCAAATCGGAAGCTGCTCTTACACACACGCACCATTGAGCTTAATTAGTATGCTGTTTAATTTCGTTCGCCAGCACCTGAATAGTACGATTCAATCATACTACAAGCCGTCACTCGTTCCCAGGATCAGGTGTAACATTTTCCCAGGCACACTTCAGGGCCCAACTATCCATTTTAATGAGGTTTCCACTCAAAAGTACCCCGAGTTTGGGGTTGTTTTTGGGGTCACACGGGATACCTGCAGGATGGTAGCTAAAAATAGGATGAAATTATTTATGTTTAATTTGTGACCTTTAAATTTTCGGTTGGGGAAATATCCTAGGGACTCATTATTTGCGCCAGGACCCAGAGTCCTAGTCCAGTTTGAAGTTTTGGGAAACAACTTTCCCTCGTCTTAGCTAGCTAACTCTACTGCGTGGGATTTTCCAGGGTGACATCAAACAGATTCTTGTAGCAAAACAGGGCGAGCGGGTTAAGCGTCCGGAAGAACTTGACACCGAGTAAACAGAAAGATGGAGAAACCTTACCCTTTCTGCGGTAGGTTCAAATCAAAAGCAACATTTAATTTCCTTCCACCAGAAACGGAATCCGGTAGGTGTTTCTGTGTCTTGGAAAGTGTAATAATAAAAAGAGGGAAACACATGATCATGCACACACAGACACACACCTTTTGCTATGAAGTTAGTGGAAGTATCGCGGATTATGTAGGCGTGAAAGCATAGGAACATAGGAGATGTTCACCGTTGTATCGGATTTCCTTTCGTTAGTGTAATAGTTGTTCCCTGAACTCCCAACCGTATGATTCCGGTTTCGTCGGGGCAGCTCCCAGGATCTGCATAAACATTGCTCCTAAAATAAACAATCCCCTTACCACCCGATGTTCCCGGTTCCTGGCGAACCAGTGAGTTGTTTGAAATACGTGTACCAAAATCCAGGTCGACTGTTTAGTGACATTCCCACCAAGAGCGTACCGCCAGAAACCTGGAAGACGACAACACACAGCGTAAGCTTAGGAAAGATAGTCTTCGAAACACGGTGCGTTAAAATTATCATTTATATTCAAAACATATTTCCAACTCCCAAGATTCGCATAAAATAAATATTTTTCTATACACCTTTGCCATTGCGGTACCGTCGTCAGCAAATCTGCTAGGCCTCCAGATTTTTGCGTGCCAAGTAGCGAAGATTGTGGGGCAAAGATTTAGGCTTTAGGATGGTACCAGCTACGGGTTGTGCAAGAGCTGAATGAAAACGGCATGGATCCCGCCGAGACGCACCCCCAAAAAAGCGACGAAGAGGCCCGGTGATGTCGTGATTTTCTATGCAAATATAATTTTCACTACGCTGTGACCTCATCCTTCCGCGACACCGCTTATCCACCGTCGCCACTGGGGAGGGAGACAGTGGAGGGGAAAAACCACCATCACCGATCCCATTCGATTTGGTCTGGCGATTTTCCGACAAACTCACCCTCGGTACAGTGATTTTCTTCGTTTTTTTCCACCCCTGCACAGCAACGGCAATGGCATAATGAGGAAAATAATTTCGCTCATTTATTATGCGCTCCAGTTCCTGCGCCCGTTCCCGTTCGTTTACTTCCGTTGCTGTGTATTTGGGTGCGGGAGACTGGGGGATGATTTTACCGATTCCGTCACCTTGTCGCACTCGACATTTCGCTCCGACAAGGTGACGATAGGGTGGCGCTTTCTAAGCAAATCGATTGTCTGTGGCAAAGGAAAGCTGTTGTTCCCTTAACAGCTCTACCACATTGCAGGGGAGGTAGGAAAAAAAACATCCCTTAAATGATAGTGAATACCGCAAAATGAAGATACGAGGCACGGAAGAGGAAAAAAAACCAAAACGAATTACAAAACACAAGCGACAATGGAACCGGAATGAAATACACACACACATAGTGTCAGTGGAAAACCGGATGGCTTTTCCGCCCTTTAATCTGATTTTATCGTGGAAGATTGAGATTTAACCAAGAATTATCGCATTTTTATTCAAATAAATGCTTCCCTCCTTGCTTAAGATTAGATAAATTTATTGGCTTTTGGTTGGTGCGTCCTGTTCGGGAACGTCCTTTTTGTTCTTGTGTTGGACAGCCACCGGAAGTGTCACATTAGGCGCGAGCGAACAGTGCAGTAAATGTTGTATGCTTTCTATTTACTCCAATTTCTTTAATCCACGCGCCCTATGCCTTGTGGCTTGTGGTGTGGAGACGAAGTGTGAAAATTGGGAAAGCGGATGGTTTATCAGTTGTGTGATCCTCTTGTTATCAAGTGAAGCTTTTCCTCACTCACACTTAAATCACATACCAACGCAACGATGCTTTTATCCGGCTAAGCAGTGATAGCTTTTCCCGGCACAGCTACTGCCGGTACTGCTCGTGACAGGGAAACACTTGAAAAGTTGCTACAAGAAGTGAGATGCGCTTTGCTTTGGGATTTTTCTCGTATTTCTCTTTTTCTCTCCCCAACAACCATTATCACTCGCCTAGATGGTACCGTTTTCCATCGCTACGCATATGATTTTCCCTCGCCAAAAAGTTGGTAAAAAATTTGAATATTTTTGCCATTACTTTTAGCATAAAACGATTACGTCTCAGGGTTGAAAATATGCTACTCTTGTTGTGGGGTATGCTTTCGGAAAGGTGGAAAAAGAAGGGGTTATTGTTGCGCTTGAGTAGTACGTGTATGTGGTTGAGATTGCTTGGATGGATGTTCGAGCCCCAGTTCGAGTAGGGGCTTTAGCTATAAACGGGTCGCCTTCTTCCGGATGTTATCTGATAGATTGAAAGCCATTTCTACGAAATGGAAAGGATCAGGGAGCGAAACCTTTTGTTGCTTACCGTAAGCGTGTAAAAAAGCGTAAAAGGTTTTGGAGGACAATCAACAAGCGAAAAATATGTTTATTTTAAATTTATGTGACACGGAAAGCGTGTGAAGATTTTAAATGTCTTTTTAAATAACCACAAAAGTTAGAAATACGGACAAGCCGTTTGTCACGAATAAAAAGTAAACGACAATAGTTACTCGATGTGAGTACTTTTATTATTTTATTAAAATATGTGACTAAAAAACTTCTTCACTCAAAATAATTGTTGCGGTAGACGAAGCTGGAACTATATAGGATATTTGCCTGCTCACTATGATATTCTCACCATTGTGCAGTGAACTTGAATCGCAAGGCTCCGGTGGACTGATGTTATGATAAAAATGATACCATACGGGCCAGCTTTTTAAGCTTTTCGTTGTGACAAACTTTAAACATTTTAAACATTTAACCAATAATAGAAATGTATGCCGCCTTCAAGTGCAAAATCTTTACAATCTTTAATATTTTTTTTTTTCTAGAAGCTAGCTCCATCACTCCATTTCAATTTGGGCCTACCACGTCTCCTCTGTCTATATGGACTCTGCCTATAAGGGGGGCGGGTCGTTCAGTGCCATTCTTATGTCATAATCAACCCACCGGAGTCCAGCGAGACTTGTGGAGGTCATAATTGTAATGTCACTTCCATTTTCGTTCCATACTTTCAGGGCCGATAATCCATCTGAGTGGCTTCTTTTCGTTCGGGGTTTGTCATTTTTGGACAGGACATTTTATGCTGATTTTGCTGTCATATATGTCGTGAAATCAATGAAGAGATGATATGAATGTAGCAGCAGCTCTGCCCTTCTTTTTGAGATCAAACAATATGAGAAAGTTCATTGTTTAGAAAGGTTTCTTTATCTATCGAACGTCATGCAGTCGAAAAAATTGAATTTTTAACACTACTATTCTCATAAAAATAGTTACAAACTTCAACAAGCACTACTTTTCACACCATCATTAAGCACTAAATCAATCAGAGCTCGTTGTAGTTTCTCTTTAATCCTATCCACTCGCAACGTGCTTGCTGCTCTATTTTCATCCTTCACTATCATGGCACATTCCGCTAGCCAACACAGCACTTCCCAAGCCTTGTTGCTAAGCAGACCGAAAATAATCCATAATAAATTCATGACCACAAAAAAAAAAACCCAGAGAGCTGCCGGAAAACTTTTTATCAGAACCATCAGTTCATCCGTTCAAACGTTGCTGAAAGTTTTCCCATAAAACGCTCATTTTCCGACTATTATTTCATAATTGATCCGACCCGAAATAATCAATTCGCAAATGAAAGATGTCTTTTTAATGGAGGTCGAGATCTTGCTGCTTCGGTGCTGTCAAGTCCACCTACCTAAGAGTCCCGAATGTCCCCTGCTCAAACTCCTCCAACATGAGCTGACATTTTAATGGAGGTTAATAATAGAAACTCGTCGGCAGAGGCAGATGAAGTTCTCCAACTCCTCCCGGTCGGCTGGCCGAAGCCCGGCCCCGAAACGAGAAAGGACAACAGATAAGTGAGATATAACACAACCTTATCGGGCCGGAAACACTGGGCTAATCGGTGTAGAGTTTGCCGTTGTCCAGCATTTGGGATGACAGCGGGCAGCGATGAAGTAGTACCACCATTATCCGGTAGTATTCAAGCCTTTTTGTTGAGGTTGTTTGTGGACGTGCCTGGAGGGTTTGAATTTGCTTACGAGCACTTTTGGAAAGATTTCCTCACCCCTTCCGTTGATGGGAGGACTTAAAAAAGATGTAAATGCTTAGAAGCCTCCTCTTGGTTTTTTGTGAATAGTTAGGTTACGCGAAACATACGACACACATTCCAATCCTCGGCAAGTTTTTGGACCCTTCTCGGGAGGTTTGGCCCATGTCGTGGAATTTAATTACTTCCAGGATGTTTCGGGTTTTGCATTTACCAACACCACTCCACACCACTGTTACGAGCAACAAATTCCGAAGAAATGTCCCTCAATGGTCTAAGATGCTACTACCGCACGAAATGAAATCCATAGACTAACGTCCCTCGCCAAAAAGGTGGACTTTGTGGAGAACATTAAAATCAGTTTCCACAAATATTTCTCGCCCCACACAGCTCCTGTGCCTTTCTCTATTCGTTCAACAACTTGAAACAACCTTCACACTTGATCACGTACACACAGAGCGATGGCCCTACCTGCCCATACTCTACTCCGATGGAATCCTCCAGACTTCCCCAGAGAGTCTAGCCTTTTAGAAAGCAATAAGAACCTGGCTCTCGCATTGTTTTACCCCAGCCGGATGGTGAAGCAGATGCAGGAGATGAATGCTTGAATTTTCCGGTCAACCTGGTTGGGAGCGTTCGGAACAGTTTAGACTTTCAAGAACCTGCTTGAGAACGTTCGACTAGGGCTCGTAACATGATAACCTTTACCTGAACCACCGGCCCGACCCAGTGGCTCTCGACTTGCAATTACAAAGCTTTTCATTTTTCGTTTATTAAATAAATGAAGGGCTGACACTTGGCTGCGGTGCCTGAGATGCCTCTCGTTCCCATTGTGCCAGTTCAAGTTCCCTTTTCTGTAAAATTTCTTCGCTTGCGCTTCAAACGTGAAGGTGAAAGTGAATGAAAAATATCACAAACGTGTTTTCAAAATTTCATCCCGGTAGCGTACAAACGTGCCCAGATGTAAAACATCCAGAGGGAAAACCCCATGCCCAACATCATCAACAACAGTAAGCTCTAGGGGGGAGGGGGGGGGATCCTGCCTTCCTTAAGCGCGTACCATGCGCATGCAATGTACGCCTGGTTTTTTCCATTGGGGAGTAGAGATGTAGGGATATTCTTTTAAGCACAAGAAAAGTCAGCTATACGACATTTTAAGCAACTCGTGAGTTTTTTTTTTTTTTTCAGAAAGACCATATTGCAAGCATCTACACTGGCTCGGAACACTTTTTAGGGCCGGAACTCGGCAACCAAAAGGTGGGCTGTCAAATGATTGTAATGAAAACAATTTTTGCGGTGTAAAAGTCTTAACAAGGGTTCAAGTTATTATCGTCAATTTTTATGAGCTCCAAGGAAGTGTAATGGGAGGTTTTGGGGGAGTCAAGGTGTCAACTGTAAAGGGGTATAGCTTCATTTTCTCGTTAAACTCGTACGTACAAGCTCGTACGTACGTACAGAGTGTAGTGCATGTTTCCTAACGAGTTATTTGAAATGTTCTACATTACTGTTGCTCATTGTTGTTTCATTAGCCTCCGAGCCGTGTTTGTTGGGATGTCATTCTCGACGTAGTTTTGTTTGTAATCGTGGTAATGTTTTTCTTGTTCTTGAAGACATACTTTTTTAAAGAAGCTCATTCGTTTTTACATATTTGGTAAAAGATATTTTGTAATAATAAAATGCTTTGCTTCAGATTGTTGGTATCAGTTGGTATACCGACCGATTGAAGTATTAACATTGAAATGCGATCAGTCTTCACCGTTTTTAATGTGAGTATTGCTAAGTGCCTTTTAACATAACGTTGGTAAAGATTTTCAGAAATCATGTAGCTAATATTCTGATTTCCAGTCTTGCATGTATGGACTATTTTCAAAAATTTTCACGTAAACGAAGGCGATTTATCATGAAAAGGTCTAGAAGAATATTTTTTTCGCATTAGATACACTTGCTTAAGCGCACTGGACCGTCATAATCAATTGTAAATAGATAAATGAATACATTTGCTTAATTCAATTGATTCATATTAATATCCTCGACAAAAAGAGCATTCAGCACAAAAACCAAATATTTTAGTTAACATATTTTGCAATGTTGTCAAACCCATCCAAGGGGCAGTGTGTTTTATTTAATAACTTTATTTCAACTCTTCTTCGTCAAAAACCAAATTTTTCACGACTCAATGGCTTTACTCTGAACTCTGCCTGTGAAATTCTGAGTGAAGATCCAAATGACAGTTTAATTAAAAACTCGATCCAACCACAGACCCATGGTTAGCAGAAAACATCTTTCAACTGGCGACTGTTTTTTTTATTTTATTTGTCTCTCTCTTTCGTCTTACTCTTGATTCAAATCTACTATACTTCATAAGCTCGGAATGACTAGAATGATAAAAAAAGTTATCATCACAAAAAAAAAAAATCGCCCCATCACGACTGCACCGTGCAGAAAACGTGTTGCCCCAACAAAAACTCATCCGTCACATGTATTTTTCATCATTTTGCACCTTCTCCAAATAAGTGGAAACGGCCGTGAATGGATGAACGCCCATCCATTTTCGGAAAGTTCAGTAACGCTTTTTTCCCCTTCTTAAGCTTCTTCGCTCATCTCTTCTTCTCTCGGAAGTGAACGACACTTCGGAAAGGATGTTTCCGAAGCAAATCTGCACGGTTGCGAGCGCGTTCGCATTCGCCACACCGAGCACCAAAAGTCGCCTGTGAGTAAAACCACACAAGCCCACACTCACACGCGCCCATGCACGACGAACTCCTGGCGGATTTTCACGCTCGTCCGTCCGGGTGTGTATGGGCGCTTTTTTTTTTTTGGTGGTAGGAAAGTGGTCGTACATCTTCCATGAAATATTTCGCTTCACCCCCGAAAGACGGATTGACTGAGCCGGATTGTTAAGACCGAGCCACTGTTTAATGTGGGAAACCCGTTTGTACTGCAGCTTATTTTCTGCACCCTGGCTCAGAGCTGCTGTGCTGGCAAGCATTATTTGTTATGTTTCATGCTTCTTAACATTATCCTCATCGGCTTAGTAGCCCCCGGGTAGCTGTGTGAGCAATGTCGGAACAGGAAATCTTCCCGCTGAGGGCACGCGGAACGAGCACAAACCAAGATTGCTCGAACAAAAGCTCCAACTTGTAGAAGAAAGTTGACCAAGTTCACCACCGTTGCCCGTCGTCCACGGCTAAAGAATGAGGAAAGTTCTGACAAAAACATTCGCCAGTTTTTATCAACTATTGCTGGTACAGGATTTGATGATGGGAATGCTTTTTTCTTGTGTGAGCCAGCTTTTCTCCCATTTCTTTTCTTGCCTGTACATTTTTGTACAATTTTTGGTTAAAGTGAAGAAAAACTTTGAGATCCTTGACGGCTTGCTTGTGCTTCCGTTGCTTGTACTGACTTGCAGCATGCTTGCAGAGAAGAAACTGGAAAAAAAATCTTAACAGGAACAACCAAGAAACCTCAAGTGACAACAGCTAACAATTGGGACATTTTCTAAAGTAGAGGTGATAGCCTACAAAACACGGAAATCCTCCCGGCAAAAATGACTCCTCTTGAAGAAGGAAAACTTCAGCTACAGCAAACAGTTTTCGTGTGTTGTTTGAGATTTTAAAGGATAAAGGAGGAAAAAATAGGAGCCCTCAGAAAAGTGGATCTTTTCGCTGATCCATAAGGAAAAACTGACCCAAAAGATAAAGAGTTCGTGAAAATCTTGTTCATAAATTTGTTCTTCAAAGAAATGAGGCGTTCAGTATAATAAATGTTCTTAATCCTACACATTTTTGAGGCACTGCGAATAAACACTTAATTTATCTAGTATGTGTTACACCAAAAAACGGAGCCAAAAACTTTACGAAACCTACAACTAAACACATTACTTCCGCTTCTCAAGCTTAACTGGAATTCCAGCCGTCGGACGAAGCACCAAATCCGTCTTGTAACGCACTTGATTGATGGACTCTCCGGGTAGAATTTTGTAGCTAGCCAGCAACTTCACTATGGTAACCTTCATCTCCAGCAACGCATACTTCTGTCCAATACAGTTCCGGAACCCGGCACTGAACGGGATGTAGTCGTAAGGTCCTCGCTTAATTTCGTTCTCGTCTGAGAAACGCTCGGGGATGAACTTTTCGGGCTCGGGGAACACTTTCGGATTGCGATGTACGTTGAAGATGTTCAGGGAAAGCGTTGTGCCTGCAGGTATTTTAATGCCATCTGGAAGAAAGTATGCCTCAAATCAGCAAAAATTGTCTAGTAGGGGAGAATTGAAGATCTACATACTCATTTCCATATCCTCCAGTAGTTTGCGTCCAATGAAAGGTACCGGAGGTACGAGTCGTAGCGATTCCTTGATCACCAAATCCAAGTACTTCATGTCTTGCAGAAGTGCACTAGTCAGCACGGTAGTTTTGGCGTTTGCTCCCAACATTCCATCGATTTCTTCGAACAACTTTTGCTGAATTTCTTGATGCTTGGCAAGCTGAAGAATTGTGAACGATATGCCAGAAGTGGTCGTATCGTGCCCTTCAAACATGAACGTATCCACTTCCTCCCGAATATCAGCCGTACTCAGCGGTTTACCTTCGATCGTTACCTTCAGCAACTGATCGAGGAAAGTATCCCGGCGCTTCGAGTAAAGCTCATCCTCATCCGCATTGAACTCCACCTTCCCAACCGACTGTTCGGCCTGCAGCTGTGCGCGTCGCTTCTCAATCACGGAGTTGGTAAAGTCGTGCAGCTTCTTGATCACCCGTCCCTGTTCCTTGGCGAACGGATACAGGAAGAAGAGGGCGGGGAACTGGCGCAGTACGCTAAACACACGGCGGAAGATAAACTCTGACATTTGCTTTACGCCCCGAGCGTACTCGTTGTTCGGGTCTTCCTGTGCGTTGATTTGTACTCCCATCGAGGTCGCTATAAATGCGATAAGCGACGATTAAGATAAGGGTTCACCTGTACTGTGCGAAAACAAAAAAAAAACCTACCACAAATACTGTCCAGCGCATACAGCGTGATATAATCGTAGATATCGAACTCTTTCTTGTTTGCCTGCTTTTCCAGCTTCGAAACCAGTATGTCCGCTTCGTGATTGAACACGTCCATAAATTGGTCGAGTATTTTAAAGTGGAACGCGGGTGTTATGATGCGCCGGCGTTGGAACCACTTCTCGCCGAATGAGAGCAACAGTCCTGTTCCGAGCCATGGTTCGAGAAATTCGTACGGGAAAGATTTTTTGGTTGTCTTGGCGAGCAACACTTTCTCCATGTTCTGCGTGCTGGAGAGATCTAGCACGAGGTCATTGAATGCACCGATCATGCTGACGTCGGCACCATATTGTCGGTGCATATTATTTATCTGGTCGAATATATCTGCAAACGGCAGAGACTTAGAAGTGGACATTCTTTTTTTTCTAATTTAATTGTTTGACTCACCTGCAACAGACTTGTTGCGGAAGAGATAGAAACATCCAAGGAAATAGTTTGGATAAGGTCCCTTGATGTGCTTGGAAATCTCTAACAATTGTTGACGTTTTTGGTGATACTTGAACAGCACATAGCTCAAGTATACCACCACAATAGTCACCAGAAATAACATTTTGTTCACACTAGACACTTTCCCACACGACTTACCGTCACGTACTGCAGCTCTCTTGCAATTCTAGCTCTACTGAGTGTGGCTTGTTTGTTTTAATCAATCTCTAATCGTAGATAGATAGGAGTTCGATTTGATATCTCTAGCCCCTGCCGAGGCGTCCGATTATTGATAAAGCTGCGTCTGTTTGAGTGCTGTTTTGATACACCTGTCTAAATCGTGCGACGGAAAAAATCACTAGTCATGCTGATACAGCATGAAAACATTTCAAATTGGGGCTACTATAAAGTCGAACTTTGGAGTTAGTACCTAGCATACTTAAAATGTCCATCTCATACATGCAATTTTAATGACTTGCTCCCTTTCTCTCTCAGCATCAAGTCATGGTGAGACATCATTTATGTTGTGTGTCTAAAACGAAAGTGCAAATGACGTTACAGTTGAAACATTTCAAGTCATCTTTCGCAAGCCCAAATTACTTGCTTCCTGTACCACACCAAGGTACCCTAGACCAATACTATAATTGCTCCATAAATCAGCTGTTAAAAGGAAAACAGAACGAAAAACAAACACCACGCCTGTCATCACACCAACCGAACCGTTGGTGCACGCACAATGGAGCCTGAATGTAAAATATTTTAATTGATTTTGATGCCCGCAAATTGTGTCTTTTTGCCGAAACAGTCACCAA
Organism: Anopheles maculipalpis; assembly: GCF_943734695.1. NCBI lineage: Eukaryota > Metazoa > Arthropoda > Insecta > Diptera > Culicidae > Anopheles > Anopheles maculipalpis. The sequence goes on along the minus strand of NC_064872.1, from coordinate 19,294,757 downwards.
CCGGAAAGCCGGTTATTTCTTGGTTTAAAAAATGGTCCACAAATGTGGAAAAATTAACGTTTGATTAAAAAACATTATTTTTCATTTTCACATTAAGGTGCGTCATCGTTCCACCAAAACAAAAACGTAACGCATTTTTTTTTTTTTTTGCAGATCTGCCATTGTGTTTTAATTCTCGTACTGTATGCCTTTTGTCTCGATATCAGAACAGTTTTCAGTCTTGTTTTTTTTTTTTTTGTTATTCCTCCTCGTATTAATATCCATTTTTTTAATTCTTTTCAGAGCTGCACAACGATTGGCTTCCGGCGGTAGCGAAATTGCACCGGTCACGAAAAACGGCACCACGGAAATGAGTGCGAACGGTGGTTTCTGTGGAGCGATCCAGCGCGCACCGCCCCCGATGCCGGCCGGTTTGGCCCGCCGGATGGCGAACCGAGAAAATATTGGACTTGGAAAGGTAAGCGGCGAGGTGCGGCTATCGCTACGCAATGTACAATTGCAATATGTTATTTTAAATGGATGGAAAATTGTTGATTCCCGAACTGCAGCGCTGAAACAACAACATTCATTTTCCGGAGTGTTTATCGTGTTTCCTGAGATTCTTCTGCATGTGCGAGTTGTGGGATGAAGTTATTCTCGAAGAGATGAAAAATTGCATCGGTACAAGCAATCGGAGCCAATGCATTAATGGAATGAATTCGCTGTTTGATACGTTATTTGTAGTGAATAATTGTTTATTTCAGAATTGGTAGTAAAAAATTGTTTATCCTGAACATGATTTATTGGAAATCTATACATTTTTAATTCCAAATATTTCTCAATGCCATCAAATCGTTCAAGAGCCTATTGGAATTGTTTTTTTTTTTCTAACTCCTAAGGAAGTTTTCTACTTAAGGGTTTCGTAAAGCAATACGGCCAGGCCGTTTCTTTCGAAATTAGAAAAAAGGTTTCGTTAATACAAAGACTTGTCAAGCATTTTCATCATGCAATCTGGGTGAGTTTTCTCACCTCACAGGCCAAGATTCCTAGAGATTGCAGAGCCAAAGAAGAAGAAAAAGAAGTTGAAGTCATCCTCACTTTAGGTATCGAGAAACTGTGATGAAAATTTTATCCCAGCTTTACTTTAACCCTAGCTCCAAATAACCATGAAGAGCCCACATAAAAGGCATCCTACCATATACTTAAATCAACCACCTCGCAGTTCGTAGTTTACTAAAAACATTTCTTGCCATTGTAATGCACACCAAATAAAAACGGTAAATTCCATTGCGACAAATCGTGCCTGCAGTAGTGAAAGCAGCGAAATAGTCTGCTAAAACGTTGCAACACTGCCACTCCATTTCGAACGTCTTCTTCCAACCAAAACAAGCAGTTCCGTAAGTCACGTCAGCTCTTGCATTTCCTTCGAAGCCACTCAAGAGCTAAATATATTTCGGTTCACCTTCTCCATCGATCGTTGTATGGGGTGTAGAAGTTTTCAGTTTGACTTACGAAAGCAGTTTACAATGATTCTCGAAACTGGTAGCCCCATCGCTGCTAGCGTGGTTCGGTACGTTTCTAGCTGCTTCAGAACGAACAGGTCGGCTGAATTCGCGAGACGCTTTGGAGCTCTACAGCTTTGGCGTTCAAAAACGACCGAGAGACGTGATTCGTTTCGATAAGCGAATGGGATTTACAACCGGACGATTTTCCCAATCGCTGGTGTTTTATTCTTCCTTAACAAGCTAGGAGCAAGAGAGAATGATGGAAATTGTATATAATCGATAAGAATAAAGAGTAATTATGAATGCCTAGGGATTGAATTACTATCTGCACTTCTAAACTATTTATCTATAACTTATTGTTCCACAGGAAGGTATACTAATCGATTTGAAATAGACATTATCAAACATCTTCCATATTGGTTGAAATATAGCAGAGAAACAAACACAATTCTTCTTATCCGTCTGTCACATAAATATCCCAAAACCCTGACCAAACTGAAGAAAAAAACAACAAGAAAATGTTCAATTTCCTCTATACAATTGCTTTGCCACAGTATGGAGCCGTAGACAAATCCACAAAGCACATCCCATTTCCTATCGAACATAACCAACCGCAGACAAACGCAAATAAAAGGTCCTACCAACACAGACCGTTCCCATCACCTTCCGTATCAATTGCTCCATTACCGAACCGTTTCAGTAGCAATTGTTGTGCTGACCAGCCCAGACACACATACACGCGCCTGCACCATTCTTTCCGAGAAGAAAATGGCTCCCTCAACATACCGAGTAGTCATTTTCCCGCCAATGCTGTGGTAGCAGCATTCAATTTCCGGACCGTATACAATGTATTGGCCACTCGATATACCCTCGCTGCGAGCTGGCGAGATGGCGAGGATAAAAATGGGGGCTGTATGGATCGATTTGCGAGAGTAAGGCTCCATAAGATCCATTTAGATACTCGAGACGGCCACTTGTCGCATGATCGTGTTGAGACGTGAGACAAGACTTTCGATGCAGGAAATGCGATACAGACTGTGTATGTTTCCGCTCGCGCGAAATAAGTTTACAAATTGATGGCTTCCCTATGTGTGCAAGGACTTAAACTTCGCTAGCTGATATCTCATGTTTGTGTGGTACAATATTTTATTCACAAGCAGCTAATCACCTTCTTTATCTTTTATTACCAAACATTAATCTTAACCCCAATAAAGCTCCTTCGTTACACAGTTGTGTCCGATCCTAGCCCAAGAAGCGTCCGCATCAGTAACAGTAGCGTATGGTAACTTCCTAATCGGAAAACCCATCTCGGACCATCCGAACCGACCGAAGGTGTGCCCTTTAAAGCGCCACCGTTAGACGAATGGGACATTACACCGGTCGGTTGGTCGTCCCGGATGTCCTGCACCCGATCTAATCGTGTTATTAATTTGACAAATTCCTTCTTGCTTTTTGTCTGGTGTGAGCCTATCGCACCAGAACACTGGGCCACACGCTCCTCTCGCCATCGATCGATCGACGTGAGCCACGAGTGTGTCCTTTTGGGTGGGTTAGTTTTTCACCTTCATTTAACGTCCCATGAGGACGAGCTCGGATGGTGGAGGGATGTAAAACTTTTCCCACACAATCAGCGCCTGTGAAGAAAGTTTGTCGGTTGCCCGCAGGCACATTGGTACGTGGCACGTGGGTAAAGCTTTAACAAGAGGAAGCACGAAACGAAAGCTAGAATATAGGCTGGAAAAGTCCATACATTAGCAGGACAGAAATAAGGGTTCCTGTTTTCCCGACTACCTTCTTTTGGAAGATGTTTTCGGGTTGTGAAACAGTGAAACGAAAAATCAATGACCCAGATCCTGGAGCACAGATTTCTGAAGCTCGTTTTTGGTCTTCAAACCTTTAACACTGAGTCGGTTGAAATTTAATGCTTAAAAGAAGGTGATCCCTTTTTCCTTGTTTTCTTTTTTAAGAGGAAGACGAGAAGGAAAGAAAACAAACAATATAATAACATTCGTTTGATTGGGCGATTCCATTCCGGACGTGATCGGAAAGCTTCCGCAAACTATATGGTAGGGTTAACCAGGTTAAAAAACAATTCTAAAAAAAAGTTTCGATTCGAGGTACAAAACAGTCATTGACTTAAATCGGTTCCTACCAGCAGTACGCACAGTCCACCGTAGTTTAACAATTCAATTTTTGATGTATTGTGTTTTATCAAATGACTAAAATGTTTTGTTTGTTTGTTGCAAGCCGTGGAATATTATGTATCTCCAACTTTTCACCGTTCTGTTTGCTATCAGCCTAGCTAACCCTGTAACATTTTCAAACAACCATTTTCTCCTTTCGCTGGGACAAACAAACAGAAGCCAAGCATCTCAACTGCCGTTCGGTTTGATTTTTTAGCTTACCATATTGATTGGCTCAACGGGTAATCAATAAGCCCGGTCGCGTTTCACCATAAACATTTCAGCAGAATTACTAAAGAGAGGTCGAGATAGCTCGATAGAGGAAGGAAGAGAGAGAGAGAGAGGTAGGATTAAAATTTACCGACCGATACAAGTACAGCATCCCACCGATTCGCACCGTTGTACGTACTGGTCTAGTTGTGGATTTTTTATACCCTTCCACAACTCTTGGCGGCGTCCCGGTACTTAAAGTCCTCCGGTCCTGATGAATGCTTAATCCTGGAATGGATGCGAAACGCCATTTCGAGCGGTACCGATTTATCAATGATAAAGAAGAGAATGCGAAACAAAAAAATCAACCTTTTTTTGTATTGATGTGTTTGTTGTTGTTGAAATTCATCCCGCAAAATAGGGAGAGGTCGGTGAAGCTGCAGTCGTTGCAGGAATAAAAAATAAAATAAAAACTAAAGCTGTCCCGCATAAATTGATCCCAGACCGGCTCCCTTGGTTTGATGAAGGATCAAGGTGTCGATGTGGTTCATTTTATTTCCGTCAACTTCAGCACTCGGCCATTTCGGCTTTTTTTTTTGCTCGTTGTTTAAGAGGATCATTGAGTGGCCGTCTGTTCGATGGCTGTTTTCGGGGACAGATTTTTTAATTTCCGATCCGATTTTCGGCACCGCATCTGTTCTACCCCCCGAGCTGGCTTTGGTACTTTGGTACCGTAATTGGTACTGGCAGGTTGACCATTTCCCGGTCAGCAAGCCCTCGGCCGTCAATCCCACTTGCGGAACAATATAGTTAAGCGACCAGGGAGAATCGGAACAATGGATCCGATGGGTCACGGACATGGTACGGAATTGGGATTGAATGCGTGATTAACTATAATTGAAATAAATATTAAATTATTGTGAAATTATACTGTAAACAAGCGGGAATGGGCGTTGTGGTCGAATAAAGCCCTCTTTGTTTTTTGTTGTTGTTGCCACTTTCTTTCATCTATGACGTCCTACCATAATTATCATAATACGTCCCTGGAAACGAGCTTTCACCCTTAAAGCCCGAGGGGAAGTGTCGAACGCAAAAATATGTAAACGGACCTCGGCGTCGGGCGAGTTTTCCGGAAGGAGTCCGATTTACGATTATTCCTACACAATCATTAGCGCGATGATTATTGATGTAGTTTGGTTTAGTGGGCCGATAAGTGTTACGATGGCCATTCCTTGCTTGGAATTGTTTGCTTAAGACCATCTGTTTACTATGATTATTGAGCCACTGTTTGGCGTAGCTCTAATGATCCTCAAATTAAATACAATCAATGCTGAGGAAGGAAATTATGAGTCTAATCACCAAATCAAATAGGTTCGTAGAGTGATGATTATGAAACATTTACAAACAATAAGCTTTCAGCTTTCTTGATTCCACCAGAAGAACGTATTCTTCTGCTGTTTCATTTAGTAGCTCAGTTTGCTTATCTCCTCCCAGTACGAGATGTAAAATTAATTGCCCAAACAAATGTATTCCAAATTAATTCCATTCCGGTGTCATGTTTCACAAAAGATCCTCACACACCGTCATCGCAAGATACGGCCATGAAATATCCTTTTGCTACTGGAAGGATGCTAGAAGCAGCTCGCATATGCAATCGTCCAGAAGTGAGCTACATTTCCTTTATCCTTTTGCCACGTCCACCGGCTGAACTAATGATTTGTTTCCGCCGTCCATTCTCTCGGCTTTGTTTTATGCTCCCGAGCGGCATGCCACGCGCGTTAGCCAGCTTTTCTTTCCGGGCCTGGTACGTTGTTCGTTCTCAGTCGTGTAAAACGGTCAGTCCTCTTTTCCGGCTGAGGCTACTACTAACGACTTCCGGTCAAACATACTGCCTGTGTGAGTGAGTGCGAATATTGCTGCATTTCTGCACGTGGACTCACGAAACGAACGAATGGCGCACAAATGTACACAATGGAACGCATCGAAGGAGGAAGCAGCAATCCACATCGCTTCACTCTGTAAGAATTGCAATCCGAGAAGGAGCCGGCCAGGATATTTGCTCAAACTGAAGCTGCTGGACGGAAATTTACAAACACACCAACACACACACACACACAAAGGGTGGCCGAACGAGGTCAGTCGTATAAAATATTCCAGCAGTTTAAACACCGAAGTACCGGAGAATAAATTAGGAGCAAACATACGTTTTCCATAAATTGCTAAACTTGGAACCTTTGGTTACTTGGCTCTGAGGGAGGTGTTGGAAAACACTATGCTGCAGGGTGGCCACTTCAGGTGCCATTATTTAAAACCCCACACGCTATGGCTCTTACAGCTATGGTCGATTTTCTCCTGAAGCGTAGAGTAAATTTTACACCACAGATTTTAAGGTCCGTGCACTCGAAAATGGATGAAGAAATAAATTTACCTACCGATCTTCGTGTTTGCGTTTGTGTTTGGGGAAGATGCGGAGGAAGGTTGTTTGATTCCTTAAGCAATTGAAATCTATCAGCGCTTGCGGGGGTAAACATGAGCTACAATTTAAATGGCTTAAACGAACATGCATGTTGAACAGAATATGCATAGTGCGCCGCAGCTTATTCTCGTTCAATAAAATGTATTGAGAGCTATTATTGAAAATGGATGTATCCTGTATGGTAACCAATGATTTAAAATCCCTTTACATGGATCTCTTTACTGAGATGTTTACACGAGTTTAAAACATGGATTTCTTTAAGGTAATTTCGGAAACATTATTGAGTAAAATTATAAATTTATTTGAATTTAGTTTCAAAATGCTTTTGAAAATGTTTGACTTCACGCCCAAAAGTTATGCAATACATTTTTCTTTCTACAGTTTGGCTGTAAAGTGAAGCAAACCTCCTATAATCAAAAAGGATTCAATTGAAAAAAATATTATAAGAAGATGACAGGAGATCAACTCCAGCAGGAATGCAATTATGTTAACACTCTTGTTCATGTACAAAAACTTCTTAACGTTTCTAGAGAACAAAGAGTGTCCTTGAACTAATATTAAACTTTTTCTTATGCAGAAATGTTTAACTTTCAACTAATGCATTCACAAATCGTCGCTGTCGTCAAACATATTTAGGCAATGTATGTTGTAAGGTAACATTTTATTGAAATTACTTTAATGTAGCAAAATAGCATTCTGTACAACATTCTAAGCATAAGCAATATTCTCTCTCCTTTAAATTGAACATCCTTAAAAAAGTCTCAAAAAAGAAACTCTCATTCACACGGGTTCAAACAGATTGCCCCAGTTACACCTTAAACGACACTAATTTAGTCTCGATTGCTTCCACCCAGCATCTCAGTGAGTAGCAATGTGTGAAACATACCATTTTAAGCACACAATTTTCATCACCTTCAAGCAGACGTAATTTTCATTAATACACGGCACTAGTACTGGTACTAGCGATAAAATGGTGGAAAATGAGAAACTAACAAAAGGAAAAAAAGCAGGAACCGGGTAGGAAGTCTTCAAAATAATTACATCCGTAATCCGTTTCCTCGCGGTTCAGGGAAGGTCCGTTGCGATAATTACCAGCGCACGGTGGACGGTCATTCTTTCGTGGTTCGCAGAGAGTAGGATCGGACTGTGAACTGCAGTACAAAAAAAAATGTGTAATCAGGGTGAGACTGTATGACCTCTCGCACTCGATGCCAGGTGTCCTCTCGACTGTGCGGATGTTGCCAGTTTATTTACCGGTTGTTGTACTGTCCCCATTTGCCATCCATAGCATCCAAGCAACACAAAGTCGACACACAACTGTCAAGCTTTGTCCCGTGCGCTTTGCTCAGCGTTTGGGTTGCCGTATAAGTAATATTTGTACGATTTCTTACCATTTCTCGTTCAACGGTTCCACACAACGGTGTGATACACTGTAGCACATTCTTGCCATTGCCGACTGTTGCAACTAAGTTATGAAGCTAATTTCATGCTTTCAAAAGTTGTCCGTTTAGAAAGCGGTAAGTTCACAACCTACTCAACTTCAGCTGTAAGCCTTTCCCATGGTGCGTCATGTTTGACGTTGTGAACGTCTTTATTGGGCACAAAACGAAACCTTACTATTCCTGTGGCCGATGGAGTGGTTTTGATAAATAAAAGCACCAGCAGAAGGAAAGTAACCATCTCAAACCAACCTGCGAACTTAACCGACAGGTTTGGAAAAGTTTTGAAGAACAAAACCTGTCCGAGCGGTGAAGCAAAAGTGGGGAAAAACACATTGGAATGGTTTTCTTAACTGCTTCATTTTTATTTCGGTGCGCTTTATTGGGAAGAATTGAGAGGCTAACGATGTGTGTGCCACCACACTCTCGAGGGAAAAGGTGACGGAAAAGGCTAAAAATCCTTTCCAAAACTGCTCAGGACATTGCACTATGGGACAGTCTGCCAGTGTTATGTTAAATTATGAAACTACTCTGAACCGACTATTGAGCTAGGTGTGAAGTAAGAGCATGAAATTAAAAATGGAAGCTCCTGAAATTATGAAGTGAAACAAAAAGCAAGCTGGGTGATGCATTTTGCTAATTTTACTTATTGCGGTTGAAAATCTTACAAGACTTCTAACAATTTTAAGTAGTCGATTCCACCCACTTTTGACGGTTTCCTCGCTATAGTGCACAACAGTCTCAATATAGTTGCTTACTAACTGGACAGCCTGGGATGTCTTCTTGGGGTTCTCAAGACTTCTCACTGGAGCTGTCGGCTATTCCATTTTCCACCACAACCTCCACAACATGATCCAAACATAGAAACCTCTTGACGTGACATCCTCGGGCAGTATGGTGGAGAATTCTTTTCGCTCCCCACGCCACGTAAGAAAATAACTGTAGCATCTTTCCACCATAGTTTGTTCCGTACGCTGTACGTCCGTCCGTCTGTCTACTTATTTATTTACAGACCAAAACACACACAGTCAAACACAGCGACACGAATCCGACCCAACATGACACCGGCAGCAACTGCCATTATGCTTTTTTGCAGTTCGCCGCCATGCCCATTGCACCTTTGCGCCATCTTTGCCACGCTACGGTGCTCCGGCGGGCGTTTTTATTGTGACCGACCCAACGAAACAAACGGATGTCATAAATAATTTATGTGATTTTCAATTTGCTATCTGCCACATTTTGTTAATACCTTCCAGTTGTTGCCTGCACGACCCACTTTCGAACCGGAATGACTTCCCGATGTCTTGCCGCGGTGACGGTTTGCCTCAGGTGACAGTTGTAAAGCATTCGTTTGGCTGTACCTTTTCTGTTTTCCTTTTTGCCTAGGTCAGCAAATCGTTAACTGGGAACAGGTTTGGTGGAGTTTTATTTCCAATTACAGTTTTAAAAAGCTTTTTCACAGCCGCGAGGGGTTCTATTTGCCTGGTGCCCAACGCAACGAGCTTTGCAACGTTTTTGTGTTGTTACCATTTTCATTTAAGGTAATTTGTATGCTTTTTCCCGCTTTTTTTCGTCGCGAAACAACAATTTCCACATGTAGAGCTTAATGAAACAAGGATACACACTTTCAACACTTCCTAACTGAGCAGCAACATGTAATAGACCTAAGCAGAACAAAAACTCGTCCATTCCAATGTCCTGGACATGCCAGACACTCATTTGGTAGTGAAATAAATTGGTCTAGACTGGAGCATTTTCCGGCAGCCATATTTTGTTCCGGTTTTTGGTATCCTTTTACCCACACCGAGTATGTGGCCGGGTTCGTTTGACCCACATTTTGCGTACCCTAATCACCCAGACTTCTAGATCCAAGCCCACCAGTTTCGTTAGGCCTTCAAGTGAGGTTAAAGTTGAACTTCCTGCGCCTGGTACAAATAAAAGCTGCACATAGTTTGGTGACTGATTCCGCGTAAAGGAATGTGATGGAATTTCACTCCCTCTCAGTCCGGAGCAGCATTTACTACAACAAAACGGCAACTGCTGAAGTAGTTTCGTACCGTTCCCCCTTCTCAGGACTTTTTTTCTCCTCTCCGTAAAAAAACGGGCCTCCAAACATTCCTGAGCACTTTTCCGACGCCGGATAAATAGTCACTCAATTAAAGTTATTGTTATGGTCCGTTCGTATGCTGAAAAGTCGTTAGCAATTGAATTTATGAGTGCCGAAACATAGAACTCGTAACGAGGAAGTCCCGAAAAAGAAAAACAGTCAAACACACGCCACTGAGGTCACACGCACGCAAACTTTCTGTTCTGAGGAAACAGTACCACCACGGGGGCCTAAAAATAGATTCCGGAAAAATAGAACCACGGTGGGACAGTTGTTCTTACCGGGAGCCAAACGTACCCAGCAGGATGCTAACGTTTCAAACCCTGAAGGCTTGAAGACTTTCCGAGCTGCACTCGACAGGCTGCGCGCAATCAATACCGCTGGTGGACGTCCTGCTGGGCATTTGGGTAAATAAAATCAGACTCACAAACTCACACAAACACAAAGGGTGGCAAGAAAATGGCTACCCCCTTCGAGGTGGAGTCCTCGTGTCTTATCGTAACTACTCCGTTGCGCTGTTGGTTGTCTTCGTTAGTAGTTAGCAACAGCGGTAAGCAGATTTCAATTCTACCTGATCTCCCTCCTGATGTTCCACCAAGCCCGGCGTGGTAGTTAGTCTCGTCTGATAGTGTTAGTATCGATCGGTTTCCCTTTGAGGCCGGGCGAATGAAGCAAAAGCACCAGAAAAGGGACAGACCGTGCAGACTCATAATCATCATTGGTACGATCATTACCACCATTGGTGGGCGTTAAGCTTCAAGTCAAAGGGGAATTAAGGATATCCTGTTTTCCGTCCCGGCTTGCACACACACACACACACACACACACACACACACACACACACACGCAGAAACACGCACAAAAGAGAAAACGAAATGAACAATCAGGAAGTCCACCACCCTGCCCATCGGAACGACCTACATCCAACATCAATTCGCACGTACTTCACAATGACCAGCTCGCCAGCACGTCGGTTAGCATAAATTGCAGGAAGCCGAAAAAGCCCAGAGAAACCAAACCCCCACTGGCCTAGTGACATCCCAGCAAAGGGTGCGAACTCCTGGACTCTCCTATTACTCGGTCACGAAGCCGAAAACCCTCCTCGGCAGGCCGAGTGTGGTTACGCAACAATGGGCAATAAAGGGCACATTATTACTCCTTCACAATATTTATGCAGCCCCGGCATAAAAAAGGGACTCCTCTGGCCGTAGCCGGGGACTTCCCGTTGTACGCGTCTTCATTTCGCTGCGGTGGTCTACCTTTACGCAACTAGCGTTCGGGAACAGCATTTTTCCCTGGGAACGATATTTTTCCTCTATTTATTTATATTAGCCTCCTCATAATCATGTCTGAAATGTCGATGTTCGCACTTTCCGGTGGGACCAGTGGGGGGTGTTTTTATTGTGGAGCATCGAACACATGATCCTGGCTTATCCTTGTTCGATGGTTCAAACATTCGGGAACGATGGTGTTTTTTTTCTCTCTCTCTCTCTCTCTCTCTCTCTCTCTCTCTCTCTCTCTCTCTCGCTACCTCGTCTCGATAGTCGGTAAATAATAGCTTTCCAAATAGCATAACGTGTGCACCAATTGGCCAACAAACGCTCGTATGACTAATCCGGCAAGGAGACTGGTCGGAAACCAAGGTGAGGAGAATATTTGTCATAAATATGTGCTGGATGTAATAAGTTTGCCGACGTAATGTGAGTTAAATTTTATGCCACACGAATGGAAGGATGCGTGACGAATTTTGACAGTGCACACGATGAGTCGTTGCCGAGCCTGCACGGTAGTAAACAGGATTGGTTTGTTTTGGTCTGTTAGAAGGAAATATTTTACCTATTCTACTACACACCGTCGCCAACAAAACCTGCCCGTTACTATACAATCTTTCACAGGGGGAGGTTGAGAAGCAGACAAAACGTGTGATGGGATGAGAAGAACATATTTCACGTGTAAAAAAGAAGCGTACGTATATAACCCCACGATCACGGCAATGGGCTGTTCCTATCGTAAGAGTAATGGATTACGAACAAGATAAATCAAATAAAGCTTATTTATCTTTGCTTTTTTTTTTTTGGGTACGTTGTTGAAATATTTGCAGATAGAAAGCCAAACCAATCGGGTATAGAGTGTGTAAAAACAACCTGACAGTTTGATAAAATGTAAGAGAGAAACAATATTTGAGTTTGAAAGTAAACATCAGAAGCATACGTTGGATGCACAGATTAATTTGAAAACGTATGTTATCGAAAAGTTAGGTAAACATTTTCCGAATTCATCGATTATTGTTATGCTCTTTTTTAAATTTTTATTGAATATTAAATCGAAAGTTTAAAAAACTATGCCCTTGAGCTTTGAAAATATTAGTTTTTTCATTACTAGTGAAGCTTGATGCATTTTGTATTGCGAATTGCATACTTTCAGGCAATTTAATTCTCATCTCACAATCAATTAAAGTGTTAGGCGTGAGAAGTGCGTTTCTCTTTTGTACATTAATTTTATTTTGTACTCTTTATGTTATTTCGTTTTGTGTTGAGACCAAAATCGAACAAATCAGAAGCTCATATGATTAATCACTTTTCATTTCCACTGTCCAAAAACCATTTGTTTCGTTAGAAACGGAGCCTTACTTCGAGGCACATTTCAACCACACAATCACTAACCCACACGGTACTCCATCACTCCAACACGTCAATCACGCACGTTTCACTAGCTTCACCGGAATGCCTTCGGTCGGCCGTATCACCAGATCCGTCTTGTACCGGATACGTCCAACCGATTCGCCCGGCAAGATCCGATAGCTCGCCAACAGCTTCACGATCGTAACCTTCATCTCCAATAGTGCGTACCGCTGTCCGATACAGTTCCTCGAGCCGGCACTGAACGGAATGTAGTCGTACGGGCCGCGCTTGATTTCGTTCGCCTCCGAAAAGCGTTCCGGATCGAACCGCTCCGGATCGGGAAACACGGACGGGTTGCGGTGGATGTTGAAGATTTTGATTGAAATCGATGTGCCCGCTGGGATGACGGTGCCGTCTAATGGTGAGAAAAACAAAGCAAATGAAGATTGATCCACGTTTTGCGGCACAAAGAAGCGGAAAGCTTTTCTCGAATTGTTTGCAAAAAAATACTCACTGATCTCCATATCCTCCAATAGCTTCCGCCCGATAATTGGTACTGGTGGTACAAGCCTTAGGGATTCCTTTATCACCATATCGAGGTACTTGAAGTCTTGCAGCATCGCATTCGACAGTGGAGTTTTCCGTTTATCAGCTCCCAACATTCGGTCTATTTCTTCGTACAGTCTCTGCTGGACATCCTGATGCTTGGCGAGATGGAGGATGGTAAACGAAATGCCAGAAGTGGTCGTATCGTGTCCTTCAAACATGAACGTATCCACTTCCTCGCGAATGTCAGCCGTACTGAGCGGTTTGCCGTCGATCGACACCTTCAGCAGCTGATCGAGGAAAGTGTTCCGACGCTTCGAGTACAGATCATCCTCGTTCACGTCAAACTCTACCTTTCCGAGGCGTTGTTCTTGCTCGAGCTGTGATCTTCTGCTCTCGATAACGTTGTTGGTAAAGTTATGCAGCTTCTTGATGACACGTCCCTGTTCCCGGGCGAACGGGTACAGGAAGAACAGTGAGGGGAACTGACGCAACAAGCTGAAAACGCGACGCAGAAAGAAGACGCTCATCTGCTTCACAGCTTGGGCGTACTCGTTGTTCGGATCATCCTGTGCATGGATGCGAACTCCCATTGAAGTTGCTATAATCAAATAGTCAAGTTGGAGTTATAAAACCTCATGCGATTGGCATTTCAGTCTACATTACTCACCACAAATACTGTCCAATGCGTACAGAGTGACATAGTCGTAAATGTCAAACTCTCCCTTACCAACGTGCTTCTCTAGCTTTGACACCAACACATCCGCTTCCTCGTTAAACACATCCATAAACTGATCCAATATCTTGAAGTGAAACGCCGGTGTTATTATCTTTCGCCGCTGGAACCATTTCTCACCGAACGAGATCAGCAGGCCCGTTCCTAGCCAAGGTTCCAGATAATCGTACACGAATGACTTCTTGGTGGTTTTTGCTAACAGAATCTTCTCCACATTCTTTGAGCTTGAAAGATCCAGCACCAAGTCATTGAAGGCACCAATAATTGCCACATCTTGTCCGTAGCGTTTGTGAAGTCCTATCACAATGTCGAAGATATCTGCAAGGAATGAAAAAAGCTCGCTAAAGAAATCCTCTACTGAGTCTTTGCGGGCTTTACTCTACCTGGAATGCTTTTGTTTTTAAACATCTTAAATGTCCCCATGAAGTAATCGGACTCGGGACCTCCAAATTTAGCACGTATTGCCAGCAACTTTTCGCGATGTTGATGGTACCTGAGTAGCAGATAACCCAAGTACCCCACCACAAGTGCGATTAGCCACAACATTTTTAACGTAGCGTAGTTCTAACCCGTAGCGTAACCACTTATCAACTGAAGACCCTCAAGTGTTCACAACAGTTTGAGACACCGGGAATTTCGGTCACTATTACCACACACTAGGTGACGTATCAGGGGAGCAGATAAGGCTTATCAGGGTGAGAGATAGCCTTATCATTATGGTGCTAAAAAAAGAAAGTAAACACAAGATCTATACAGCTTGTTGGTTAATTAAATAGCGGAATAAAAGTTTAATCGGTGTTGCTATTAAATTATTACCATTAGATAGCAGATTAAAGAGGATCAAATTTCAAAGTACAACATTTCATATCGTGTTATTTACTGAGTCAATGCGTAAGAGTGAGATTTTGTTTTTTGATTGCTGCCTGTCGTACTGCACTCTTACAGCCTCTTCATTGTCGCGCTAACTGCTGATCATTATTATTTGTCTTTTAGCTTTAATCGCTTTACGTTAACAATATTTCTCCAGCTCGCGTGTCACTTGGAGACTTTACAAAGCATAACGAATTGCAGTTATCTATGTTTTATTTTCGTCTCCCATTTTTTTACTTCCTACAAGGATGCATCAGCACGCTTCATTGTTACAAAGCCGCTTCATTCGATGCAGCTAAAATGAGTGATCTTTCCCCATTAATGTAACAAACTGTTCAAGCACCTCTTCAGAAACATCCCTTTAATCTTCTCATTTTTTAAGCTTCAACCAACCTCTTCATTATTGCCGCCAGCCCTCAGTGTTTTCTCATTACCAGATTTTTGCATCGCATTGAAGGGAGAATGCGTACAAATGAAACATCAAAACACGGAACAACCCAACAGCAAGAGCGTTTGGTTCAATTTGGTTTACCGCAACACATTAAAGATATGAAGAGCTCAATTTCGCGTTGAGTGTGTCTTAAAATTATTCGCAACAAAAAAAAATCGTCTATTTACACATCCTTTTTTATTCCTTTTTTTAAATCCCTCATTCTGTGACGCTTTGCCGATCGATAAGACATCCGATCGGAGCTATGTTCGCTTCGTAAAATGTCGTTCATTTCCCTTTTATCTTCCACATAGCACATATCAAACACCGAATCTGGTTACTTCTTTTGATGATAAATGCATCAGAATAGAACAGCAGCAGCAGAAGAAGAAAAAACAATCCTTCCACCATCAATTTGGTGCGAAACGATAGGCTTGATGAAACCACCAACCGTATACACTTTGGGCAAGAAATCAAACAAACCATACAAGAGATACGTTTCACACATTGGACAATGCGCTTGTATCAGACACCAAGCAAAAAAAAAAGGCACATAGGCAAAGATTGAATATCTGCCATACCCTGTGGTGCATATGTTTGCGTTTTTCATTATCCATTATCCTAGCGCTGTGTGGGGAACGGTCGGTCACGGAAGAAAAAGGCTTGCACAGTGGAAAAGAAACACAAAAAGCAACGTTAGCAATAAAAAAAATATAGCATTAAATCCCACAAGGGATGTTTGTAGCATTCAAGTTTTTTGTTGTTTACATTGTGCATTTAAGACCTAAAAAACATTGATAGGAAACTGTTGTTCTTCATTCTTGTGCCTTATTTATGAAAATTCCACTATGGGAAATATTACGGAGAAAAGAGGACGTAAAATAATATATTTTCCTGATAAACTGACTTAAAATATTCTTCTTCATGGCTTAACGATCGCACGCCGGCCATCAAAAAGCTTCCAGGATTTGCCGAAACCACGTAGTTGGATAGTCAAATAGTCAGTCCTCACTACGGAGGGACGGTTCGCATAAGAAATGGACCACGGTCCTGCCGTTTCCTGGCGCCGATTAAGGTTATGCCACCCGCACTCCTCCTTTAACGATTTAAACTATTTTGTTTAAAAAATTTGAACAGCAAATTATTTGCTTAATAAAACAGAAATAGACATTGCATACTGTTGAATGAATTCGAAGTTGTAATATTTTTTCTGTATTTATAAAAGCTTTGTGTCAATGTGGTATTTTATACCACATTGACGCCCTGCCTCTCTTGACTGAAGATGCAATACAATATTATCTCATTTATACTTGCATCGATTTAGATGGATTATATGCAGAAAGACTCAGAATTCTCAAGTACTACTCAAGGCTTAACATCAATTGAAGAAATAGACCCCTAAATGTCGTCAATTCACAAAAAAGCTGTAATTTAACTTTTCTTCAAATCATATTTGTTCAGAGAATAAAAATAACTTTTTTGAAGTGTTCATTGTTTTTTTTCATTTATTTAATGAGGATTTTATTTCCTAGATTGATATAATTATTTAAAATAATAAAAGGAAATTATTCCTTGTATAATTTTAAATCTACCTAAAACATTGCTTTCTTTTAACTCCATGACCCAAGCTCGTAAACAGTGTTTACAATTTGCCCATATCGATAAGAATGGACCACTTTTTTACGACTCACTGGTAAACCAGGGGAAAAACCAAACAAACCTACCAAGTTTAGCACATTATCCATAAAAAAAACCCTTTCTCTTTCGCCGTTGTGTTATGGTGAATGCATTGCGCTTGCTGCAGTTGGTTGCATCTGTTCCTTTTTTGTTCAGTGAATCACTGAACAAAAAAGTTTTGATTTTTTTTTTGTTGTTGCTGTGTTTCAGTAGACAATCAGTTTTACACCCAAATTACACACGAAAACACGCTTCAAACGGAATAAACACAAAAGAAAAATTGATTCCAGTAATACTGGAATCAATTTTTCTTTTGTGTTTATTCCGTTTGAAGCGTGTTTTCGTGTGTAATTTGGGTGTAAAACTGATTGTCTACTGAAACACAGCAACAACAAAAAAAAAATCAAAACACACACACACACACACACACACACACACACACACACACACAACGAACCATTATGCCCTTCGTTGAGGGCGCTCGCTTCGAAAAGGATAAAACAGTTTCAGTAACATTCGAACCCAGCACTGTCTTTGTATTGTTTGGCTTTCGTTTTTTTTTTACCCAATCCAGCCAAAACAAAAGGGATCCGTGTATCAGTTGGGCATGATTTGTGGTGTGGATATTATTCACGTTTGATTTACGGCGCGCCTCCGATTGTGGATAGCGCTTGGTGGAGCAGGATGCAGGATAACGTTCGATTTTAATCCGAAACTCACCGATGCACTCGAGGGAGTTGCAGTTGAACGTATGGATTGCGTTTGATAATTTCCGGTGCACGACCGTGTTAGCCTGCAGGGAATAGCGGTACGACCTCGCTTCAGGATAGCAGGCTCGTGCAACATTCACCCTGCTCCGAAAGCGTTGGTCTTGGAAGACAGAGGTTCGAAAAACCCCGCCAGCACAATGATATTACTTCAATCATTAAAGCGGCACTCGAGCAAATCGGGCGTGTTTTGTTTAAGAAACGTTTCCGTTTCATTATTAATGAGTTGTTCAATATTTAACGCGAAGTGTATATGTACTTGAAAGATTTTCCTATGCACGCTGTTACACGAAATCATTTTTACTTGTTTACATTTCCACGGCCATCGGGGATGCGATCCATTTTCGATGCAGCAAAGTCAATCGTCCAAACAAATGTTTGCTTTGTGTAGTTGTGGTTAAATTCTACGGTCCTATTTGCACCATATTTACTCCGCCAAATGATGAGCAAGGCAATGTCTGCTTTTGAGCCAGCAAGGCAGCAAGATTTCTGCCTTTTCTTTTCACTGATAGTGTCACCCAGTTCAGTGCATGAATAGGACTGAAACGTCGTACAAATCCGTTTGGCAAAAGGTACAAAGGGCTCGATCGATAAGCAGCTGGAGTTTGTCTCCATTGCTGCTTGCTAGCTATCACACAAAGGGGCGAACTAGAGAATAAAGGACACTCCTTGCTCCTTGGTTAAGCATTCTTCTTCGGTAGTTGATAAACTAGTACGCAGCTGGCAGATGATGCTGCTGCATCAGCATCATGTTTGTTCTTGGCTGTTGAGATGCAAGAAACTGGTCAATGTTGAATCGAAAGCTTCGAGTTTACTTTTTCATTATTGCTGTCCCTTTCCACGTCCGGCTGCCGAAGCATCCCTGCCAAGATGACAAAACTAAGCCAACTTACCGCCTGCATAATGTACCAAGAAGAGGCGTGCCATTGGCAGAGAAAGGACCGCATCCAAGGGCCGGTCAGTTGGCAATGCGGCAGGCAACTCGAAGGATGCTTATGGGCACCATCTTGAAGCACCAGCTGGTGTCCGGTTGCATCAGTTCTATTTATTACTCTTGTCACAAAACTCGTTTCAATGGGGAACCTTTTAACCTGCAGCATCTATCTGCACATCTCGAGTCTTCTTTGTGGTGGTGGACGGTTTCTTGGCGTCGTTATTGAAATTATCAACCCCATAAAACAATCTTCGCCCGCTCTTTGTGGGGCTGGTTGTATTGAATGAAATCGATCAGATAATAAAAGCTGCACTGAGGACACTAGAGGTTGCAACATATTGGTCGAGAAGATTTAGAATCTACTTCAGAGGTGGAATTTATATTTAACAGAAGATTTGTTTGTTTTTGTAGTTTATTGAGGGAATTTTGAAATCCGAGCAGCGGATTTTCCTTAAAATATTCGTAATCAATTCAATAAAATTAGAAATATTTGATCTCTTAACTAAATTTATCATTTATTTCTATCTGTTACAGGTAAATATCCCACCGCAGTGTTTTCTTCGAAAGATTTTTTGAACCAAATTGTAAGTTACCACATTAAATACTTTCTTTCGCATAGTCTCCCCTTAATCTATGCAATTTTATTTGCTGTGCTCTATTTAAAATAATTCAATTTTGAAACAATCAAAATGAATGAACAATCACAAGTGTACTTCAAGAGCGCCAGCTTCACAGCTCATACATCTCCCCTCCTGAACGACTTCATTAAACCGGAAAGCTAGCCGGAAGTTCAAGCTGGCCAAAACCGTCACATTCTTCAATTTTCCAACTGTCACCTTGTTCGGATTGTTCGTAACTTTCAACCTCCCGAGGCAACAGCACACCGGGTTCACCAGGTCCAGCCTCGTTTTAATTGGATTGTGTTTAATTATCCATTAGCCAAAGTTTTGACGGTAATTTCCTGCCCGTACCGGCAGCATGACGGTGATGTTTCAGCATGAGCGGTGACCTGGCGCCCACAAAAACCACCAATGGCACATAGGCCGAGTTCGAGTGGCCATGCCACTCGCATTAACCCTCGAGGGAAACGTTCCCTTGCTCTTGCTCTGATCGCATCCAGACGACTAAGGTGTCTTCTCTATTAAGGCTGTTAGGCCATCCAGGAGTAGTGGTCGATGGTCTACCGTGTCGCATAAAGAGAATGGAAGAGGAATATCATCATTTGGGCTTCAGAGCCTTCCTTCAGAGGGTGGCCCCTTACTCCGGTGATTGTGACAATTTATATCTTCTAGTTCAACAGAACCATCAGGATCACCATTCTTCAAGAAGAATCCCATCCGCTCCAGGGTGGAAGATGAGCTCAAAATCGATTTAGATTAAATCGATAGAAATTGATATATTAGCTAAATAAAGTTGTCCACCGCAGTAGGTACTTGCACCCCGATGCACACCTAAACACGTACACAAGGTGTGTAGTGTCCGCAAAACCGCAAGCAGAATTTCAATGAGCGGCCTGGCACATAGTTCTGGTCCTATCCGGTCCACCAATCGAATCTGCACTGCAGCATAATTTGTGTCCGGTGCTAGAACTTGGCAAGATGGATGATTTTTCAACCAGGATTCAAGATGTGGGATGAAGTGTTTCCAACATGTCTTCCATTGGTCCATTGAACGAGGATGATCGATTCAGTCCAGCCGAACTTTGTCATTATTACTATTCTGTTGGTTCCAATTTCGGAGCATGCCGCTCTTCTTTAGAAGAAGCACTGTGAAGAAGTCATAAAGTTGATGGTCGACTTGCTTCGAGCGCCATTAGTTGGGATCATCCAGCTTGCAAGCTTCTCAACTCGGTTAAGTGGACCCACCCTCTGGATGGTAATGGGGGTAGGGGTCGTCCCTTTGTGCCGAGAATGTTGGAAAATCGAACTCCATTCAACCAACCTGACCTCATAAGCTTCGTCCGTTCGCTTCGTACCGAGGTTCGCCTAATGATGGCAAATAAATTTTGACATGCAAAAAGCTGCACACCATTTTTGGTCCCCACTATGACATGCCGGTGCATTCGGCAAAGAAGAAAAAACGAAAAAAAAAATGAAGGAAGAAATCGCATCCATCTTCTCGTGATGGAACGAAGGACACTGGACAACGAAAGCAAACATCGCCCAACAATTATGGGCTGGTGACACTCTTCTCGGTTTTGCTCGTCCAAGAAACGACGCTACCCGGTGGCGACGGCGACCGAGAAACGCAACACGAACGTGATCAAATGAAGTTGGCTCATTTATCTCCCATGCTCCCAGGCGAACTTGGTGAACTTTTCTGTGACGATCATGCTCTTGCTCCAAGTTGACAGTCGGCAGTCGGATGTGTTTGGGCGGGGGGGGGGGGGGGGGGGGGGAGTTTGTTTGTCTGCTAACGAGCTCTGAAATGGAAACAGCCCCATTGTGTGAGCCGTGCATGCATGAACTGGTGCACCGTTGCAGGAACCCTGTGATACACTCGGCGTCACCGCGTCCTCGCCAGAAGCTTTGATGATGTGGTTTCGAAGTCGTTTGGTAAAGTAAAGTAGTAGGATTGAAGCTTTAGTTTGTCTATTTTTTTGCTGTTGTTGTACGTGTAGTTTATATGCTGCCTTTGGGATGGACAATTAGGAGTTTGATAGTATGCTTTTGTTGTGCGGGTACGATTTTGTGCTTGATATTTCCATACGTTTCGGTACCGGGGGTTTTCTCGTTTTTTCCCCACCGGGAACAAGCTTGCATGAGCGAAAGCACAGCGATGTAAGTAATCTAACGAGCTTGATGGTTGTAACTCGGCATCGCTCTTAAGCAGTTGCAGTTGTATCTACTAATTGCCATGAAGTTTTGCTAATTGAATAAAATAATCAGCAAATGCGACAATTCATGGGCAAAGTGCTAACGGGAGGAAAACAGTCGTACTGTTTTATTTAACGCAAAATGTTCCTGAACACTTGGTCTTGCAGCAACAGTGGGTTTGGTTGATCGAGTTTCTAATTAACATAAAACTCGTTTAAAGTTGTATATTTACTTGCTTTGACTTGAGATGAGATTTGTAAAAGATTTTAAATTGAATAAATTGTGTAACTGATGATGTAGTATTAGTAAGTCCAGCTAACAATTCTATGACGGGCATGACCAGCAGATCGTTAATCCATGAAGAAAAAGACGAATTTTTAGCTTATTTTTTTATATTTCTCTTTTTGAAGGGACTAAATAAAACAATCCTCTGGCCATAGCAATGAGCAAAGCTGAGTCTTGAGAAAGACTAAAAGGATTCTCACGACAGCCAGCTCCGCCCATAGGTCAAACTACCACTGCTCATATGTAATTGAAAGGACTCGTCAGATTACTGATCACATCAAGAGAATGATAAAAGAGACGATCTAATCCCTACCTTTTGATAGACATTATTATTTAAACCAGTATTTATTTCCGTAATTAAACACAAAAATAAGTCCAGCAACATCTTAACAAGGCACACAACAGAGAAATCATAAATCAACAAAATAGTGCCCTTTTCCAGCTAAACTTGAAATGCAAACTAAATCACTCCAATGTTTTGCGACTTTTACAACAATCCATTTTACTCCTCAATGGCTTCCTGTTTATGCAGAACCAAAATTTAACGCAACCTGAATTGACAGCTTATGCCCGTTTATTATTCATATGAAAGCATTTTCACACAATTTCCATCAGACATTATCCTTTCGCTTTATTTCTCCTCGCACCATTTATTCACCAAACAGTACAACAAACTTCTTCACTGCAAGATGGACGCATCGTTCCCGCTCAATTAGCCATTCCGTGTATCGTGATAATGTCCCTGGCAGGATGTGTTAGCGCAACCGAAATCCCCGGGACAACCATTAAACACATTGTCTTATCCACCCGGCATCCGGCATCCGGCCAGCCTGGGTAAATGGGCCACCTCCATAATCCTATCACTTACAGCTGAGCACATTTTAATCCACGTCCGGTCGGCTTTCTCATATCGTGTACCGCCGTGCGAGAATGCCTCGGAGTTTCCGATCCCCTACTAAAGATATGGAAGACTGGAAGACACTAAAGCTCGACGCTTAATCGCCAACAATCTTTTAATCTTCTTCAGTGTGCTTCGCGCTCATTGCCACTAATGTTCTAATCCCGCATTGTTTTAAATTAATAATCTCATTTCATATTCCCGTTATGATTTCATTAACTGGCATCCTTTATCCCTGGTTTTGTAGGGTATACGAAGTGTGTGTGTGTGTGTGCATGTTCGAGTTCTTCCCAGTAATCTACTCACTAGGAAGTTACTGACACCAGGTTTTCCAGTGTTCCTGGTGAGGCCATTCCGCCATTCCATAGTTCGAGTGTTTCCTGTGGCAGTTTGGCTTGAACATTATCAATACCATTAAGCGCGGTACGAACGAACGATACTGCGGCGTCCACGATGGACTGGGTAGCCACTGCAGAGCTCGCACTACTTCTGCAGTACCGCAGTGAACAGGGGAGGGGAAGGGGATAAGAGCCCACCCGATCGGAGGAGCCTAACGAAGTCATTAGCATAAAACCGTAATGTGTCCCAATTAATCATAATGTGAAAAGTCTGCTTGTCGGTGAATAAATTAGACTCCTCCTTCCGGGTGAACTGGTCGAGAAGCACCGTGGTCGACGGCCACACGCAAATACGGCAAAGCGTGAAATGTTTAATTCATACCAAAATTCCAAAGAAAGTACCGCCCGGTAGGACGACGCGGACTTACGTGTTCTAGCTGCTCGAGTATGTTTTGCTAGCTTTAAGTAATAAACCCACCGAGCCGAGGCAAAGTAAACAAATTCGGGATTTTCGCGAGTTTTGTGCGCGAACGGTTGGTCAAACGTGAGCAATTTTTGTTTTGATGGTTTGGGATTTATTTTTTCTGTGGCCATGTAAACATGGTAACATTTATTTGTGGACCAGTGTCAACACAGATGTTTTTTGCTTTTATTAATTTGGCCTTGCAACACGAACGTTTGGTTGATTGTTAGCCATCCATGTTAATCAGTCAAACCAGTTGTTACGAGTCGACTGGATTAAAGCATGTTGTACTTTCACATTATGGTGGATTAACTAATTTAGTAGCAGAAAAGAACAATACAGTAATTAGTCCTTTCGCATTACAGCATAAAGCGCCTAAAAGTATACCTTTCAGTATTTTTCTTATTGCATTATGATATTAACAGTACACATCTGTTACAGAGTAACGGTGCCGATGGACCGCGTGCCGGAAAAGTAAACAAAAACATGTCAGTTGAACAAACACTTAAACGTAACGTCACGGCGTTACAGGAGAATAATTTGGAAATGATACAGGAGAATTATTTTGAAGATTAATTAGATGACTTTATTTAATTCAAAAATAGGAGTTATTTCGAAAAAAAGAGAAAAACGTTTCAATACCTATCTGCGCAAGCGTTAAACGTTTAAATAAAGTGGTAAATTGTGAACCAGAGTTGTGAACAATAGTGTTCGCTCGCTTATTGGTTGTCGTCGAGTAGCCGACGAAACTTTGTTCGCAACATCTGACACGTTTTGAGTCATGGCTATTATTTTGATCTATTTTGGTGGACGTCTGAAGAATAATTTAAAAACATAGCATATATGTGTAAGCGTATGGAATCTGGAAAAATATTTCAGTAAAGCCCTAAAGTCAATCATCAAAATACTCTACAAAGGCAATGCTAATTGTTGTGTATTGTAAAATTTGCGCTTCGTCAATAGAAATAAAAAACGCCTCAAGGTATGCAATGTATACTGAACAATGATTGTATTCAAACGTATCACAATCCTTTAAAGATTTTGGTTTTATATTGATTCTAAAATCATGCTTTATTTTATGTTTATTTAATGCGATTTTCATCTTAATACCAAAATAATCATACAACGTTCATACATTCATACAACGTTTTGTTCTTCTTTACTGATTGATTCTTAAAGCAGCTCTCCAACCAACAAAGTAACACTAACTGAAAATTACCTTGATTTTCCAACCACTTGATAACCACTTTATACATCAGACACGGCCATACTTCCCTCCTCCGTCCCTCGACGATCTCACCAAGAAAGGAGAAAAACTTTTGCTTTCTACCGATAGCAAAACAACGCACTCACCCATCCCAACGGGTTCTGCCCATCAAAATGACATCCACGAAATTGAGCACCGAAAGAGCACCGGTTTTGCTAGAACACACATACGCGTAACATTTTCCGAACAATTTTACTGCTACCCATATCCTGACTGCCGGCGCTCCTCACTCCACCAATAGCTACTGTCTCCGCAAAAGGCTTCTCCACGGTTGAGTATCCGAGCTGATTGACGACGTACATTATTCCAATTGTCACACTTAATCCGCCCGGTTGGAAATCGATGGAAGAAAACCCAATGGATGGAGCAAGAGAAGGGAAACGCGGGCTTGGGCACAAAACCCGCACAAACGGAATGTTAAAGTGCGGATTTAGTGTCCCTGTAAGTGTGTGTGTGTGTGCGAGAGAGTTTCCGCGTCGTGGCACTAGCAAGCTTTTCCATCGCGAATGCGGAGGACATTCTCTGTTTTCCTTTCCGGTGGAAAGCGAACCTCCCGGCTTCGTCGTCGCATCGTGAGGACAAATGTGTTTTTGTGTACGATACGCTACACGCGAGTACCATCATCACGGACCCACACCTACACTGCGCGGTGGTTGTCATGCGACTCGAAAGTCGGGAATTAAATGGAGGCGAAAAGTCTCTCGACTTTGCACTTTTCTCCTCATCCTCCTCCACATTTCCCTCGGCTCAACGATAACGATGACACTTGGTGGAGCATTTTCTCCACGGAGAATAGCTGAACAACGGAACGGGAAGGAGTGCATGGATGAATGAATGGATTCGTATATCACTTTCGGGAGCGTAAAGCGTTTGTATGGAGCAATGTGAGCCTCCGGGCGGCAGATTCGTACGATGGCCACAAGTGAGTGCAAATATGCTGTGTGAAATGTTGTCTGGTACGTACATTTAAGGTATCGCTACTGTCTTCGCGGTGAGTAGTGTTGCTGCTCCGGTTGGCCTCTTTGCAAACTATTCGAAAAGTATTCACACCGCACAAATTGCACTCGAACAATTCTACAGTTCATGGTTCTATTGCTTTTAGCAGTCACAAAAACATTTTATTTACCGCTTAAGTGTTAAGGTAAATAGCTATCAACGCTGTCCAAAGCCTGCCTTTTCATGGTGGCACATTTTCCAAGTTTCCATTTAGCTATTTATAAAGTTTTATTAAAGATGGGCGCCCCGGTGACGATGCGGCAAAGGCGCCGTCTTCAGAACGGCAGGACCGTGGTTCCAATCCTATCCAAACCGTTCTCTCGAGTTGAGGAGGACTATACAACTACGTGGTATCTTCTTCTTCTTGGCTTAACGACCTCTAAGGTCACGCCGGCCATTGAATGGCTTACTAGACTTGCCGATACCATGTAATTGGATAGTCAGTCCTCACTATGGGGGGACGGTCCGGATGACGTGCGGAACTACGTGGTATCTGCGAGTCTATCAAGCCATCAGATGGGCGGCTTAACTTAGCAGTAGGTCGTTAAGTCAAGAGGAGGAGGTTGAAGAAGAAGAAGAAGAAGAAGAGGGGGCGTCCATATGATATGAAACGCTCGATGGGGTGTTAGGGGTACCCTCTAGCGTATCAAGTGCCAAGTATACAGAACGAATTCGACTAATATCGAGATAGAATTATTTAACAACCGATCGAGTCTTTCATTACTTCAAAAGCAGGAAATCAATTTTGATCCTTCGCTTAATCTAAGCTTTCGTTTCAAAATTTTCAACGTTATTTTAGGAGGTTTTTCGACTTTGAAAGAGAGAACGCTGCCTAAATTTATTTAATTTGTATTGCTAATGTAAGTGTAAGTTTACAAAAGTAATACTGCCAACGCTTAAAAGTTCTTATTGATCAATTTCACAGCTGTTTTTGCGCCATTCAAGCAATCATAAAAAAAATCACATAAAACGCATTTCACTCAACACTCACTTTGCTTCAACAACTACCACAATCGCTGCAAACCCTGAAATGAAGAACGCTTAGACGCATTGTTAACCGTCACCCTTCTCAAATGAATGCAAATCTCAAACCAACAAGCTGCCACCTAGATTCGTTCACACAAAACCTCACAACGAGGATTATTCAAATTTCTCACCCTGTCAGAAAGAGCGCGCTTCTTCTGGTTTCTAACCAGCAAAAGACACAGTAGAACCAGCAATCTTGAGCAGTCAAAAACTTCACCTTCTTTCCGGGGGGAAACAGGCGACATATGAACGGCACGACTGTACGACCCAACATTCAGACAATTAGATATGACACTGTTTACATTCTCAAGCACTATTTATTCCCGTAATTGAGTGCAAACAGATCGACGATAAGACACCGGCTGCGTTGGCAGCGTTTCTTAGGAAGGAAGACGAGGGAATACAAAATCTTTGGACAGATTTTACGCGTTCTTAGATGTGAGAGACGTGCGTCATTCCCGGTTTTGTTTGGAATTATTTCCCCGAATTTTACTCCATGGGAGTGCTTCGTTGTACTTCATGATGAGTCAAAATAATTTCAAGATGAGTGTCCCCCTACAGGTAGAAGGTGTCTTAACGTTATTCCTTACTTAACAGCAATAACTTCCTCCACATCATGACTCCGCTTCATCATCACAATCATCGTTCACAACCGCGCGATGGAAAGTTTTCCAATTCAATTTCGGTTTCCAAGTTTGCTGCTACATTCCACCACAATTCGTGATGGAGTGGGTAGAAGCATAGAATCCTGTCACCGAGTGACATCAGTACGTTGGGCTGTGCTCTTGCACAACCCTAGTCCACGAGCACATACACACAAAGGGAGCATTTCTGGTTGCCCGAAAAATTGCCATCGTCGGAAAAGGGAAATTAATTAGAAATAATTTATGGCCATATTTGTGTGTACGGGTCCGCTTCGCACACTTTTCCACTCCCCGTTTTACAGCACCCTGGTCCAGACCCGGTGGACAACTTCATGGACCAACAGCGAAGTTCCGGTACGATGGTGGAGGAGAAAATAAAATTTTACGACTATTCACGTCATGCATCATGAACACAATAAATCCTGGCCAGTGTATTTGCTTAATTAAACTTGAGCACTTACTAATTCCGCCGCATTTCCGCCGTCGATCGGGAAAAAGTATCCACCAGCGTTAGCTGGCAACAGTCAGCAACAATGATGGAGGCGCATTTATCGCTCAGTACAGCAGGGAAGCAAAGTTTGCAGCGATACGAACGAAACTCATCTGAACTTGAATATTGGACACGTAAAACCGGCGGGATTACTTCACGTCAAAATGTGACGTCTACTTGGAGGCAATGTTATATGCTACTCCTCCGCTACACGTACTAGAGGGGTCAAAATTTAAAAATTCATTATCTTGAATGACGGACTTTTCCTGCAAATCATCGTCATCTTCCTGTACGCCGGCACAGTGCAGGCGAGATATGGTGGCGTAGCAGCGGTATGTACTTGTTTACGAAACATTAAGCAAGTGGGTCGGTCCTGCTGCTGCTGCTGCTATCCATCCGACCTTTTTCGATTTGATTGGCTCTTTGCGTTGGTTTGTTTCTTCCCCCATATTTTGGAAGGTTTATCATTTGTGCGTAGAATGCAGGAAAGTCAAGGAAATGAAAGACTCCAAGCCAGGCTCTAGAACAAAAACCCTTCCATCAAATTCTAATCCTGGGACGATAAAAAGAGAAACCGTACCTTTGTGAACGGTTCTAGATTTTATTTTAAAGCATACCCATATGATAAAGCCTTACCGAATGTCCTATTCAGGCGGTATCAAGCTTATTTATAAATTGCATTACTTTCGGCGTTTTGTTTTCAAATCTCTAGTATCGGGGTGTATGATGACTTAAGCCTGCAAATTAGATACAAACGCTTTGCGGTATTGGCCTGTCGCAGCCGGAACCGATCAAGATCCCGCGCCGTCGTCCGCCAATTCGGTCCAACGGTCATACATTTGTAAACAATAAAAATGAAACAGAAAAACTCATCACGAGGCAATTAAAAATTAATGTATCAATTAGACAGATTGATTTTTTAAATGATAATTAAAGTGCAGAAATATTAGTGCATATCTGAAAAAAAAACTTTTGTTGATTCCTTATCGAGGTAACTTAAACTATTTTTTTTATATTCCAAGAGCATCGTTGACACGAGCTGACTTTGCCAAAGAAACTCGTAAATAACCAAAAGTAACTATTTTTCGGACAAATGCTCAAATCTAATTCGTTTTTCGGACAACAATCCAATGCTTTAGGCGCTGGCTAGTTTTCACAGTCAGTTTGTATGGAGAGCATTTCATCTCATAATATCAAAAATATTAAAATATGTTTTTTAAAACCTCTAAATTTATTCTATTTACACAACAATTTTCTTGCTTTTACAAGGGTTAGCACATGGAATCTGTTCATCATTCCTTATTCAGTCATTAGTGCTATTTCGCCCTCAGTTTTCTTCGTCCCAACTTTGATCCCAACAAAATACTCCACCACCATCAGCTCCTGTCCTCTATTTTCAATTTCCCTGCTCAAATGTTCTTTACTCCTTTTTTATCAAACCGAACTGCTCAACTCGTCAAGAACGAATAGAAACCGATGACTAGCTTCCCATTTTCACATCGGTTCAAGTGCACCCGATTTACTTGCGGAACGTGCCTCAAGTAGCTTGGGTCTCGGAAAATGATAAACTTTCAAGACAAAAATCCTTCAAAGTTTTCACGACTTTTCAGGGGAAGATTGTTTCGATTCTTGCGAGGAATATATAAATATAAAATGCTTCAAACTATTGCGATCAAACCTGGGCTGTGGCATTGTTGATTAGAATTCTGAATTGAGGGAAAGTTTTTTCCCCAAACATTACGCCTCCATCAACTAACTACCTTTAGAGAGTATTTTCATGCATGATTATCTTCTTTATATAAGTAGATTTGCAGATGACTCTTTTCTCGGTTTTCATTTATTCATCGATTTGGATCATTAGCATTCCTTGTTCTCATTCCGATTGCTTCTGCCTGGAATGTCGGTGCAGGCAACACACTTACCGACAGCTCGATAAAACTCATCAAATTTTCTCCGATTATGCAAAATTTAAGACACCGTTCCAGTTCTCATGCTCCACTCGTCAGCAATCTGATTTCATAACATTTTTAACCAAATCTTCCCA
The DNA here is from genome assembly GCF_943734695.1 of Anopheles maculipalpis. Lineage (NCBI taxonomy): Eukaryota > Metazoa > Arthropoda > Insecta > Diptera > Culicidae > Anopheles > Anopheles maculipalpis. The sequence continues at coordinate 19,265,010 of NC_064872.1, read as the reverse complement.
ACCAACAACCTTGCTCAAGATTTCACAAACCGGGTACCTTTGCACCCATTGATTATTTTTCGGATTTTCCCATGGCTTCCCACCCATGTGTCTTGAGCCCCCTCCAACTCGTAAATGGCGCATCGATATAAATACAACAACCCAACCTCTAGGCTCTGGTGAATAGGCAGATCTTTATCCGACGCCGTTTTGAATGGAGGATGCGAGATGCAAAACAGATGATTCGACCGGTCGGTCCCGCAGAACCTCCATATCCGGGAAATGGCAGCCATCTAACAAATCTCGATTGTGCCTTGGTTCCATTATCCTTTTACATACGCACCAAGGCACACAGGGCTAGCACCAGGCACACGGATACGTGTGTTTGGGTTGGAGCTTGGTTCTGCGGTATTTGGGGGGCTGCGTTTTACCGCATCCTTCTATCCTCCTAGCAAGCGTTTCAACAACCTGCCCAATTCCCTTACTGCCTAACGTGCTGAAGACATTCACCATAAGTTGGGGAAGATATTTCTCACTCCCTCTATCGGTTCCCGTAGGCAGAACTCTACTGTCTGGTTGCATATATTTTAAGCTGCTGGTAGGGCGTGTGTTTGCATGTGGGAGAATTTATCTTCCCCGAAAATCGATTCTAGCTGCCGGTGCTTCCTTTTGCATATACTTTCAATGCAACTTCACGTCTTCCCACACGCGCTCCATCCTTTATTTCTTCTTCTTCATCACCCTGACCTTTCCGAGGCATGGGAATAAAATAGGTTCTTAGACTTCCATACGAAAATAGACCACCACATAGATCCAGAAAAGAAGTAAATTCACCGTGAAATTTTCATTCCGCCGTTCTGTGCCACTGCATACGTTGAGCATTTTTTTTCCGGCCGGCGTGGAAGGAAAAGAGACGAGGGGAAAGGTGTTTGATGAATACAACCATCCGCTAAGAAGGATTTACAATTTACCTGTTCCCTCTCTCCACGCTCGTGTATGTTTGCAGCGCATCGGACCTATAGTCAATAAGCTCGTCATGTCAAGCTCGATTGCATACATTTGGGCGTCTATTGGACGTCTACCTGTTTGTCTACCACAGAAGCTACCACCTTATTCACGGTAAATCCGATTGTTTACACATCTTTAAACAGGCGACAAGACCGGGATAAATGTTCACACACTGGCCCGAACAACTCCGGCAACCACAGTCGGCTCTCTATTACGGCCACGATGCAAAAGAGCAACATAGACGATCCTCGCTCGATATTCCGCACCGGGCAAGTTTCCAAAAAACCTCAAGCGATCCTGCAGCGTTTGACATCGTTTAGATAAGCTGAAAATTTATATTTAAATTTCAAATTAAAGGATCCAAACCCTCCGGGGTTCAGATTCCGAAGCCGACGAAAAAGTCGACTCTCTGTCTCGTTCCCTGGGCCTCCCCAGCCTTTCTGAACCTCAGCCACTGTTGATACACACTGAGCGAAGCGTTCCTGATAAGATCGCTGCCGGCTAATTTATACAAAAGTACCTCACCGCGCCATACCTGACAGCTCCACGCACGCAAAAGACTTACCAGGAGAAATCTTCATCAGGAAAGCATTGTGCTCTGTGTGGGTCCCACTTTTCACGTAGGCCTCTCGCTTTTCCTCGGTTGACAATGCTGGGAGGCCCGCCTTTGCAATGGCGGGCAGAAGTTTACCGTGGCGTATCGTTGCGTATGAATCGATACCGGCAGAGATGGCCGTAGGCAAACATTTTGCGGTAGCGGCTTGGCGAACCTCATGCTGTAAGAGAGTTTGCCTTTTACGGTGGAATACGGAATTTGATTACAGTCACCTTTTCTTTTTCTTTACTTCTGGTGCTTGAAGGGAACAGAGAAAAAAAAGATATCAAGTAACATTTTTCTATTGGCTTTTTCTCTTGAGAAATCCGTTTCACGATTACATTTTTGGGGACTTTCCTGGTATAGTCTATGATTTTTGATCTTTTATTTGGAGATAGTACAAATTATATGTTATATGTTATTGCTGTGCTTGGTTTCATCCTCTACAATTTCTCCCCAATGCACAACAATTCTTCATTGCGGACACACTACTTACTGATACACTTCCCGCCAGAAAACATAAATAATCACCCTACAGTGCATAAAGTGAAAAACCAATGTGTTAAACAACTTTATCTTGGTAACAGGTACTAGCGAACCATAAGAACGCAAAAACACACACACACATCATACATCATACCATCCGATCGCCGACTCCCCCGAGTGAACTCTAACACCAGAGCTTTCAGCACATGAACTTTGCCCATGTGTTTTAATTATTATTTATGATTTCACTTTAGCAATAATAGACGAAACTTACTCCTTCACTAAACCAGCAAACCTTGTCGCTTGGTTCCCACCATGCAAGCCCATGCCCTGCGTTGCTCTTTTGTCCAATTATGTGCCTCGACGTCGATGCAGCATTCAACTTCATAAAGATGCCAAAAATATTGCATCATTCGGGTGCGGTATCTCTGCTGCAAGCTCAAGCTAACCAAAGTAACTCACAGCAAAACTTTTACTGCAAAAACCATCAGACACTGTTTCCACTGAGACTTTCTTCGCCGGGTACGGCACAGTTTGTGGGTGCACCTGAAACGATGAACCAGTGGGAAAAGAGAAACATGCTTCGCTTTCCAAATGTTTTGTTTAAATATTCAAAAACGTTTTGTTCGTTATTTTTTCTATTGAGTTTCATCTTTCAAGTAGCGATGGAGTCTGTTCTCAAAATTATGTACGATGTTTATTCAAAGTAAAATGATTCCTCTGTGTTTTCCTTGAGTCGCGAAGTGCAACAAGAATGTTTAACCAAGGTACAACTTTTGAATGCTTAAGAAGCTCACTTTTAAGGTACACGACTTGAAGGAGTTTTTTTTTGTGGGTTGGTCCTAGTACTACCTCTTAAACTATAAGCCATAGCTGGAAGAAGATAAAGTTATGAATAGGAAAAGTTTGGCATGTTTATGCGAATGGTGAATCTCACATCAAAGGTATTAAAATTTATTAAATGAATGAAAACATTCCAGAAAGCAAGCTGGATCCAGAAAAAACTTCTATAAAGAGAAGAAGAAACAGAATCAACCACGAAAAGAAGCTGGTGGATGGTAAATAGAGAGATATTTTTAAAACAAATTGGTTCACTTCATACTTGTACGTTAGAACAAGGTATCGAATCTAGACCAAACAGTCGCTTTGACACAGGACTTGCTAGCTAACTAATACTAATCAGGTCAAAATTGAACAAGTCTTTTGAGATTGTTTTACCAAAAACGAAGATAATCCTAACATTGCAGCGGTAACGTTATGACGGGGCTTGATCCTCAGATTCTTCTAAGTTTAAAAATACATTTTTCAGAACACTCAACAAAAAATTAAATAAAGAATTATTTTTTGCAAATTTTCAAAAATACTTTTTCTTAACAAGCTGAGGGAAAATATTCATTCATACTGCATTAAAGATCATTTTTCTTCAGCAAACAGGATCTTGAATATCTTTCAAACCAGCAAATAGCTGAGTCGATACCCTGCCAGTTGTCAAAGCTGGAAGGATCCATAGGCTGGGACACTTGTTGACGATGTCGGGTTTATCGGGAAGGTGCTCGTCAGCAACCCGTTGGCTGTATCAATTGGAGTCAAACATATCCATCGAAAGGTGATCGAATGCACCCGTGTAAGGAATGCTGCAGCCCAAGACCAAGTTCCAAGGAAACGGATTGGTGACCTGCCTGATGGCCATGTCTTCGCGACGTGCTCAACCCTGAGCAAGCCAAGAAGATGAAGAATATTTGAACATTACTCAGTGGCTATGCGATAGCCCTGTTTAATGAGGCTCCATTGTGTAATGATTTTAGCAAAATAGTGCAGCCAAATTTATTCAAGTATATACATTCATGGACACAAGAGTTCATTAGCTAAGGTCCTTGAGTTGTTGAAATTTGAGCTTCCAGCTAGAGGAAGAATTGAGTTTAAATCCTTTGAGACTTTGTTCGATTCATCAGACACTCCAAACAACTCTTTTAAAGCACACTCCATTTTATTGACTCCAGAGTGAAACTTATCATTTCGTCTACATGAAACAAAAAGCTTTTCCTCAAAAAGTATCATGGAACCACCAATCACAACACACCTGAAGTTAATTTTGCCTCACCTATTCGTTCATCAAATCATACCCTTTCCCCTCCAACAGTATCAAAACTGAAAACGAGCAGTTCCTTGTCCAACGTTCGCACGACACAGCAAACGGCAAAAGGTGTGACGGTAAAGTTCGAACCACTCGTTTCAAATTAAATAAACATCAAATTAAATCTGCAACCGAGGAAGCGGCAGGTACCGAAGACGACTCATTCTCACCTACAGCGTCAGACAGGCAGTCAGATTGTGGCAGTTTCGATTTTCTGCAAATCATGTTCTATTTGGAAAGGTGTTTGGAAGCGCCGGTAGTAGAAGGGTCGGTAACGGAAAGAATCCATTACTTTAAATTTCTTTTCCTATTCCACTAAGGTGTTTTAAAACGTGAGCATGGTGGCACGTGCAAACGCCAGCTAGTTACGGATGGAAGGAACAAAAAATACTCTTTAGGACCAGTGCCGTGCAGGAGCAAATCCTAAGAAGCAGAAGGACACCTTGTCATTCTACGGTACTGTGCAGCATGCTTTATTTTGTTTTCCTGCGTGCTTTTTTGGTATTACATGCCGGCCATTTCCTAGTGGAGCTGTCACAGTTTTTGCCGTTACTTCTATTAGTGGGTTTCCCCCAAATGTCACCGCGTCTTCCAATTTGTGGCGGTTGGTTGCCTTTTCCGGTGCTAACTTTCCTGTTTGGCTCATTCGGTTTACATTCAAGGCGCTCGTATTCAGTGCTCACGCGACAAGCTCGTAACCACGTGTCACTGGAAGTTCTGTACCAGGAGGACAAAAATACTGAGAAGAAATCAAATAAAGACACAGTTAAACTTTTACACAACAACACAGACGCAAACTTGCTGTCGGAAAAATGGAAAACGAAACAATATGAGGAAGTGTCTTTTTTCCTTCTGTTTCCTTCTTTTGCTTTCCGTCTGACACTTTTGCCCGAAGAAAAACAAAACATGGCGTGTTGGTAAAGTTTTGCTAAAGAAAAAAAAATCTAAAAAAGAGGGTAGAAAATGTTGTAAATAGGAGTTCTACCGCAAAAAAAAACCCTCACGCCGGACGCTGAAAAGAAGAGCGAATCTTTGAACTTTTGCAAACGGATTGTTGAACTTTAACAACACTTCCCCATTTTGCTTCTCGCATTCTGCTTGATGGTTGTAAAGTGCCGCTTCAATTTGGTTAAGCGAAAGTTTCTAAACGAATCTAAGAAATACTCAGCTGTCACCGTCAGCACAGCACGCATAGCTCTTGCTGCAAAACAACGAAATAATCTGCACCGCTCCACCAAGCGCACTTGAAGCGCACATTCCAATAATATGCACACCCTCTCGCAAATGGGAATTGACTCAATTTGACGCATTAAATTTCATTACACCAACGTGCCTTGCATCGATTCGTTCCATCCAACATTCCACCGGCTTATAAGAATCTCTCGCTAGGGGTCAAATCTCGATTAATTAATCGATCACAAACCGTCGTCTTGTATGGGGTGCCTTTCACCGTTCGAAGGGGCAGAGAAAACAAGGAAGAAAAAGTACACATTGATGACCTCATTGAAAAATGCATTCCTCAAGGGTGCAGGAGAAAAGGAAAACATGGGAGAGTTTTCCCTTTTCCAGTACTCTGTAACACGAAGAAGAAAAACTAAGGGGGAAAAGTCTTAATGACCGAAGAAAATAATGCTTCGCGTGCTGTATTCCCTTACAACCCAACAAGGGTGGGTACATTGAGCTCACAGCGTAAAAGCGAGAAGAGCGTCTGGAGGGAAAATTCCTTTCGAGAATGCATTTATTAGGCGAATAACCATCCCTTAGGAGGGTGTACTCGATAGTCAAAGATTGATCGGAACGGTTCCGGGAAAAGGAGCATGCGTTCCAGGAAAACCCACAAAGTTAATTGAATTAAGTTAATTATGTGTGGACAAATCAATCTATCTCGACAAACTAAACATCATAGGCTAGTCTGCTGTATTCTACAGTGTAGTAAGTCTTATTTTGAATTAGATTGTTCTGGATACGTTAGACAAAAAATTCAGATTTGCAACAGTTATTGTTCGATGACAATAAGGCGTAGAGCCGTCATAATTGAGTACAATAAATTTAATGGATTGTTCACAAATATTTATTTATTTATTTTCTAGTATAACAGCTAACCGTCGTAGCAATACGGCCTGGCCGTCCCTTATGAATAAAAAAAAAAGCTAACCGTCGTATTGCCACCATCGCATGTAATGACAATGTGTAACATACGAAATATTAAGAAGGCATTTCTTCCCCGTTATTTGCCCTATCGCGGGCATGCTAAGAATGTTGTTGGTCCGGTGCTATTGCTGTGGCTATTGCATCGAAGGTACATGGTATATTCCAATTTTTGGCTATTTTTGTGTCTAGGGCCATCTATTTTTGACCTTTTGATTGGAGCCTGGACTGCAACGAAACAACAACTATTTCGTGGTCAGCACAAACAAGATTTTGTCTGTGTACAGTGTTCTCCGGTGCAGTCCATCAGTGATGCTCCAAGCTCGACAAGGTCGGCATCGCATTCTAACGTTCACATATACTTGTTGGTTTGTTAGTTAAATTTTTACACAAATTTATACAGCACAGACATTCTACATATTCATGGTAAAAAAATTAAATAGTGATGAAAGCTTATTATTTAATCTAGTCCATTTAAAGTTGACGATAAGCCTATTTTATTTCAAAATGTTTTGGATATATAGGCAAGGTATTTTGTCCCACAAATTCACTATTACTATTATCATTAAATTATTTGTATTTCCGCTAAATTTAAATAGAGTAAATGAAAAAATATTTTAATGCAATGATCAACTACAGTCAACTTTTTTTCGAACCCGCTCCAAACGTTAACATAACGATCTATTTTATACTATCCTTTCAACATGTACGAAGTAATGACAAAACTATGCAATGAGACTGTTTGAATTCTGGTAAATTATCTCTCCACCTAGTTAAACCAAATAAAAATAAACCGTGTTTCATCTGCAGGGTCAGAACCTTTCAACCTTCTAGAAAGACGGAAACGAAAGCCAAACGACAGGGAAAAAATTTCACCCTATAAAGCTGTAGACCGATGCTTCGTGCTAAACTTTTCTCGCCTCAAGAAAACCCCAACAGGGTTGGTGATAGGTTTTTACGGTTCGCTAAATCAATTGTCAGTGTCACTTGTAGACCACACACACATACACCCCTCGACTATAAACCACAAAGCCTAACAAAATCGAGACACGGAGCCCTGGTTATCTTATTAAGATACAACGATTTTCGCTTGTAAAGCTTATTTTCTTTGCGAGTTGTAGTACGGTTCCTTCCGTGCAATCGATTTAGACGTGTTGCTTTAATGACTTGGTGGTAGAACGAAAATTTTCTCCTTTCTATTTGAACACATTCCAAACCATTTCTGACATTGGAAAGTGGAAAATGGACTGGAAGAAAATATCGATCCATACTCATGCTTTTGTTAACATGGGTCAGAATTTTCTCTGTCCTTCTAAATCACCTGTAGACACAAGCCCTCACACAAGCGCGCTGTAGGAGAGTGACATTAAATTATAGCCATTCATATGTAAACACTCACACGTAAACGTAACGACCATAAACAGGACCGTAAACAAAGAGCTATAAAATGGTTGGCTACGATTGCTTTCGAACATTAACGATGGCGCCAGTTGATCAGGCAGTTTTTGCTTTTTTTTTTCTTCGTATTATCCTCCCTGCGTCTTTGGCAGAGACATTAGCAAGGAAAATAAAATCCCACAATTTCACATGCTCAGCAGGCCCATTAATACACGAGAATAAAGCAGATTTAATAGGACTTTCACGCGCATATTATTAGGCACCTTTCGGTAATTCGAAGGACGTTATGGCAGGAACCAAACAACAACAAAAACCTTTATGCTCGCTGTACGCTGTATCCTTGTTCGTAATGACAACGGTACTCGTCATGGTGGGCCACAAAACGCAATCATTCAGGTGGTATTTATAAAATCATAATCATAAAGCATATGCATAATTACACCAATCACGCTACGCCGTAGCTACGGGGCACATTTTATAGCAACTCAGACAGCTGATTTATTTCGCGATAAAAGCAGTGGCAATAATATTTTAGGCAGCAAAGCATTATGGTGGAAGTTTTTTTTCACTTGTTTTTGACAGTAAGATGCATCAGGTGATAATAATCTGACGATATTGTGCAGGCTGTAAGTTTAAGTGGCATTTGTCTGTTTTGCTATAAGTGAAGTAAGTTTTCCATAATACCATCATTTTTTAAAAATAAGTTTACTTTTAAATTGAGTTATATGGTTATTAAGTCATACATAGTCGAGGTAAATATGTGATCACTTATATTGTCTCAAATATAAAACAATGATTTTACTGCATCCTAATTTATTATTAGTGAGTGTTCAACAAAAAAACCTTCTCAAAACCAGTGGAAAACAGAAAACCATGCCACCACCACGACGCATAAAGTATTTTCCATTCTCAGACAGTTTTCCCGCGTCGACACATACATTATCTCTTTAGCGGGTGTAAAACCGGGACCACCCAGTTACGGTCATAAATATCGACTAAAGTGGTTATTTTTCATTACCAAAACCACTGCGTGTCCGGTGTAACCGCCCTTTTTACGAAGTTTGTTCATCCCTTTTGTGCTCCGATTTGGTTCTGTTTCTGCGCTACTCGTAAACTCATTCCCCAGCAAGCAATCGGCAAACCAGTCGACCAGTTGTTGACCAGAGAGTCTCCGCCACGGAGGGAGTTGTGCTAGAACCGCCCGAAGAAAGGGGACCTACTGATGGTTCTAAATAAATAAACTGTCACCAATTCTACCCCCTCTTCCTGCTTCATTGCTTCCGTGGCGAGTCTTCCAATCTCCCCAATGCTCGTAGGTGACATTAATCGTATAACATTTTAATTCGTTAGATCACATGCAGGCACCCTAGGGCAGTCGACACTAATACGGTTTCCCGCTACCTGATCCGAAACTAGAACATCCAACCCCTTGAAAGCAACCTTTCACTCTCAAATGCAAGATTTTCCCCTTTTGTGCACATTGTGTGCCTAGTACTAGCTGGGCCTAATCCTAGTCCTTGTCCAATACAAATGAGTTTTCGCTCCCTAAGCAACACATTTTCAACTTCCATTTGTCTGTTTTTTGCTCTTCTTTTTTTTCGCTCCCAGGTCAAAGTCATGCTCCGAGTGTCCGATGACCCACCGAGGCAAGCGTCTGCCAGCGAACAGCAGGACCAGTCGGCGCCTGGATCCAGCACAAGCACACCCACCTACCTGACCGTGGACAAGAAGAAGCGTCAGGTGACGCTAACGGAAACGCAAAGCAGTGCAACGATGGCCCCATCCGAACGGGGCCCGATGGTTTCCGCACCGAAAATGTTTGCATTCGATGCATTATTTACGACCGAGGACTCGCAGGTATGTTCCGACGTTCCAATGTTTGCACGTATCAGTGCAGTCCATCAGTAGCAGCAGTCGGCGTCGGTTGCAATCTAATCAACTAATCAAGGAGTGCTATCGGAGTCGAATCGTGCACAAGGGGTCTTGGTTTGGTTGCACACTCTGGTGCAAGAAAAGAGCAGACTTATTTAGAGTATACGAAGTCTAAATGTATGCAAGCATACAACTATGGAAATCCGAAGGAGCGTTATTGGTTCCAAATTTTTCATTTTTCAAATGAACATTTTCAACATTTTCTTTTTTAACGCCTTCCGCCTGAAGGTATGCAGTAAACTAAACGAGTCACCTGTTTCTGTAAAACTTTTAGCTAAAGTTCAGTGTTTCCATGCTGCTGCCAACTTCATGGACACAAGTGTGCCACTGTTTTACGCGACAACATACAACACAGATTGTTCTCTTCCAGCTCATTTGAGTTCCAGCGTTCAACCGCACACAAGCGCACCCCAACCCCAATGTTCTTAACGATATTCAATCAAGTCAAGCCAAGCCATCCCAAGCACGGTGTGCCGGCGAATATGTCCATGACCACATCACCGGTTTACTTATGGTGCATAATTGATGTGCCCACTGATCACACCTCGGCAAAGTTAATGGGCTGTAAACTGCACAAGCACGGCAAACTGGTTCAATTCTACCCTCGTTTACACTGGGAAATGGAACAAGCTTTCCCCTGTTTTTAGGAATGTAGGAAATTCTAGATCCCTTTTTTTTCTTGGTTAGGTAGTGTGATACGAACCCCTCACAAAACTTACCGAGGGATCCGAAGCGGCCAGACGAATCGCACGAATTTGAGATATTATTTAAAGCGTAATCGAGTGCGGGTCATAAAATATTCGATCCCATGGATGGAAAATCGAGCACAGTCAGCTGCCCGTTACCGTCCATTAACGCTGTCAAAACAGCTCAACTTGTACGTCGATTCGGTGGATGGATAGGACTCACATCAATAATGGTTCCGTGATGGTTAACTCTAGAACTCTTCCAGGAGGACCATTTACTCTTATCAGAGAATGAAGTCAGGGAAAATAATCGAAAATGCGTGTTTTTTCACACGAAGTATTTTTAATGGCGTCACACTGTTTGATAATAGAACAACATAGTGTTTGACTCCTTTTATTTTACTGTTGCTTCATGGTTCTTTTAGTGAAAATTACAAAACAAATCAGTTTGCATACTTTTAGGAGTTTGCCTTATAAACTGATGTAAAGGGATACAGTTCCGAATTTTTAACCAACTAAAATCAGCTCGTTACCTTGCTATCGGCACGATTATTCTACAGTAATAAAGCCTTACCTTCAACGTTACCTTTCGCACACAAAAGATGGCAAATATGCTTCACGTCTTCCGTCGCGTCGACGTAAAACACCCTCAACACACCATACCATTGTGACCATCTGCCAGACGCTACCGTTACGACACTATCCACCATCAGCTTTATCATCGTCCCGCAAAAACCCATCATTGCACGAAATATGATAATAACGGCCAAGGTGACAAAAAGTTGGCTAATGAAAAACGTGATCTAAATACGAAATCATCTCCAGACTCATAGAGACGACCGTAGTCGTCCGTAGTTCGCTGGTGTCAAAGCGAACGCCTTCCCTTGGAATCGATGTAACGGTGTTAATTTAACGATGAGAAGCAGGTGTTAGTGCAAACTTTGCTTCCGATTGCATCGAGACCACGCAGCTATCTGGGTGTGGGAATATTGAACCACCCTCCGCTTTCACAGTGCTCAAGCATTAGTAATATTTCAAGGATTACTAGTGAAAGCTATAATCCGACCGATTGCTGATAGTGATGCACCTGTACTGAACCATACAGAGCCGTACATTTTAACCTTCTCTTGTTCTCCTTTCCCTCCTTACAGCAAGATATCTGCGGGACGGCACTGTCGGAGGTGATACCGGCCGTACTGGAAGGCTCAGATGGCTGTCTGCTGTCACTAGGATACCCAGGAGCAGGTGTGTTGTATGATGCGTTTAAATTGATTTTCTGTATGCTTTTCTACTATTTCTATTTATTTTATAACATTTCACTGCTAAAAGGCCTCTCCTCTCGAACGATCAATCATGCACTGCTTGTCTGGGCTCACACAAAACCAAATGCAAAGCGACGTCTATAATCCCTCTTACGATCGTTTACCTTACCAACCAAAACTACTTAAAACTTGTCCTGAACTGTGGACGTGTAAACGGCTTAACAATTTCATAACAAAGTAATACAACATCTGCTGCTTCAATCCGTTCCAAGAACAGGTCTGTATCAAGATTGTCCATCCCTTTGGGCGGAGCCGAGCTTAACGTGCAACCAGGTGCATCGTTGTCGTGCAGCGGTCGTCAAATCTTCACCACGCACAGATGTAGACATAAAGGAAAAAAAAATCCCAGCGCTGCAGTAAAGACGAACTTCAACTGCGTCACTGTTGACACTTTGCGCAACGGTGTCTCTCTGTCTCTGCATGCTGTTATGATTATACCTTTACCATTCGTTTCACTCACACATAGACACACAATTTGTCCCTATCGCTTGTTCCTTGCATGTCAGACGAGATTGTTCCAAAGTGGACAAAGTTTAATCGCAAAGTTTCGTCAAATGTCCCCATCCCCCGATCGTCTCGTCTCACACAACTTCACCACGAAGTGTGTGTGTGTGTCTTTCTTCAAACCGGACCACAAACGACCCTTTCGCGCCCTACAGGCGAATCGAAAAAAAAACTTGTACACCCGTGCAACATGCAAAAAACCATTTCGTTTGCCAAAGTTGCACGTCGCCGTTCGTTTGCTAGACGTTTGCTTTCTTTTGTACAACAATTTTTTTTTGTCTCCCACTCTGTACTGCCGAAGTTCTTGTTTTTCTTTTTTAATTCGCAAGTTTTGTCACAGCTGCCGGTTACACTTGTACTGCTAGCGCGACAGGCCTTTTACTAGGAAAACTGCAAACGAAAAAAATCTTTTTCGCTTGCAACACAACTTCGATGGAGACGCATGGTGGGCGGTGAAAATTTATTCCACTTTCACTGCAAGATAAATCGCTTGCAGCATCATCTCATTCCATACGGATTGGGCGTGAAAGCATTTGGAGTACAGCGTTGATAGGTGTGTGTGTGTGCGAAACAAGTAAAATGGTACGGCACAAAACCATAGCCTGCGTAATAACCGTGCGCCCCTTGTGGACAGGAGTAGGCTAAATTTAAAAGGGATGTCAATATGTAGCTTCCGGCCATAGGGGAGAGTGGAAAATGTGAGCTGGAAAATACAAAAATACATCGCTCAATATATCGATGCTCAAACGGTTCGAATGGAGAATTGTTGTTTGCCCGTTTTTATTGCATTTGGAAGTTTTTGTTTTAAAATTTGTTCTTCTGAAATGGTAGATCCTCCAACAACGGTAGGCTTTCTCTCCCCCTTAGGGCGTAGAATGTTGCGTATCGTGTTTGCATTGAGGATTGGGATGTTTTTGTTTTTTGTTTCTCTTGAATCTCATTCGTTTTAACAATTCTTTGGATTATACAATAGACGTGCCTTCCAATAGAAATAGCGGCCGTAGACGAGACATTGAGAGACCACATTCTACATTTGCTAAGAATTATTTTTGTTCTTGTTTAAATTTTTCAAATCCTATCTTCTGGAAAATAATTGCTGGCAAAAAAAACTATTCAAAATTCTCATAGCTCATCTCCTAAACGTCATTGTGACATCTACTTAACACCTCTTTGACAGAAGCCTTTCTTCCATAGCGCCAGCTTTGGTCAAAATATCACACTAATTAATTTGAAATTAAATAAAACTACACACACGCACTACATGCAAAAGAGCTCACAATAATCCATAATCTGTTTTCTCTTGTTTCGCAGGTCAATCACGCACCATGTTCGGCACGGCCGCGTCTCCCCCGGGAGATCTCGGCGCAATACCGTGTGCCATCTCGTGGCTGTACAAGGGTATTAATGAGAAACGTCAAAAATCGGGCGCCCGCTTCTCCGTGCGTGTCAGTGCGCTCGGCGTAAACGCAACGAAACCGGGCTCATCCTCCAGGGATCTGCTGGCCGGACATGCGACAGGTAATTAATCACTTATACCACCCGCCCCACCTCGAGGGACGCTCGGGACACGAACACATGGTTGGACATGGATTGAAAGCTTGCAAATCGGACCCATATTCCCTGCGCGATGTGTCAACCGCCGGGTACACAGATAAAACCTTCAGCCCGAGGACACAAAGGCACATAAGGTGTGCATGCATGGTTGCTCATCTACTAAGTCCTGTGTGTCCTGCTTCTCACACTTCCTGTTTGGATTATTTTTCATATTTGTTGACACGTGCTTCATCATACAGACACTGTTACTGCAACAAAAAAAAAAAAGTTACAGACACCCAGTGCAAACAGTTGCAGTTGGCTTGTTGTACATTTATTATCCCTCTACAAATTGCTTCAATTAATCGTCCTTTGATGGTTAAATTTATTCATCGATGACTTGGTGGGCGGTGGATTTGCCATGTCGCTGACAGGCTTGTCATAATAAAATTCCACCTCCGTCCGGGACAGACCGACTACAGCTGTAGCTGTCCAATCAAGCACAGCTATTAATGGAGCTTCTGGGAGTTTATCAATAATGGACCTGCAGCAGTTCGTGTACTGCAATAATCCTCTTATGCACATGTGACCTAACGTCATCAAAAGCCAATCAAGATAATAAGAGATAGGGTAGCAGGTCCTAGAGGTCCTTGGTATTGTCGGTGGGTAAGCTTTTTAGACAGATATAACATCTAACAACCGATGTTAAGCATCGAGACATGCTTCATCAAGTGCATCTTAAACAGAGTTTTCCACAGAGATTCAAGTGATAGTTCTACAGCATTTCTTAACATCGACCGTTCCATCCATGTGGGGAGATCAATAAAGATGGATAAAAACTACAAAACACCACTCACTCACCACTGGTTCTCAAATGGCAAGGAAATACACCGGGGGTCCTTAACAAAATGCCAATAACGTATTACATTTCTGTGGCATGTACACAATTTTGCATTTGTCTGAAATGCGACACCGGAATGCACGACAGCTTGGACTAAACCGTTGACAAATTGTTAGCTCTCTTGCTGTCTTGCTGTTTCTTGCCATGCTCAATGCCGACCCTCACACGGCTAAAACTCCACGATTTCAGGGTATTTTTCCAAAAAAAAAGGAAACCAACACTTCGAGCTACAATTTCTGTTACAATGTACCCTTGTAACCGGAAACTTGATGCTCTGCATATAAGGACGACGGTCACCACTCTCTCCAGAGTCATCGAATGTACGATGTCCTTGTTTTTGTTTGTCAATGTATGTAGTTAAATTTTATATTTCGCTACCCTGGCATTCTACTCAGGGAAGAAAAACACTTACACGACCCGCTGTAAACCGATGCAGCTGATGATGAGACTGGTGGGCTCAAAAAAAAAAAAAAACAGGGACAACGCTACCGAAAATGAACATCAAAAATATGACGACCCGGGCACAATGAACTCCGAACATCCTCATGTCCTTGTCAAATGAAAACAGCTGCAACCGGGTTCAGGTTCCCGATGGGGTAACCCCCCCCCCCCCCCCCCCCCCCCCCCCCCCGAAAAACTGTCACACTGGCGCAGTATCGGTTGGCTTACGCGTTTGTGTATGTTTCGCTGCTGTCCAGTTTTTATCTGTGTCGTCACAGTCATGCAGTCAAGAATAACATGTCTCCGGGCTTTCCGAGTCCTCCTGCCACCTCATGTTATCGCCACTCCTTGGTACCTGTATCCTGGGGACGAGATATAACAACAACGTCACACGACCGAACGCACACACGTTGTCGCGCTCGATGGGATTGGAAGTAATTGAAGGAAAGTGTATGGCCTCGCACGACATCATCTCGCATTCGATAAAACAACTGACAACAGTTGAGTGAGGGTACACTGACTAAACCACCAAAAATAAAATAAAAACCTCCTGCCAGTCAACCACTCATTGGATTAGTGGCAACGGTCGCTCTTTTGAGTGCTTCTAGACAGAGTGGCTAGATAAAAGTGAATTTTCATGTATCGTGTTAATCATACCCAGGGAGAAGTTTGCCAGGATTTTTCAGTACAATCTTATCCGTTTTTTAGGTTCGTGTGAATAGGATTCGCAGGCAGTGAGGGTTTGTGGAACGATTTTTGTTGATTTCTACCCTGAATTAAATTTGAAGTATCGTACTTACCTTAAAGGTAGCCAGATTTAGTTGACCTAGATAAAACTGAAAGATTTTCTGAATGCTTTGTGCAACTCTTTTTAAGTGGAGATTGAAAATTCTTTAACTTTCTAATGCGATTTCTTTCTATTTTCCACAGAGTTTCCATAAAGCCAAAACCTTAAGATTAATATATGAATAAGATAGGTCACACACAATCTTTTTTCTTGGAAATGCATCCTCTTTTTCTGTTGTACCTTTCAAGTAGAACCAAATACAGGGAAAAAAAACCCTCCCTTATACTCTAAAGGGAAACGATAATCCTTTGTGAGAACAAGACCAGGAAATTTCTACGAATTACTACTTGCAGAGAAAATGTGATATAGACTAGAAAAAAAATCACCTCACCTGTACGGAAAAGCTATGAAAAACTGCATCCGGAAAGCTAATGCATACGAGATGCGGTGTATGTAGCGTGTAGCAGCAAGAAGGAGAACAAAACACCAGCTCCGCCTCGCAATATGCCCTGGCTGAAGATTAAAAGTTTTTAATTCCAAAGCCATGTTTTTTTTCGCTCTCTCTCTCTTTTCCCTACCGGACTGTTGGAAAATCTCAAAAGCATCTAGCATCTAAGGTGGTGCGAACAAACGAAACGAGCGGGAGCGAAAGTTTCGTTATTTTCAATTAGTTTCTTCACTCTCAAGACTAAATACTTTAAGCCTCGGCTGGCGGGCACGGATGCACTGCAAGGCACGAATGCAGTAAACAGCTTTCGGTTCTGTGCTTTGGATGCCTTCGCGGTGTTAGGACTGCTAAGACACAACCACCTCCCGGTATGTAGCTCATTAGTGGCAGCACAATTGAACTACATGATTTAGTTTGCTGTTTGGGTGGAAATTAAATTTTCCACCCGGTTTCCCCAACAGCATTGCGCTAGAAGTCTTTAATCAATTGCAGATTGCCAGATTGCATGAGAGGAGAGTTTCTTTCTAAATGAAGTTATTCTTTGGCTTGTGATCGCAAAATGTTGTGCCTTAACTAAATTTAAATCAATCACCAAAATTCCTAACAGGTATCACTTTCATTTTTTCTTGTTTTGTGTATCAACTTTTACTTGGAATTTCTCATCCACAGCAGCATTTTTGTACACTCACAGATAGAATTGATCTCCCATACCACACCAAAGCTACCATTATTCATCAATCCCCATGAAACCGTTAAACCAAATCCCAAAACACCCTTGCCTGGTACAGCATTGACGTAGGAAAAGTGTATAAAAACCAACATTTTATTTCATTAACACACTCAACTACCTTTCCCCATTCTTTCGACCAGTTTTCTATTCTTCAAAATATTCCTTCTCGGTTTCGGTACTTAGCTACGAACAATGAGCATTACGCTACGAATGGTAATCCCTTTCCTATTCAGTTATGCATCCTCTGGCTACGGCCTTTGCCTTGTTCCAATTTTTTTACACAATGTCCTACTTTGCTCGCTCTCTCCCTCTCCCACACGCTCCTATCATACTTCTTATATCCATTCCTTCAGGCGCCATCAGTCGATTAGCTTTTCACTACTGCTATCTAGCTTCAATTTGCCTACGGATGTCTGCTTCACGTTCGTGTTGGTGTTTTTACCACTTTGTTTAACGTCACACTCAACCGCACCTACAGGCACAGCGCACGAAAGATAGAGTCCCAGATTTTTCCTCCCGAGGCGATACGAAGATACATGCACAAACTTTTCAAGTAACGCGAATGGTAGATTATTAGTACACTAGGGCATTTTCTGTGTGTTTGTATACCTTTCAAACAACGGCTCACAGCCAAATCTCGCACCAGTTTTCTACGACCGAGCGGGTCCGTCTTGTGCCTTTTAATTGCGTCTTCACAAAGCAGTGCATTTTCCTGTGCTTTTATGCATGAATTGCCTCAGGGTAGGATGGAACGTGGTATTCCCTTTTTACTGCTTAAATTTTTACTACTTTCTGTCCATTCAAACAATTATCCGTTTGGGGGGCAAAATCCTTTTTTTTTTGGCGACAATGCTGGCAATTTCTAAAAGAACGGAACACACCCGGAAACCAGTCAATCATCGGAACGTTTCGACGTGCGCACAATGGACACAGACTTTTGTTTTCCTTCAGTTCTAATTTGTGAACCACAAACTCAAGCTAATAAAACGGTTGCCCCGGTCCAAAGTATTTGCGAAAAAACAGATTAAAACACTATAAAACATTATCCTGCTAATGATGAACTGTTTGGTTGCTTCACTAAACCACCGAAACCACGCAAAAAGTAGCTTGAGTGTCGATAAACCTTTTATGAATATCCTTTTTATGATTGGCATTTTTATGAGCGTTCCATTCGAATGGGCGTCACTGTCATTCTCCCGGCTCGTTCAATTGCTGATATGCCTACCCTCTTTGCCGTAGCAGCAGATCAGGACTAATGATCCAATCGTGTGGCCTTTTTATAGCAGCTCAACTTCACAGGACACTGGATAGAGACAGAGAGAGAGAGAGTGGGCTGCGTCGTCCAAAGTCAGAAATAAACTCTTTACTACAGAAATAGGCATAGCGTTAATGGTTGATCGCTACTTTTAAAACTTTGTTTAATTTTGGCAATGATTTCGGCAGTACTTATGTCCTTCCGTTGTTTTACGTTTGCTAGCTTAAGCTGCATTAAGCTTAGAATGAGACTGTTTTATGAGTTTTTGATGACGTAGATTTTCAAAGAGCTTTCTTTCTTCTTCATGATTCGACCGGACTAACCGCTGATAATTCAAACAGACAAAGTGCTAGTAGTAATAATTAAAAATGTATGCATAATTTCTACTTCCGGATCTGTTTTTCAATTTAAATAAAAAGAAAAACTTTTCCTTGAAGGTGAGCTGTTTTTTAAACTAAACTCTGCAAAAATAACACTCCAAATTCTTGTACACCAGCAATAAACTATGCACCACGCATCCGGTTGCCAATTTGGACCGGAAAAGTGTACCGAAAGAATTAAACCTCTCACAGTAAATGATTAAGGGCTGACTTTGCCAACACCAGACCGGCATCGGAAGCCAATTTCGAAAAACTCGCTACATAAACTCCCTCGATGCCTTCCTAAGCTACCAACCAAAGGACTTCCGCCCTCTCGATGTTACATATACCCACACACACCGGATAAACTAAGAAGACCGGGGTTTCGCGGTTTGCAACCAGGTAAAACGGTTCCTACCGTGCACTCGTTCGCTTAAAAGCTGAACAGTGAAATGATAATGAATTCATGACGATAATAAAATATTATTGCAGTTGGTTTTGTTTTCTCCGCTCGTTACACGCAGGCAGTTACGTGCAGGCGAGTCGTAAAGTGGAATTGGAAAGCTTGCCTTTTTTTATTCTTCTCCATCATTTTGTTTACGATAAATGTGATTTTAATTCGTGTTACACGAAACGTCGTGCAGCGATTATCGTGCAGTTAAGTATTTTGTGCAAATAGGGTGCTTTATGAGATATGGAATTTTGTGATTGCATTATTTTACTTGCAATTTCTAATCTTTAAAGCAATTGCAAATGGAGTTAGATATGCAAACGTTGCGTTTATTTAAATCAAAAGTCGTATAAATCTTTCGACACACTCCCCCAAAACGCTTCTTCCCATGCAACGTCAGCAACACTTTTCTTATTGCAACCATCAACACACTGAAATCATCCACCCAAAGGCAACTAAATCGCAGCAAAAATTCCTCCAGCAAACAATCGTAGAATGTGCCGAGGGAGTTTGGAAAATCTCATCCACTCTTGACAGGGCTGATATTCCCTCGTTCCGAGGCGGAGAAGACGAAAAACGCCGCTGAGTTGAGATAAATATTTGACAATTATTCGTACCGGACAGTGGTACGTAGATAATTGACATTCCTGCATCCGTGGCAATGATCATAATGAGTACGATGATGGCGAAATTCCAATTAAAATGGTTTCACCCGGAAGAGACGCGGTAAGGTTTTGCCGGGCTCGCTGGGTTTACCTGGTGATTGTAATTTTCTGCTATGTGAGTGTGTGGCTAGGTTTCAGCATTTGTTTGCTTAAATGCAATGGTTTGAGCTGCTGATGGTAATTTATGCACATTTGCTTCCCTATATTTCCAACGAATTTCTTTATTTGCAAGTTTATAAGGAACATTATTTGGTGCTTCTTTAGAGCAAATTTAAAAGGCATTAAGCTGTTTATTGTATAAACAATTTGCATTAAAGAAAACCTAGTCTATACAATACAAAAGCAATATGTAAGATAATTGCATATTTTCAGCCGTTTATCTCGTTTTATCAAAGCTTCTTTGGGATCTAAAGACAGATCCTTAATATATCCCAGAACATGAACAATCAAATTTAAACTTTTTTTTTACTCAAAAGGATAATTTTATCGAACTTATAATGGATAATTTCTAAGGAGAAAATGCCTTGAGAAATTTGTGATTAGTTAACACAAGTGGTGTTGACCATTCGGTAAATGCCTTCATCTTGGAGTTCAAAAACAGATTAAAGATAGTTTCTTCTCATTTTCAAAGTACAATGCCGCCAAGTCAAATTTTAAGACTATTTTCTTCTCAGGATTCCAGCAGGATATACAGAATTCATCAAATCAGTATGATGGATAGGGAATATTTGAGCTATTTTCTTTGAGAGATTAAATGAAAAGCAAGATATGCTTTTACCTCGGTTAAAACACATCAAAAAGCTTTTTTTTATTTCCTGATTGACGGCCTTGACGAAAATAAGTATTATCGTTATTATAAGCAGAATAATAAGCATTAAACGATCATCATAAGTCTGTAATTTCAAACAATCGTTCTGTAATGCATATGAAAAGATATTTACTCTAACTGTTTATTGTCCATCTATCAGCATTACAACATCCCACAGTGCATAGCATTCCTTACACGTACTTTGAGCACAAAATTGCCCAAACTCAACTAACAATCCATGTCATCCCAAATCTGACCCTCACCCTTGCAGACCTGTCATGACCGGCTCAAGTAGGCTTAAACAGCACCAAGCTCCAGGGCTGCAACAGCAGCCAACCGGGATTAGCCCACACATGCATTAGCTCATCAGATAAGCTCATCCACAACATATGCAGACGAGTCAACTTCCCCCTTTTATCACCACCCGCACAACACCAGATTAGGGCGTATAAATTAATTGTTTAATAATTCACTAATAGCATCAACATTTATCATTTCCGATGTTTGGGGTTATACGGGGCTGCGGTTGTGCCCATGTCCTCATGTCCCCGAAAACCGTTCGATATCAAGCCCGGACGACAATAATCATGTCCCGACAGTGAAAATACCACCCTCACGGTGGCTTCTCTTTCCCCCAGTGTATTGCCATTTTCCAAAAACCGGGAGAGAGAATGTTCATTTTCCAGTACCGGTAAGGACCCTACATCGTGGGCCCTACCATGCATTCGCTGTATTCCGTGTCCGTGTGTTTGCTGTGCGAACATCATCCTGCCACTCCCGGTACAGTGAACCGTAAATAAAGCACTTGACGCGCAACCAGGTTCTCGGTCCGGGTATTCACTGTGCGCCTTAATGGCGGCAATCAGAACGCGCTTGAACAATTATTGTATTTATTTGATTTCATTACTGTTGACATCGGTTTTTCGGCCGAATCGAAAGCCTTTTTGTCGTTTGCCCACTGCTAGTGGTGGTGGTGGAAGGGAACCGGTCCGTGTGTGGTAATCAACCGCGAAAACCTGGTTGAACATGATACCCGGGTACCAAAGCGGTCAGGATTTCGGGAATCGATCGATCGATGTGGAAAGCAACATGACCATTGTTCATTCTCCCGATTTGGTGGTATTTAATTTTCACCAATTACTTCAAGTAGATGCAATCACCCTTCTTTTACTGCCTCAAATCGTTTCGCTGTAAATATCAATCACTTAACCGTTATTATGCAAAACAACTTTATCGCAGCGATCACAAGTGAAATTGGTTCACTTCAGCTCATTATCGTAATGATTTGGCCATTATCATTTGTACTCCGTAGCTCCTGTTCGCTTCGAGCGCTTCTTTCGCTTCACTGCTGGAGATTCTTTCCGCGAAAGCCAAACAAACCATAATGACCGTTTGGGATGGCGTTTTAAATTGGCCAAACAAACTCAACTGTACACCGAAAATCTCCGGATGCTCCAACAAGTAGAAAGGTGGAGTATTTGCGTCACCTCTTTACTCAATCAATCTCAAATCAAATGAAAAAAAAAAAATACAAATAAAAATCAATCTCAAATCAAATGAAAAATACAAGAAAAAGATTCCTGGGGTTTTTTTATCTAGGAAAGCTTTTTTTGTAAAGCGTAGATCGAACCATCTCACAAAACGGAATGATAGAGAACGAGTCAATGCGAAACGAAAAGAATAAAGATTTATATCTTTTTGATTTGCTAATGGGGCGGATCGATACCAGCGTACCGCCGGCAGTGCGGTTAATAGACGCTTTTTTGATGGCCGATCAATTGAGTCGACAATCGGTTCCATGATTTACCCGTCGAACTGTCTTCATCCATTGAAAACTTCATTTGTGATTGATTTTTAACAATCCCTTTTTCCGAAACTCAGGACAAACAGTGAAAACGATTCAACAACTTAATTTTCCATTATCTGATCAATCTGCCAGCAATGCTGCAACTGCCAATGGTTTATGGTTTTGCTCACCAGCGGACATAGTAGAAATATGTCGCATTGTGTTACAATGTCCTGTGTGAAATCCTGCGGAGTTACTCACATGTCTTGCTGGTTTGAAAATTTACTCCTTTTGCAACGGAATGAAATTGATCACTGCTGTTGTCTGTGGAGAGTACAGACTGTTATACTTGTTTCCTTGCCATCGTCCACACCATCATCATCATCATCATCTTCGATGCCATCATCATCAATCAAACAAACAAACAGCTCAATTTACCCAACAGTGCCGTCCAGCTGGCGGACGACAAACAGTGCGAAAAAAGGATACACTTCGCAAAAACGGACTGGAATGTTTGAAAAATCTGGAACGTTGTCTAACCTGCAATCCTCGGTGCGACCTTTCAATCAAATCATTTATAAATGTCCAGTTGTGTTGTTGTGAGACAGGAAGACTGCAGTGCAGAAGGAAAAAGACAAAATTCCCCTTTTTGCTTGAATTTGCTCTCCATCTCTCGGAGCCACTCGGTGTAACTGGTGAACGGAGAGGCACAAGACCCTCGTTAGAACCCTCATAATGGTCAAACGATTTACTCTTGCCTTTTTTTGTCTCAATCGAGCCCTGAGATGAGTATCCCTTTTTGCTTTCCGAAACATCCATTTTCCTTTTTCGAGCAGTACAACTTTAACGAACTCCGGGTTGCTGGACCGGAGGACTAATTCTAGGCTTTCAGAGCCTGGAGAGCCGTCGATGTTTGTGTAATTGGTCACAACTGTAGACCGACCGCTGCTATAGAAACCGTAATTCATTTTCTTTCACCTGGAGTCATCTGGATGCGTTATTTAATGTCCCAGAATGTCCCGGAATGTCTAGCAAGAAATCGATTTTCGAAACGTTTTACTCACCTGTCACCATTCGAAATAGGTTCCCTAATCATACGAAGAAGAAAAAAGGGAGACATACGAACTTTTTCCTGTCCCTTTTTTTACCTCAATAATAGACCTCCAAACATACAGGCACAGCTGGGCTGATAGGGTTTTGTCACTCCAGAAGTAGCTACACTGAAAGTCCTGGAAAAAATAAGCAGTGGAGGAAAAAGGAGTGTGTGTTTAGAATTTTGATAAGGTTTCATTTTATTTACGAAGGCAAGACGTCGCAGCACAAAGGGGACACAGGTTTTACCGACGCAACCCCGTTAAAAGACAAATGTCCAGCACGTGAGTGCCAGTAGGAGTGTAGAAGGGAGCAGAATAGGAAATACAGGATTTTTTCCCAAAATCACACATGTGCTATAATCGATCGATCCGCATGAAACTACGAAGGGAGCTACGAGTGCCAACTTTAATATCCCAGAGCACATATAGTATGCAGTTTTGGGATGGAAGTTTCAATTTCGTCATAAATCGATTGCGATAAACTTCGATTCGTTTATCAAAATGAGTTTGGATCCAAACAACAATTTATTAAGCAAATCCTATTCTTTTCCCTATTACTTCATTCAGAATCGGATGACTCGCCAGGCATGTACCTGAGGGGAGATTTTCTCGGTCGGCCAACGGAACTTCGAGCACCTACAGCGGAACGGGCAGCACTCTTTCTCGATTTGGCTTTATCAGGACGAGCGCAGTGCAATTTCGAACCGGCCTTAATCTACACGCTGCACGTTTACCAGTACAGCTTGTCCGGAAAGCGAGGGGGTAAGTGCTCTTGAGAAGTAGACGTTTGTTTGCAGGTCTGCATATGTTCTTTGTTCATTTAAAAATAGTTGAAGGAGGAAGAAGTCGTTTGCATCTGATCGATCTTGGAGGCTGTGCTAATCGAAACGGAGGTCTACCACTGTCGGGAATTGGGAACGTCCTGTTGGCGATACTGAGCGGCCAAAAGCATCCACCAAACAGGGATCATCCACTGACACCGCTATTACGAGACTGCCTTGCACCCATCACCTGTCATGTAGCCGTTGTGGCTCATGTAGCTCATACACAGGTAACGTTACGGATTACGGGAGACGATGCCTTGGAGAATATTTAGATATCTTGATGTCCTTATCCCTAAATAGACACATACAGACACGCTCACGACCATCCAGCTTGCCTCACGTATCCATCGGATGCGACGAAGACTACGGCCCCGAAATCATCTGCTAGGAGACAAAGGACTGAACAACGGTTCCTCCGGACACCAGTCGGGTGGTTCGTCCGAAGGTCCAGATCCATCCAGTTCTGACTTTTCGCAGGATACCGTCATCTACATGGGACCATGCGATGATCCCACCGACGGTGAGCATCCACCCGTATATCTTCCAAGTTTAAACTCTGGCGACAATCGGTGCGCAATGAACAAGGCACTTAAGGGTTCGGTAGCGGAGAAAGGACCCTGCAATACTTCGACACCTTCACCGAAGAAGAAGGCTTCCACGGCAAACGCTTCCAAAGGTAAGTTTTTTTCGTCATGTCCTGCGATTTCGTAAGGTAATTATTTATTCGTTCAAATAAAAGCTCAACCAACGAGCACTCCCGCCACGAGTAATGTTGCCACCGTTATCCCCGGACGTACTGATAGTCTTAAGCGCCAGCAGCACCCCTACGCACATCAGCAGGCCCAAGGCCCGGAGCTTGTCTCGAACGCCATTCAGATAGCGTCCCAGCATGCATCGCCCAAAGTGATAGCGGGAGCCTTTAAGCATGTGTCTGGCGTCAGTAAAGGCTCCAACATCCCTACGCCAAAGGGCTCGCCCATGAGACGTCCAGCTGCAGGACCGTCCGTTACAACCGTCGGCACATCCGCTCGTGAAAGTCCTTCGCGACAAATCAGCGAAGAGAAGTGGATCGATGGTCCTCGTGTGTCGAAATCGAAGGTACACGAAGCTCGCCACTTGATGCGTGAGATAAATCACGTTAAGAAATGTGAAACATGGGTCGACGGACCAAGGACGCACGCTTCCCAACCCCACGCGAGTCATTCGCAACTTCCTTCGGCTAGTGCTGCGGTGGCGGCGGCGGCAGCTGCCAACATTGCCGGTGGGTATGGGTTCATGGATACACACAAAAAGAATATGATCCGCCAGTGGGTCGAAAACCAATCCATCCAGCTACTGCAACAGTCAATGTCGGCGAACAACTCACCGATGCACACCAAGCTTCACACCACCTACAGTCTGCCAAAGTTTAAACCAAGTCGATCCGATGAGGATGGGTTTCTGACGCTCGAGCTCGATCGTGGTGGTGATGAGCTGGTTAATCCGATCGCTATGAGAGGCTTTACCGCTGCCACCACTATCGCTGCTAACAGTTCCGAGAGTCACGTACGAACGGGGCTGAAGCAGGGCTACAGTCTCGATGCGGAACAGATGTCAGTGCCAACAGTGTCCAACGCTCAAACCACCCTTCACCATCACCAACAACAGCAACAGAGTCAACCGTTGTATGCTTCCATCACGCCTGCGTCTAAAATGTCAAACGTAGCCGCAGCGACCACGATGACTTCGACGAGTTCTCTACATGACAATCACTCGGAACGATCGAGGACAACTTCGCAAGCAAGTGATAGAGCATCCAACACGCAACAGCAACAAACAGACGGAGCTACCCAAGAGGAAGAGGATCAAGACAGTGGACCGTCAGAGGTCCCGCCAGCTTTACCACTGATGGATCCGCTTGGGTCACGGGAGATCTCTCATGAAAGCATACACATGCTTTGTTCGAGGCATGCTTCCAGAGATGACGCGATGAGTGTACATAGCCATAACAGTCACAACATTGGCATGATGGACTGTGGCCTTCAGGTGACGGAGGATGAAATTGCGAAGGCAATGAAGGGGTAAGTTTGCACTACATTTGCCTTATTATAGAGCTTTCAATTTTCTTGCCTTTCACTACATTCATTGGTCTATTGTTGGTTTTCTAATGACAATCCCATCTTTTGGGCTGATCTCTCCCCAATCAGAGAACACCCGCTGAGCGCCTTGAGTCATGGAGAGTTGTCCATCGTATCGACCTTCAATGTTGGTGGAGATGTCTTTAGTGACTGTGTTATCGGCGATAACATGAGGTAAGTGGCAGGGCTCTTATTTTATTATACTCTATAGGCACATTGAACCTGAACATTGCAATGGGCTCCTCTTTACAGAAGCCAATTTGATCAACTCGCGCGACTACGCGAGATCTTCACCTCCCAGCTAGCCATGGCCGAGGTGACACCGTCCTTCCGGCTTGGAGACAACAACAGTGTGTACAGTGAGCCTGCCTACCGTTTCAATGCCGGTCCCGGGAGTGTCTGCAGCGAACCAGCCTACCGTCCGCCGAGTCCACGATGTCGCGACTGTCGACAGTCGATGACCATGTCCCGCACACCAAGCCAAAGCTCACTGCCGAGTCTGACGGGGATAGTAGCAATCGCGGGTATGGAACAGTACGCCTCGCTTCGCCATCCAGACGGTGCTTCCGACCCAAACTTACCAAAGTTGGAAAAGACGACCGACGACATGATGATGGAATCGGAGGAACCACATACCCATATCCGCGAGAATCCTCTCTCGGAACTGCTCTGCCAAGGTGAAGACGACGATGGTCAACTTAAGGGCCCTACTTCGGCACTACTCCCGCCCCAGAATCTTCCCACCCTTCCACTGCTACCTCTCTCTACACCGGAAGCGTACGATAGTGGTCACGACTCGACACCAAGGACTTCCAAACATTCGGGCATCTCGAGGCGGGCCGAGAGCGGATATCATAGCGTAGGGACTGTTCGTGACAGTGATGAGTCGAGCTTCGGATCTGCAGCATCCAGGGCGCATCAGAAGTCGGCCGGTGCCAGTGGGAAAAAGCGTAACCGTGCCGATAACAAATCGCTCTGCCACTGGCTCCGCAACCCGTTCAACTGCACGTACCCGGATACGGAGGGTGAAATCAGTGACTTCTAGAACGCGAGGACACTGCTGAACGTTCGATGTGCTTTAGCTAATTTTAACCGTTATCGTCGTGAGCGCGCATGGCTGCTATCGGTGTCGTTGGGCTGCATCTTGATGTGTATATGTGAGCCTGCCTGCCTATTCAGAATAGCCTAACTTGCTGACAATAAAAAACAAGTTACTCAAATCGATCGCTTCATCTTGACCAACGGACTATAATTCGGAAACCCAAAAACCTACTAATGGTGCTTTGTATGTGCGTTTCGTTCGATTTGTGTTATTTAGCTAATATCATTTTAAGTTATTTCTAGCTATCTCTCTCACTCTGCTCTTCTTCTGTCTTTCTCTTGTTCCCTTTGTATTATTTACATCATCAATAGATAAACTTAAACGCCATCGTTATGCCATGCTTCTGTCATTGTTGGATAATTGTTCAATTTAAAATATTATCTATTTATCCTTTGATACTGGCACATGTTACAGAGGCTCTCGTTGTGATCAGCTTCCAGCTAATGCTTCCTAATCTCTCTTATCACACAACTATGATTATGGCACAAACATTGTACAGGCTAGTTTTTAATACGATTATGGAAATCTAATCATTAACGCAAAAATGTCATAGAAGAATATCCGTGTTCTTTTTTTTTTAGATTAATTCGTTCACAATTTGAACAAATTTATCTGCGTTTGCCAAAAACATTGTTGAATAAAGTGTCCCTGTCTACCGCTAAATGCCTCCACACTGAAGCTAATTACGTTCGCAAATTAAGCTTCGGATGTGTCTCGTATCTACTGCCTAGACTAAGTGGGCAATTGAACTGATTTGTGCGATAATTATCTCTCTCGAGTATCGACAAATTCGCCACTCGGTTTTATTGGCATGCGTATGAGGGTGGGCTTTGTTACAAATGCACGTGTAAAAAACACAAAACAACGAAAAGCAAAAAAACACGTTTGTGTATAATCTGTTATTAAATCGTTCGCGGTGAAGTGTCGGAGAGAGAGAGAGAAGAAGAAGCGTGGGGAGCCATTTTGACATAAGAGCCATTGGTTCACAACCAAATCGAACAATTGTGGCAATTACATATGCGATAATCACCATGATAATGTTTGCACTGAATCTGAAATCCGATTTATGTTCGCGCGTTCTTAAGTAGCGAAATAAAACAACATACACGTTGAAACTAAACAGAACATTCAAAACAAAGGAAGAGAAACAAAGGGATAGAGAGAAATAAAAAAGGTGAAGCACGAGAGAGAGAGAGAGAGAAAGAGAGAGAACGAGAGATGGAATAACAAGAATAAAATAAATGTGAACCCAACCACCAATCAGTCAACATTTATGGCAAACGAGGGCTCAAAATGTCATCCGCCATAGCTACGGTTCGTTTTCAGTTTCTGGGTTGATTTCTTAAGAACTTAAACCCAGCAAATCTATTTTTTCTATTAGTTTTTTTATTTCTGCTATTTGAAAGTATTTTATTATTTATTTTGAAACCGTTTCTTATCTCCCCATTTCTAGTTGTTATATCTTCCAAAAAGGCATAGCTTCTGCTCGTTTATTACTGCTGAACGAGCTGTCAAATTTAAGTAAACTTCAGAGAACTCATACAAGCTTTCAAATTGTTCCAATAATCTGTTACAAAAACGAACGGAAATTAGTAGACGAAAAATCATGTTATCGTATCGCAGTGTACAGCTCCCTACCAACTAGCTTCATGGCACATATACAATACACTAGAGAGTGGTTTGTCCGGTTCCCGAATACAGGTACAGAGTTTTAGAACATTTTTACAATAACAAGAACGGATTCGAAAGACCACCAGTGTCCTCAGTCTTTATCCACACATACCGCTTTAATCCCTAACTATCCGTAAACTTGAGCAGGATGCTACCCCTATTGACAAGTGGGCACACAAACTCGTTCGACTACTCAGAATCCCGTACATCCCGTATTGTATTGTAATTATCGCGAAAACTATTGTACGACGAATAGTTGTATTGTATAATCTTTTACTATTGCTTTTATGAATACTCGAAAAGCGAACGGAACGTCTGGCGGGCGAGAAATAATCTACAGAAAATAGAAAATAATTTTATAAAAAGACTGTTGCGTACCTGTTAACCTTATTTTGAGATGTGATTTGGAAAGAAAACTTGGAACAGTATGGTAAGTTGAACACTTAAAGCTAGTCAGCATGAGTGCGCTCTTCGCATGCATGCTCCAGATAAGTACTTCAATCCTCTGATTGAGCTTTTATCCCGTCCTCATGCTTTCTACAGGGTAGCCTAACAGCACTCACCATCGTGTCTACCTTCTTCATTTCAAGCCCCATTAGCGTCATTAACGATGCACGTGATTTTTCGTCCCTTTCGCTATCATTCTCTCCCATCAGTTTTACGCAAAAGTTCATCAACATCACCAAACGTGGCCGATAGTAATTTCATCCCATCTCTCGCTCCTGTCCCTGATTTTCCAACTCGTTCACTCGACTCTCGGTAGCTTCGATTTGACCTGCGAAAAAGACAACCGTTAAAACTTTTCCACCAACTCCTGGAGTCTACCTGCCGATGGAAATTCCGCCTAAAAACGCATGCAAACACGACGCAGTTCGAGTGGGATTGGTAAACCAAAAGCACTGGCTCATCCTGGCACCAGCACCCGGCAGTCAACCGTGAAAGGTCGCTCGAGGCCCTTTTCACTTCCGGAAAAAAGAGACGAACAAAAAAAGGCACCCAACTACAAATACCGAGAGAAAGGGCTAGCAGCAAAAAAGGGTTTTATTAACAATTTCATTCCAACAAAACATTCCTCAAGACGTTCAAACATTCCCATTTTACTTGGAAAGCGCCGGGAGAGGTTGACCTAGATCTGTGGAGTTTCCGAAGTGCGTTGACTTTTCACGGAAGCCCAGCAGCTTCTGCTGTTTTCTCTTTTTCCCGCGCTGTGTGTTCACGTTCCGGACACCTATTTTCTAGCTGTATGAGTTTTTTTGGAAAAGAAAGGTGTACGAAGATGACGGAAGTTAGGAATCGTAGAGCGATGGTGAAGGAGTGTAATTATGACGGAATTAAATGTTAAGCTCTTCCACGCCTGGTCTGCTGGTCTCTCGGTCTGGTAGGTAATACGCGGTACAGGACGCGGTATTGTGTTTGGTCAGGATGAAATGAATCCTTTTTCCACCCTCTGGGATGCGTTCACCATGGAAATAATGGAGAGCAGGAGGCAACCTGATGGAGTCTCTGGTACACAGTGGGTTGAAAGTTTGAGTTTCTTAAAATAACAATTTGTTAAAATGTTCAAAGTAAGGTAAGCAACCCAACCAAGTAATTAGTGCCATGTTTAATGGAAGTAGGTTTGCTTTAATGATGTACTATTAGGTGGCTTAGCTGCTTCTAGGATCTTTTGCTGGGTAGTAGATTCTTTTGGCAGGGGTTTTTTTAACCTGGACGAAAGCATTGATTGAGTAAAATGTCGTTTTAGTTTAGGATTAATTTACAAAACTAGACCTTCAAATTATGTTACATGGTTTTAGATGTTAGAAACAGATGCTTTTTTAAGTTGTTATAGAATACCGTTGCTCTGTGCAGTCTCACAGTCATATTTCCATCCATGCACGACTCAACAACCCTCTAGTTTTGGGATCAAATCTCGACCCTACACTTGACATTTCATGTAACGGTAGTATAAGTCACAAATATTTTCAACCTCCCAACCGCTAGGTATACAATTCCAGTGCAGAATCCTTGTAGAATCCAACTAAAACAAGTAGCCGCATCACTGATCCCCGATGAGTCATTTCGGAATTGTAAAGCCGAGCATGCATACAGCAAGGTGTATACATTGCCTGAGGGATCATGTACTAACTTTCGGCTTCTACCAAAAAACCGAGGAAATGAGTTATGAACACACTTTATGGCCCTTGATGCAATCGAGTCGTTCGAGACTCCGAGATAAGGCCATCCACTTGTACTGCCTACCAAAACCAACTATCAATACCTGTTTCACTCACCCAGCACATAATGTTAAATGTTAAGGCTCTACCCAAATGACCAAGAAATATGCTCATTCCTTCCACCAAATCCCAAAACCCCACCCCAGGTCACCTGTTATTACGTTTTATTGTCATTCTACCCACCAACAATAAACAAAACAAAGCAAAAAAAAAAAGGCGTATGCTGCGGACTTCTCCTTCCTAATCCAAAGAGCATATTGTTACAAAATGGACCGACCGGTTTTTGGATGCTTGCCTCTAGGCTCCAGAAGGCCAGACAGGATAAAGTTGTTCACCAGCATAATGTGAATGCTAATAATCATAATAGTAATGGTTTTATGTTCCGGGTATTCCGTCTCATGCTGATGCTTCTGCCGAAATTGCATTGCCCACGGTAGGAAAACTTTCAAAACTCCCTCAGGATTTTTTAGGAGCAAGCGGATAGACATCCTAAGCTGAACAGGAATTATGGAACGGGATGGTTTGTTTGTTTAGTGTTGTGTGCCTATGATGCTTGTAGTTGTACGGTTGGAACCAAGACTGGAACAATAGCTTTATTCGCCTTTGCTTGATTTTAGTTTACGGATAAATTCTAGACTTTAATTTCTGGTCAAAATTTGCACCAGCTTTCTTCCAAGTATGCTTCATTCTCACCCAATGCTTCATTCTCACAAACCTCTCAGAACGTCAGGCTTGGTCGAGCCAGAGCGCAACATCTCCATACCCCTGCGACAAACGGCAGGAAACCAATCGTTTCCCTTCACGAAAGCAATTAAAGCTCCTGTCGCAGTTCTTCCTGTCACGGAAAGCTTTTCCCGGTGCCGTATAATCAAATAGGATCTAATTTCGCAAACGTTATTTCACTCACATTAGTTGTGATCAATGTGGCGAGGATAGTAATTAAGAGAAAGTTTCGCCCTTCTTTTTTTACCGTTCGCTTCCGTTTATCTGCTGCTGATACGCTTTCTTTGGCACAGCTGCTACACGACTTGACTTGGAATTGTCTACCCTTTCTCCTCACTCGCTATCAGACTTTCCCTGTCCTCTCGCAGGAATCGATACCATTGGAATCGATTCCGCATCGAAGCTAGTCATGAAAGATAAATGATTGCACTGTTGAAGAAATCGAACCCGAACCCATAACCCCAGAGACTGTCCAATAGAGATGCGATCGATTGATACACACACACACACACGGATTGCTTACAGATTCAACATTTAGCTTTAGCAGCCCTTTTTTTTTTCTTCCTTTGTCCTCGCTGGGCTGTGAGTCATGTCATCAAGATTGATCTCGATTGAAATTAGATTACCGGAAAGAATGTGATTACGATAATAGGTCCACTCGATTGTGCTCTTTCTTGTAGTTGTATGTGCTGGTGCTTTTATTGGGTCAACCGAGATTGGAGCATGTTTATTCTCGCCCCCGACAATATGGGGACATGTTGTTTTGCTTTCGCTTTGGAGTTTGATTGGATTAATAGTGGTGGTAGTGTTTAAGTTTGTGTCCTTTTAGA
The DNA here is from genome assembly GCF_943734695.1 of Anopheles maculipalpis. NCBI lineage: Eukaryota > Metazoa > Arthropoda > Insecta > Diptera > Culicidae > Anopheles > Anopheles maculipalpis. The sequence continues at coordinate 19,232,077 of NC_064872.1, read as the reverse complement.
AGGAAGTGTTGCAAGAGATGATAGACAAAGAGTTCCAGTACTGACCCTAAAAAGCTTATTGTTTTGCATCATGTTTGCAACTTAAGAAAATATGTAATTTGTGTAAGTTTCAGCATTAATGAATCTATTCATTAAAATTGTTGCCACATGTGTGACAACTCTGGCTGCCCGGGGAGAGGATGAGAGAGTTAGGAGATAAATTAGAGATGCGTTAGGATGTGACCGTGTCTTTTTACCAGGGGATCAAACGAACAGAACCCAAGAAGAAAAGACAGGATTTTTATTTTATTTCGCGGGTCACTCTGGTGTCGAGTTAAGCATGAAAATAAAGGGTTATTTCATTTATAATTGATTATGATGGTCCAGTGCTGCATTGTCAACCCCGCTTGGGTTGAATAAATTTTATAATCATATTGATAAGGCATTTCCTCCTAAATAAAGTGTTATCTTGTAGTTAAAAACCCTGTCTCTTTTTTCGGTGGTTTTTCTACATTCAAGATTACCCTTATTCGATAATATTTATGCATTTGATCAAAACTCCCATTAATGGTATTCCACAAAATTGATTTTTAACTAAAATGCACTACTTTAGAGTCACATTTGTTAGCCAGGAATTTTAAACAACAGCTTTATGTTTCAGAACATAGTTTTTAGTTTAAAATTCAATCTTTTTGTATTCCGTTTCGAACGTTATGAAGGCATATGATTTTAATTCTAATTCGCCTAAATGTATGCAAAGCTCTTCTTAGATTTAACTTGCAAAAACTAATACTAATGTTTACATGCTCTAGCTGAATAAAAAATAGTTTAAGTTAAAGTTAAAAAACAGCTAAATCATAAACATAAATTTTAAGAGTATTCCAGGAAAACGTTCTGTTCTCTATTAGTTCCTCAAGAGCCATTATCGTAGTCGATTGCATCGATTTAGCGTAACATTATTTATGTAGATTTTATACCAAAACGTATCCAGGTAAAACCATTACAACACAATTGACCTAAGTTAATTGTTTGATGTTGTAAAAAAACTGCAAAAGAAGTTTTATCTTTAAACACCTTCTCTAAATTATTTTTCAGTTTGAAATATTAAACGATAAAGCTTACCGAAAGCATTCTCCTCTTTTCTTCCAACACCATCATCACACACATTAGCGCTTAGTGGACATCTGTTTAGTGGCGTGCTATAAAACACTTCCTTCCCGCTTCTAGCTCGACAGTTCTATTTTACCCGTCATCCTAAATGGATATTGCTACCATTAGTAAAGTATAACACGGCCCCTACTCCAACTCCACCGTCACGTGCCGAACAGTCGAAAGCTATAAAATTAAAATAGATTCCTCCACCTTATCTGCAGCTTTTATTTATGCTTTCAGCAACTATTAAACGCAACACTCTCGGTCATCGTTTGCTACAGCTAATCCCACAGCTTCCCAGATTTACTCCACCGCGCACAAACTTCCGGATTCCATCGGTTTCGCTTGTCGCCGGGCGAATCATCATCCTTACCCATCCTTCGCCGGGATGAGACAGTTGAGAAAACTGCTATCTTCCTTGCACGGAGGCCAAAGCTAAAACAACACGACGACGTTCCCCATTCAGGGCGTAATGAAACGTTTAACCATTTCCGATACATACCATCCGATAAAAGGGACCTGTTTGGTTAGTGAATGGTGCTGAAGATGCTTTTATTGCGTCCAATCCTACCACCCCACATGCTCCGTTCCACTTGTTAAACATAGAATGAAGCGGTCCCCGCAAGCGAAACCGAGTGCCGGAGTGCCGTGAATTAAAAGTGTGCGCAAGGTAATTCTACGGAAATGACTGTGGTAAACAACGGCGTAAACCGATTCCATTCCACTCGCCATCGGGTTCCGAACACATGCGAATTACGACATTCGCCGCTAAACAAGATCATTTCAGTCAGCACCGGGAAGTGTTTGTTGTCACCGTCACCGTGTACAGAATGGCACAGAAATAAAATCCTAACGAAATCACATTAAAAACAAGCATCGTTAAGCATCGTTTTTTGTTGTTGCTTGGCCATTTTTTGTTGCTTCCCTTGTATACTCCTCCCTCATCCTCTTTTAGGCAGCATGCTACATGATACTGCGTTGTCCAAATCTGTACAGTTTTGCAACATCACCCTGTGTAAGAGTTCGGTGAACCGGGCACTCAGATCCTATCGTTATCTCGAGTGGCCCACGAGCCGTCCCTTCAAGTCGTCCGATTTTGGATGTCTAAAGGACTAAATCGTAAGCTTCGACTGCACCGAAAGTAGCAGATATACCGCCTTATACCTTTGGATTTTTCGAGTCCTGGTCCGGTGTTTCGATGGTACTGCGAAAGACAAAAAGGATTACGTTAGGATTTGGTTTGTCACGTTCCGGTCACAGTCGGCAAATCTCGATCTCGCTCGACTAGGGTCAAAGTGTTCTGCCGGATTCCAATCAAAACAGTTTCACGTCGGTTATGCCGAGGCGTACGATTTCTTATCCCGGGTATGGTTTGTTTGCGTTAACGACAAGGGATAAGAGGTTTTTGGATTTGGAGTTTTTTTTTTTTGCTGGAAAAGAAACACACATAACACGCGGCCTTTGTGGTCCTTTTTTATTTGAAACGTTTCACAATACAGCTATTTGGAGGTCATGGCTAATAATATCTTTATCTTTGGTTCATGTCAAACTGTCACGTTGAAAGTTCTCGTGTGATAAACGTCAAAGCAAATAAATACTCAGAAAATGTATATATTCAGCAGCAAATTGACATTTATACGTCAATTACAAAATGCATTATAATCCAAAACAAGTGCTATAAAATAATAATCTATCTCTTTGATGTTTGATTTTGACTTTTCAAAAAGTAGAATAAAATGTACTTCTGACCTTCAAATTACCTCTGACTCATTGTTACATTTAAATAAAAATTACGCATAGTATAGCACCTGTTCCAAAGATTGCAAATTCATTGCCAAATCCAATGTCTGCTTTAAAAAAAACCATTGCAAGACATCTTTTTTTATTCAGCGTGACATTTATTTTGGTGCCCGGAGCATACCGCCGTGCCTCTTCAGCATTTTTACGATAAGGAATGGGCTGATCGAACAGGCATGATAAGACATTCGCTATATAAACATCACACGCGACCAGCCCACAGTATCATGTACGGATAAAACGTTCGATAAGTGAGTGTTCAAACCTCTGCAGCAAGATGTTTGTTCTGGTAGCGATTGTTGTGGTGTATTTTTCTTACTTCTTACTAAATTACCATCGAAAGCGGCAAGAAGTGCTCAAAGTGTTGCCGTTCTTCAATGGACCACAGCCGGATTATTTTCTTGGTTGCACATCTATGTTCAAGGACAAATCTATGCCGGGTAAGTCATGTCTCTGTGGGTGAGAAAATAGGCACCATGTTAATCCGCATTCTTCCTTTGCCTTCAGAAATATTTGACATCATTAACGACTGCCATCGCATCTACGGCAAGGATGTATGCTTCATCGGAGCATTCAATGATATGGAGCTACAGATCTCCTCGGCTCGCAATATAGAGAAACTACTGCTGGCAAAAAATACGAAAAAATCCTACCAATATGACTTCCTCGAACCTTGGCTCGGTACCGGTTTACTGCTATCGTTCGGCGAGAAATGGTTCCAGCGGCGAAAGATCATTACACCTTCGTTCCATTTTAAGATTCTCGACCAATTTATGGACGTGTTCAATAAGGAGGCTGACACACTTGTCACCAAGCTCGAACGGCACGTGAATCAGAAAGAATTCAATATCTACGATTACATCACGCTCTACGCGCTGGATAGCATTTGTGGTTGGTATTAGCGGATCGGTTACATTGCTTTTCTGCGATTAAAAACCTTATCGTTTGCTTTGTATCTGATTCCCTTAGCGACCTCGATGGGAGTTCACATTAACGCACAAGAAGATCCCAACAACGAGTACGCGCAGGGTGTAAAGAAGATATCCGAGTACGTTTTTCGACGCATCTTTAGCGTACTGCGCCAGTTCCCGGCTCTGTTTGTGCTGTACTCGTATGCGAAGGATCAGGGTAGAGTTATTAAGCGACTGCATGACTTCACTAATTCTGTAATTGATAAGCGAAGGAAACAATTGACTAAGCAGAGCAAAGTTCACCAGGAGGATGATTTCTCCAAGCATCGCGATACGTTTCTCGATCAACTATTGAAGGTAAAGATCGATGGACGACCGCTCAGTACGGCTGATATTCGCGAGGAAGTGGATACGTTCATGTTCGAAGGACACGATACCACAACATCTGGGATTTCGTTCACAATTCTTCTGCTAGCCAAACATCAGGACATTCAACAGAAGCTGTTCGAAGAGATCGAAACAGCGTTGGGAGATTCGGCAGCAACCGTGTTTCTGACCAACTCTCTTCTCCAAGAGCTAAAGTATCTTGATATGGTGATAAAGGAGTCATTACGCTTGGTACCTCCGGTACCCTTCATTGGACGCAAACTTCTCGAAGATATGGAACTGAGTAAGAGTCCTTCACTACAGTTCTAGAAATTCGTCAGCCTAATTATTTACATCCATTTTTCTTAGATGGCACCATCATTCCCGCTGGGACAACCTTATCACTCAACATCTTCGCCCTTCACCGCAACCCGGAAGTATTTCCCGAGCCAGAAAAGTTCATCCCGGAGCGTTTTTCGGACGAGAATCATATCAAACGTGCTCCATACGATTACATTCCATTCAGTGCTGGCTCCAGAAACTGTATCGGTCAGAAGTATGCGCTGCTAGAGATGAAAGTTACCATCGTGAAGCTGTTGGCAAGTTACCGTATACTGCCCGGAGAGTCCATCGATCAAGTACGCTACAAGGCCGATCTTGTCATCCGTGCCGAGGGTGGGATACCGGTGAAGCTCACCAAAAGAAATTAACTTGAGGAATACTTCATTAACAAACTAACGTCGTCGTCTAATCTTGGCCCGTTTGAAAAAAAAGTCACCGTGCCTGACCTGATTGGCCTTTTGCTAACGAGCTTTTTGCCTTTTTGCTACTACGCAGACAGTAGAGGAAAGCTCATCAACGTACTTTACCTGTTCGGAATATTCTAATTTAATTAATCAATCTGAAACCTAACTATTCCCACGTCAGCACGCTTGAGTGATGCGAGCTGAACTAGAATGATACAGGAAAAAGTTGAAATACATAACCACAAAAACTCTCTACTCACTTCATATTGCGCACGTTGTATAGTAACAGCCTCCCGGTGATGGCACAGCAATGGTTTCATAAATTAAATTTATCAACTTTTTCTTTCGACCACAAGCAGTACTTGTTTCGTTTTTGCTCCGGCCCTATGTTGAATCTCGTACAACCATCGCGGACACTGGCAAAAGCTAACCGATATCAAACAAAACTGTACTATCGGGATAGTGATTCTGTTGGTTGTTGGATACATTTTTTCCCCACAGACCGGCCAAAGCACGTTTCACTCCAATCCCGAGTAAGGCCGTACGACGTACGAAGTCATCAAAAGCATGACGAGAGAGAGATAGAGCAAAAAAGAGGCTGGGTTTTTTACCACTCACTTTCTAGTTCTTTTCCACCAATTGCTAACCACAACTGCGGAACCCGGGAGCCGGGCAAGGATGAATGGATGGTTGATTGAATGAAAATATTGTGTATTTCCTGTGCTTCTGATGCGATGCGGTTGAGACAAAGTGTGGTGGATTGGAAAAAAGTTCTCCAATCGTCTCATGCGTTTGGAGATTTTTTTTTTTGTGAATTTCATGTATCGTGCAAAAGGATCAAAGGAATGAAACCCAATTCATGACATTTGTGAAACGGAATCTTCAAAAATTACAAACAAAATGATAAAAATCCTACAGAGTATTGAATGTTGTTATGTGGATTGCATACATCGGGGCGAATTTTATTGTTAGAGCCTAAAGCTATGCAATTCAAAGACATCTTACTATGAGATCTAGTTTAGTCGTGTCCTTAAAGATACAAACAAACGAAAAAGAGTGGACTGCTAAACGAACCAACTACCCCATCCAGATGATTGATATAATTATGATGGGCAGACCGAGGGCCTCTCGGTATGTATCTCGCCACTGCAAGCACAAAACTGATCAGCACCTAGCAAAAGAGCGCGGCAAAAGAAACAAAACTTTCTGATTCAATTTGTTTGATTATGATTGGGAGCCCGCAAGTCGAAGTCGAAAGTGGATAACATAATTGTGAATTGTTTTACGTCACTCGGAGGCATTTGGAGCAGTTTTTGCTTCCTACTGTGGAACCTTCAATTCCGTCTTGCGAACATACGCTACACTGAGTGTTATTTGATGCGCATCCAGCCTAAAGTTCGTTTACTAGACCCATATTTGAAGAACCTATCTGTATCGTGCTGTGAATATTTTATTATTCCGCCATAGCTACACGGCACACACTTCTACTTTTAATACCTTTCCACGCCCTTCTGAGGCGCGTGCTTAACACTCGAACTACGCATTGTAAACCCTTTTACCAGATTCCCTTAGCAAACTGTCAAAGGAGAATTTTGGGCTGTAAAATTTATAGCAAACGTTCACGCTTTTGCATTATAGATACACAGCGCTTCAACTCTTGGTTAGGAGATTCATCTCATTGCCAAGCCGAACCTCGGTTTTCTAGATGCGGTTTTGGTGGATGAAACGTTCCTCCGGAATGAGAAAACTGTTTACTCTACCGTCGTGTACTGTTAGCCGTAATGCAACAACATTCCACTACCAGCTTAAGGATAACGCTAGAAAACTGTAACTACACTCTCAGAATAAATCTTCCCACTGCTTGCGTGTCACGGTGATTGTGTTTATGTGTGTATGTTTGAGAATCAGGCCACCACAAACACCATACCCGGGAATCAGTTCCTGTGCGATCCCGGTCCCCAGGTACACTATATTTGTTTATTATTTTCTCACCTGAACAGTCCCCAATTCTTCTACTTACGCTCACTATGAGAAGTAAGTGCAAACATGGTCTTTCAAGTGCAGTGATAAATATGCAACGGTGTAAGTCGCACGGTGGTTAGCTGGTGCTACTGCTACTCGTGAATATTGCAGATGAGCGCAGCTGCAAAGTGCTACTACTATGAGCTATTTCGAAACAGAGGTTTTATAGCCGAAACGGTGCTTCCTTGGCATTTGGGTAGTTTTGGAGTGGAATGTTTCCCGAACGTACAAAAACAGGCTTGATTTATTACAGCTGATGGTTGCTTTTGCATTGGATTTTAATTTTAAGATTGGGTTTTTAACATTTTTTGGATTGTTATTTACAGTTCTATGTCTGATTTTGTTCGTTGTTTGATTTTAATATTAATATTACTGCCTAAAAGAACTAAAAAATTGTTTTTTTTTTCCCACTGGCAGGCGATTAGGGATATAGGAATTGCTTGATACCAAATTGCTATTGTTTTCTTATTGCATACTTTAAGGCTATTTATTCTAAATAAAGTTACTCTACATTACTTAGTCTTCTTCTTGGCTGAACGGCCTCTAAGGCTTCGCCGGCCATCGAATGCCTTACTAGACTTCCTGATACCACGTAGTTAGATGGTCGGTCTTCACTACGGGGGGACCGCCCGGCTGGGATTTGAACCCCGGTCCTTCCGTGTGAAGACCAGCGCCGCTGTCTCCTATATCACCCAACCACCCTTAGTATCACTTTGCTTAGTATCACAAAGAATTTCAATTTTTTTATCAATTTCTTAGAATGTTTTCCTATTCTTCAGTTTAAAACTCTAATTATCCACCTTAAAGCTGCTCCAAAACAACCTACACTGTTTTTTCCCCCAATTGCATAGCTTCAGGCGTTTCGCTTCATGTCGTGCACTGCGTTTTCAACTGCGACGAAAAAGAAAGCTGCAAAACCTACACTCACGGTTGAACAATCTCACTAATGGCAACACTTGCAGCTAAGTGGTTCTATGGGATGTACTTTTCATGAGCATTATTTCGCCCACTTTCGTTCGTGCATTGTCACCTTTCACCGTTAACACGGCCACGCGCTCGCTTTTCTCCCCATTCTGTGCATCTTGTGTATCATTTACACGCAGGAAAGAATTGTAACGGAATGTGGGCCAAGATTTACCTACTTCGCCTCAAACCACTCGCCCGGTGCCTCTCTCCGCAATCTCGAGAGGACCCGTGAAGCGTGTGGGCTGTCGACTCTTTAAGTGGCACCTTTGAGATTCATAGAAGTGTAAACAACGGTCGTTAATAACAATTGTTCCCATCATGTCGCAGAACGGTTGCTGTTGCTGCATAGAATGAAGGGAGGAGCTCCCGAGTCAAACCAAGCCAGCCAACTTCTTCCTGCTCGATGGTGCGCATAAATGAATGCTTTTTTTATGATGATGAGCCTCGTAAAAGCAACCGTCGGGGGCTATCCCGTATCTTCCGGGCCATCCCGCCCAACCAATTGTTTGACTGCGCCTTAAAGGAAAGCCAGTTGGGAGTGTCTGTTTTTTTTTTCTCGCTCCTTCTCTCTCAAACAGTTATATTATTATTCTGCTAAAACTTTTGCATCATCGTCCAGCAGGAATCACACGGTACGTGTCCGGCCGTTCTGGCCGTTGCGCGTCTATCAGAAACAATTATGTGCCAGCAGCAAATGCACGGTTTTTATTAATATTTTCATTTCAATTTTATGCAAATAAAGTTTATACCAAGCGGTCCTTTCTCGTTGCTGAATTGTTTTTTGGGGGTGAGATTGAGAGCAAAGCAAAGCGGCATCCTGAACACGAAATGTCCTGCAATATCCGTCAGCAAGGGATAGCAGGCGCTGGTGAGTGAATGGTTAGGCAGAGAAAAAAAGTGCCGGCCAAAAACTCACTCGTCTTCTGTCCCATGTCGGGCATTACACTTATCAAACATTATCATTCCTTTAAACACCGTAATAGCCACTTAATTTTTGCTTTTTCGCCCTTCATCTGGAAAGACAATAGGGAAGGTTCCTTCCATTCTACCTTCGTCAAGGTGTTTATTTTTTACTTTTTGTGCGCATCGTTTCACTCACAAGAAAAATATAAATAACACCAAAAGAACACATTTGCATTCGAGTGAAAATGAAAACTTTTTTTTCTAATACGGTTATTGCTTACGCTTGTAAGCATCGTTAGAATGGGACGGCAGGATCTCTATCTATACATTATTGTGCTAGTGATTACGAATGATAAAATTTATTTTTGAACTTTAGAAAGTTTTTTTTTTTTTTGATTTTGGACCTGTTTGTTTTTTTCAAGAGGCAGTCAGTCTCCTTGGGGAGTTTGTTAATTTATTTAGCCATCAAGCATAAAGATATATTGCACTGGAATGCTAATGAAGAGATCACCTCACATTATCTTTGAAGGAGCTGAAACACAAGCCAATGGGCTCAAAAATATAAAAAAAGAATAAAAGTAATATTTTATAAAACTTCACGCTTCATCCGCGAATAAAAACAAAAAACAAAAAAATATAGTTTCTAAAGGGATAATAAACGAGATGTGTATCGCAAACAGCATACCGTTAGGTGTTGAACAAAAACGAAACAGAATGCCTTACAATTCGAAAAATTTTAGCTACAAGAAAAGCTACTTTACTCACGGAAGCAAACATAATTTGGGATTTTTAGAAAGTATTACTTTATCATACTAAAAAGCTAAATAATTGTGAGTTTATTAAACTATTCTAAATTTTCAACAACACAAGGAAGTTTATTAAAATACAAGAAAATTTGCAGAAAAAGATAACTAAGATAATATCAGAAGCTCGAAACAAAAATTTATGTTTGGAAAACTTGCGACGAAATCGCATTCGAAGGAGCTGTACCAACAGGCTGGGGAACTAATTGATTTTTTAACTAGGATTCGAATCAAACTCTATATACATTTATCTTAAAGCTATAACCCGTGTAATACTACTCTTTTAACTGATTTGGCGAAGATCATTTTTGACGAATAAGGAGGGCTGTTATACACACTCAAATACGATACATTAAAATCAAAAACAAAGATTACATTAATTTAAGTGATAAAGGCAGCAAAACAGAAAGAAATTGTGTTTGGAATTGCATACCTTTGGGCGTTACGAATAAAAAATGAAAACGTTTCTAAGTGTAGCTTTTTTGTAAGTTGGAATATAACCACCAGACCTTTGCCACGCATAAATCATCTTACACCGTGTCTTAACAATGCTTTGCACGTCTTCATTTTTATTCTCCTTCGAAAAAAAAACAAACGTCAAGCACATGCTTTTCACACGGCTAAGACTAACTTAAAATTAATAAACGATGATAAATTGCCAACAAAACCGAATGAAAATGTTCGACGCTTAATGTTGTCTGTCTTGTTACACTCATTTTATTTTATTTTTTTCACACCCCAAATCCTCCCTAAAGATAGTGACAGTAAAACAAAAACCAAATACTGCCCCTTTCACCAATCGTTTGCCCGTGGCCGGAGGCAACCCGGCAGCATCTGCTTGTCGGAAGGTGAAAGTTCCTAAATTAATTAACAGCATCATAACACTCATCCCTGCTGTAAGCTTTAACCATTCCAGTGTGCGAGTGACACAACACACTAACGGCAAGGCGTGAAATGGGGTACACTAACGCGATGCGGTGCAGGAATCGAAAACTTTCCTACCATCGGGTTTGTGATTTACGCGAATCGCAGCTGACAGTAGTCTAGCGAAAATTGCGTATTTTATTACATTTTGATTTATTTCTACCACTGTCTTTTATAGCACTAAGTGTAAGGGGTCGACACGTTTGAGTTTTTTTTTGTCTCTTCTCCTTTGCCTTTCTATCTCCCAAAACAAGGGCACGTGAACGTTTCCCAGCATCGGCCAAAAACTTCAGGAGAAGGTTTTCCCCAAGCTGCGGCATTTGCCCATATGGCGAGGTGGTATAGAAACTTGCTCTCTTCGTCGCTTTATCGAGCGATTAGGGCGCGTCTGAAAGTGAGCTACTTTATTTGGCAGGATGACGATGGTCGGAAACCCCATGGCAGGATTTCGATCGGAGTTTTCACGACTTATTAAGCCGGTTTAACGGAACCATCTTCCCCAGAGGCCACTACTTAAGCCGAGCTCCCACGCTTGCTTGTTAGTCAGAGAGTGTGAGGATGATAAAAAAAACACCCTCCCATGGTAAGAACCCTAGCCGTAACGTAACATCCTTCGCAAAGCACCGGCACCGTGTAAGCCATCAAATGATTGATAAATAAAAAGTGAAAACAAAACTCGCTTTTATTGCTGCTGCCCAGCATTTAGAGACCATCGGGTGGACGCACAAAACTCCGATATAAAACCAATAAAACACTGATTTTGTTCAACTGCTCGCACAGACAGCGGCAAGTGCTGACATTTCGGATTCGATCCCGCGCTCCAATCGGACTATTTCTTCAGTCCCCCTTGCTACAGCATCCAACATCGAAGCGTTGAAAGTTTTGTGCTTTTATGTGCAGCTCCAGCTCTTACTGGACACGGTCTCACGGCTTGTGTCCCTGGTAGCAGCTGCAATAAGGGGTGCAAACATCTACTTTAAGCGAAACAGCGAAAAGTATAGCCGGATCCCGAGGGAAAGACGGCTCATCCGCATCGGATAAAAAACTGTGTAAACAGCATTAAACATTTCGGGTAAATAATGATCCAACTCGCACCGAAATCGTTAGACTAAACGGTTTGCTAATAAATTATTTCAATGACAACGATCGCGCTGGATGGTGTGTTTGGATTATGTTTCTTATACTTTTAACAAGATTTTGTAGATCACTTATTTTTCAATATGTTTTTATATGTTAGAGAATACTGAATATCGATTATTAGCGCCATTTTTCGCCATTAGCGCCGGCACTTGTTGAAGCTCAAATAAATGCTAAAGAACTAAAACAAATAATTGATTAATTGAACCTTCAAATATGCAACCGCTTTTTTATCATCAGTAGAAGACTACAACAACCTCCCGAAATCCCCTCTTTTCTGTATTGTGTGGTCAAAACTAGTTGTAAAAATTAGAAGGACTTTTTTTCGTTTATTTATAGAGGCTTTGAGTCTTAGAGGCTACATTCGCCTCTTCGTTTTAGAAGGACTCAGTTACACAAATGCTTGTTTGGATTAGTGATGGGTTCTCGGAACCGCATCCACAGCTCCGAACCGCTTCCGAGCATCGTAACTCCGGCTTCGATTCCGGCTAAATCAAAACCAGGGTTCCGCCTGAAACCGTCCGGAGCCATCTGAAGCCGTTTGGAACCATTCAGAACCACTAGTCGGCAGCAGGAGCCGTTGGAGCCGTCGTAGCCTTTTGGAGCCTTTTGGAGCAGTCCGGAACCATTCGGAACCGTTGTAGAGAGCACCAATGTAGGTTATATCAGGATTTGAAGCGCTGCGAATGAATTTCAAATCATTTCAGCCCAAACTAATTACGGGACTGCCGACTAGCGGCTCCAAACGGCTCCAAACGGCTCCGGACGACTCCGACGGCTCCAAACGGCTCCGGCTACTGACTAGCGGCTCTGGACAGCTCCGGATAGCTCCGACGATGTAGGACGGTTCCGAACAAGTATTGCACCTACCTTCCGGAGCCGTTTCCAAAATTGGTGAAATCATTCGGAAGTGATTCCGTTTTTTTTTTTTGTCGAATTTACTCCTCGTTTTTACTTATTAGTGAAAGCCATAGGCCATAGGAGTTCTTCTCAAAGTTTTACAGTGGTTCGAAGAATCATATAAACGTGTTTTGTTCGAAGTAAGTTATAAGGTTATTCGAAGTGTGTAAAAAGGCGATGTGAAAACTCATTCGCATATTTTTATATTAAAATTCAACAAATTAAGCCAAAGTTTTAGTTATGACCTGCTTTGAATAAAGAAATCAATAATTTATTTCATGTAGTACACTTTGTAAAAAGTTGAAAATAAAAATAAACAATCTCATAAACATTGCAGCCTTCTTTCGAATGTTTTACATGAATTACCTTGTCAAGGAATTTCAATCTACATTCCTGCCAATATGGCACGCAATGAACTTTAAATAAACGCTTGGAAGCTCCATTTCAAACAACATGCTAAAGAAAAATTCCTTATTTTCCTCCAAATAAAACAAAAAATCATAGCAAACACACAGCATAAATTCTTCACATAAACCAGCACCCGGTGTAGGACATTAATAGCGACTGGCCAGGTGAAAGCTACACGCTGTATCCATTTCCTTATGCTTTCACAATTTTCTCGCCAAACTATCCATCATCTTTAATGAATGGTTTGCGTGTATGTGACGATGCATCCTCCACACCAGCCAACCGCAACAGGCCAGGTTTTGCCTCACATCAGAACAGCTATTGTAGCTTCCCTTTAAAAAAACAGAACAAAACAGTAAACACAGAATTAGAATGCAACTCTTTGTAGGTTTTACCACCAGTCATGCATCATTTGTGATCCAGAGCAGCAAAAAGACGGAAACAAAACATAGAAACAAACTCACCCAAGATTTATGCACCCAACCACTCGGTGGTCGTTCAATTCAACGTTTGCATGTTCGCTCACCGCCTTACGGTGGCAATTGGAGGCACGCTCACAAGCATCAATCATTAGTGCAACTGACCCTCTGGCAGTGTTTCGAAGGGAAAGAGCACACCAAACACGACAAGCTGGTTGCATTCATTAGGATCGATAAAAATCGAAAAACGCTTTTTCCTTGCTCGTTCAAACACGAAAACAAATGGCTGTTCTTGGCTGTGCATGAGAGATTTTCTTCATCACTAAGCACCGTAACTTGTTTCGGTCGCCTGAGAAGCGTGAGTTACGAGTTGCTATTTACTGAAATAGCTGACAGAAATGTCATAGTGCTAGTCATTTCAGCATTACGAGCAAAGGAGCGTGAGAACACTTCCCGTTCACTTGAAACCCAACCGCGGTCAATGGACGATTTTTTCTCTCGCTATGTTTCTGTCCACAAGCGAAGTGCTGATCGTCACCCTGAGTCCTACTTAGTGCACGTAATTAGGCTAATGATTTGAGTTCACAGTAGGAAGCGAAGCGGTTCGGTTTGGTAGCCAGTCGAATGCCGCAGACATTATACTGTCACAAGCAATTGGCGAGAAAGGTTTCTCATGCTCGGCACCGCAAGCATACAATTTCACAGTCGTGTAGAATGCGGAATTGAAGGCAATAATTTTCATCGATTTCATTCGGCCACTTTATTGCTATCAAATCGTTCACATGCTTTACTTTCACTCATTGACATAAAACAGAAAGGATCAAGTGAAAGGCATAAAACCGATGTAATGTAAGCTATATTTCAACCCTACAGCGCTTTTCAACTGTGATTTGTATCAATAAAATCTGTTAGTTTCATTATTTTAAAGATTTTATTCCTTTTCTACATCTTACTGAAATCTGGCGCCGACAGGACGTTAAGTTAAATTATATTCTACATTGAGTTGAACTCAGTATAAATAAAATAGTAAATCAAAAGAACAATTATGTTATAGAGTCCAGCAGCGCCTTAAAGTATACGTTCTCTCTATTTACTATTTATTTTAATATTTTACGGTGCTTTGTTCATCAGACGATTTGGTAATCACTAAAGTCTTCAAACTTGTTGGGCTGCAGGCGCTAAAACTTGACATGAAACTCTTCACTAAATTTTAAAGGATATTAGAAGCTATGTCTGGAAATGGACTTTTAACTAAAAACAGATCAAATTCTTGCTGATACCGATTCTATATTGAAAATGAATCACAAATATCCAATTTTCTGGTATTTTTCCAAACGCTCTACAGGACGCATAACTCCTGTTTGTACTTTTCTTTGCATCCCCATCGTTGACCTTTTTTTTCCTTGCTCCACAATGCCTTCAGCTCCAACGTAAACCCATCTCGTTACACTTGAATAGGTTAGCGTGTCGTTCGTGATTTTCATTTCAACATTCCACCCAACGCGCTTGTTTCCCCGCTTTGTGAGTGCCTTTTTACTGGCATACATTAAGTGTCACCAGCCCATCCCACCCACCGAGCCATCGCTGCAGTGTGGTATAGATCAAGCGAGGTTCTTTTATGTTTCCCAGCACCGGTAACAAACAGCCATCAAAATTCATACACAATTCATATGCTACCCATACGACGGGAGCCCTACATTTGCAGCGACATTTTCCATCATCAGAATGGGAGACTCCATCAGCTTTGGCTCCATGCATCGCGCTTCGGTCGAACGAACATTTCATTCGACCTTAATATTTATGTATGTGCGGCAAAGGAAACCGGCTCACCAAACGATCAAAACTGTAAAGCCCATCAACAGTTCGGGGGGGACATATGAGGATGGGAGGGGATGAGTGAAGAACACAAACACAAGTGACAAAACGATAATTCAATAACCCTGTTTGCACGTATGAAATTATAATTTATGATAATGAAGTGGAATGGCAAATTTAAATAGAGAGAAGGAGAAAAATCCCGACACGCACCCTCAAATATCAGACGCTTTAGTGTTCCAGTTTGCAAGCCCAAGTGTGGTACACATGGTAGAAAGCTACCGTGAGAAATTAAGTCGTGCCAGTAACGTACGATAATGAGCTTGAACAGCGTGCACATTACGACTGTGATCAATGGGAGCATAATTTAAAAATGAATTATTTTCTCCCAGCTGCACAGTGGGACGCTCAACAGTCGAAAGGCTCTTTCTCTGTCTTTACAATTTCTTCCTTTAATGGCTGAAATGTTCAAAAAGCCTAATTAAATATCAAAAAACAGTGCTCTTTTTAAAAGCATGACAGCAAACATCGTGTAATATCTCCCCCTAGCTTCTATCGCGCTATTCTTTAAAAAAAAAACCCGCTGTCGACGATTGACAAATTAATCGCCACCAAGCTAGCCAACTTCATGCCAGCTGATAACATTATCACGGCGAGGTTGAAAATTACGACTGAAAAGGTCCAACGGTTTTTCTTCTCTCTAGGCTCCCCCATTACATCGTACCCGGATTACTACCCACTGCGCTGGGATGAGAGTTTTATCATAATTTTTCTACCACCCACAGCCGACGGTTTTGCTCTTCCAGGAAGCCTTCCACAGGGTGGAACGAGAAGAAAACTCGCCTGCATTCTTTTCGCTTTCAAAGCACCCCGGAAACGGTGCGGAAAATGGTTGGCCGCTCGGACAAGGTTTCATACCGAGCACGAATGAGTTATAGCTCCTCCGTGGGACGGTATTAATCAGTTACTGTGGCAACGTGGAAAACCCACCACTACACACCCGGACCGTATCAAGCCTTTGGACAAACACGGCGAGCTATCTAACTGGCGAACCATCGATGCCTGCCTGACGATGAGCGGAAGCAGTCACTTAAGCAGTGGGACACTTGCAAGGATTCGTTTCGAAAATGCTACCCCCAGTGCTTGTCATCCTCGTCGATCCTCAATCGCCGGTCCAGTTTAGGGGCAAAAGTTTGACGACGATGATGACAAAAATTAGCAACGGACAGTTTAGCCCCTACACTTTGCTCCATTATACGGCGCTTTAAAAAAGCTTGTCCTCTGCGCTATCGTGGAATGGTACGATAATTGCACGATTGGGCAGGAAAGAGGGTTTGAAAAAACGATATCCCTAGCGCCGTTCACTCTTTGCTTCCTAATTAATGAGGATTAAAAGTAGCCCGGGCGTGTTGGTGAGACGTGGGCTTCCGGTAAGGATTAGAAAAGAAATAATTGTGCGTATTTCAAGTGGGTCAAATAGGAGGGTGATATTTTTTTTTTTGTCCGTCTCTATGATACTGTTTTGCCGCTTGAGAGATACAGTATTATAATTCAATGTTGCTTACAGTTGTTTTTACAGTTTTGAATGTTTCATCGTCTACTTTTGCAAGCGAAAGTCTTATTTTAAAGGTTAATTCAAGTCGATAGAAGAATTTCAGCAATAACCAAAACTACCGTAACTATCCAACAAAAGCACAGTATTTTACATGTTTAAAAAATGATTACATACTTTCGATGTCTTCACAGGAGTTTTTTTGTGTGTCCAAAACTCGCTTGATAAGAAGCTAAGAAGTTTAATTCATGGGCACACACTTGCTAACCGCGATGAGTGAAAGCATGAGGCTTAGGGATTAAATTGTATACAATTATGATATTCAACAATACAATTTATTTTTAATTTTCATTTATTAATAACATTTTGAAAATAGCCTGTCATAGACTTTCACAGTGCTAGAAGGATCGAGCACGAACTTTCGCTTCAAATGTGACAACAGGAGTGCGATACATTTAAGACCATTTTGTGATTAAATGGATTCGATTCAAAAAGCGCACTACCTTGAATCCTCGGACGTCGGGACGACATCAGAACAGGCCCTGTAAGTATGCATGAGCTTCGCTACTGTCCGCCACCGCATGAATAGCGAAGTCCGGAGTAAAGTGGCTATGGATCGCTGGATTAAATTGTGCCGGCCGCACACATTAGTTGGGACACAATTGAGATAAGATCCGTCTTGTTCACCTGCAATGTAGTTCCATCAGAGGAAATTGCCCATATGGTGCGACGTGCTATTTATATAGGTAGTACATCACCGATGGATGCTAGAAGTTGAACAGTCTCTTTAGCACTTCCAGTAAATCTTAGACGACAATCTACCCTCATCGAGTAAAATGTCTATACTTTACATTTCTAAAGCAATATCCTAGCAGGTAACCTGGATATATTTGACGAAGGCTTGTGAAGGTTTTAGTCAGTAAAAGCTTCACAATACTAAGGGAATAGTCATCGCCGTTGGCCACGTGGGTTTCTGTTTATAGATTTGTTCAATGAAAAAACGAAAGCCTGCATTTAACTCTTTCGAATTTACATAAATACAAAAGAAACTCACACTGTATTTAACGTGAAGTTTAATACATTTAGCCAGAATTCACGTAGGGGTGACTTATTTGGTTAGAATGACAGAATTACCTTATACATAGTTTGTCGTGACATTTCTGGACGTTTTAAGCGCGGGATTATTAATCAAAATAATTCACTAGCCAGTAACGTCTGGTTGACGGCAACCTTTTTAAAACTCCCGTAAAATTCCTGTATTCTTTGCGTGGGCATAGGCTACGAAAGCTTTTAGTTCGCTTTTTATGAGATTATATGGTTTAAGGCAAGTAATATTAATTCTGTGGAGCGGAAATGAATGCGATGAAAAGGTTTAAATTGTTATTGTTTTAACATAAATGTCCTGACACTAACGGAAGCGAAGTTTTATAGACCTGAGGAATTGCATACTTTCAGGCGTTATCGCTTTCAACTCAATTGATTAGCTTTACGATGACATTCTTTATGCAGCCTTGGCGCAACGCATGCCAAAAGTCAAACACATCTTCATTCTTTGACCTATTTTGGCTGTGTGTGGCTCTATTATCATTTGAGAACTTTCGAAACAATCCCTCAGTACACTTTTGTTCAGGTTGCACAATAAAAGTTTTAACAGAGCTGTGAGTTGCCGCCATACATACCAAAGACACACACAAAAACTTCCTCAACAATGCATCACGCAACGCATAGTCACCACCTACCACCATGAATATGTGCATCAAAGAAAGTGAGCTTCATTTTCATCAATGATTACAAACTGTGATGATGCGCCGCAACAAAAGTGATCCTCCGCAGTGTCAGCAAAACGGGATAAAGAAGATTCGTTTTATCACTATGGCAACTATGGTAAGCAGTTCTTGAGGAATGGAAAACTTTTCATTTTCACACAAAAACCACACACATACACGTGCGCGGTTCTGTAGCACTTCAAACGAAACGTAGCGTATGCCCGATGTATGTTGATTTTTCTCTCTCTCTCCCTGTTAGCAAAAGCTTCTATTAGACAAACCTCAAAAGCATGTGGCATTTTTCTATGTGTGACGGAAAAGAAAAAGTTATCATTCAGGCCAGTTTGTCGTGGTTGTTTTGCTTCTTTCAGTTTGTAGTTTGTGCAAGCTTTCAAAAAAACTAGTTCGGTCGGTAAGGGAGATCAGTGCATTGTGCTACTGAACCAGAACAAAGGAAAATAAAAACTGAGCAAAAGAAGAAGGAAGAAACATTATCAACGTTATCGTCATGCTTGTCTCCTGATATGACACGAGTGTGCCACGTCTGATAGAAGAAGAATTGGATCAGCATGATCTATTTGAATCCTTTCTGAAAGAATCTTATTTGATGAAAAAATGGTTCCTCGCACTCATCTAAACATTTAAAGGTTCTCCAACAAAAATAATAAATTTATAAAAATATTCAATCACAATTATGCCACAGTTTGAGCGCCAGCAGCGATGGCCATGCACAAAGATTTGAAGCATTTTCTTATTGAAATATTTCATCAGTCCCAGTCCTCCCGTTGCAAGCAACCCGTTGGAAGCGTCTTCACCATCTCTCTCACTCGAATTAGAATATTTACCGGTTAAGTCTACCTTTTCTGTCTGCTTAACTTCTGACTGCGTGTTAAAGCAAGAAGCGTAGAAGCGAAAGCAACCGTCAATGCCATTTATACGAAAATTCCAAGAATGAATCCCTTCATTACCCGATTTCCCGAAACAATTGGAAGCAAACGGTCCGGGCCGAGCAATTCACCTCCAAACGTACATCGGAATGTTTCACCGACTGCTGGATAGTCAGAGCGAAGTGATTGATGTACCGACTAGCCAACGTCAACCCACAACAAATGCTGCTTCATAGCACAAATTTAGAACCAGCAAGACGTTTTGCAGTTGATGCCAAAATTCCAGACCTCCTGTGGCATCCTGTGATCCTACGGTTGGAATCGGTTAACAGGTACTATACTGCAGCTCGGTGGGAGATTTTTTAATCTCAAGCCTTTTGTCTGGACATTTGGATATTGCAAGGCTCGCACACGCAAGCCCGAACCGCAATCATAAATGGTTGGTCGTAGATTGGCCACTTTTCAGGCTTGGATCGTTTGGGCTATTCGATGCTCGGAAAGGACCAACCGCAACCCTAACGTGAGCTACTAAGGAACAGAGATAGATGTCCATCTTTTTGAAAGTCCAGTGGTGAAGCATCAAATTGTTTGTGGTTCGTTTGGAGACGGGGTGGCCGGTGGGAAATCACTTTACAACCGAACTGGGGAAACCCGGTAATCGGTTTGATTGTTCCTCGGATTGCTATCCGAAGCTGAATATGGATTGTTTGCGATGCAAGTCGTGTGCTTTTGGTTGTGGTTTTATGCTTGTGGACTACATTAGAAGATATCGGTTGAAAAATTTTTTTTCAGAAAAAAATCTTGGTTGTGCTACTAGAACAGTTGTAGCGCCTAAATTTATACTATTTGCTGATATGTCTATTTTTTCAAAATTATTCATTGTGTTAAGCAACTTAATTCAAACATGTTGATAAATCATCCAAAAGGTTCATATTTATGATTCGGTTTTGTCCCTAAATTCATGCAATTCAATTATACACACTAGAGCATTTTACTCTTTACTATTCTACTTCAATAAAGTGGTGAATGGATAAATTAATACTGGAGACTTAAACGAGATACGCTTCTACCTGTTCTCCCTACTCTTGCTTCGAGCGTAACTACGGTCAACCCATATGGCACTACACATTTATTACCACTAATTTGCCACCGGAGCCGTTGCAACCGTTGCACACAATTATAAACTTCACTGGCACAAAGCTTCACAACTGTCCTACCCCATGTAAAGAACAGTTGTCGTTGAAATATGCCTCACTACTAATCGGTGAAACATTATATCAAAACTTCTAAACAATGGCGTCAACTTCCACCATACTCCGTGCTTTCACCGGAGAAAGCCTCAACTGCTGAACCTGCTGAATGCAACTCTAATGAGGTACAACCGGACCAGATCAGGGTATTGGGTTACGGTGTAAAGACTAACCTTAAACCTCTCTCTTTCTCTCTCTCTCCACTAATTACCGGATATTGTTTCGTTGAGGTTAGAACCCCTTTCGTCCCCCCCATCCTAGTGCGATTCTTCCCTTCCAGTGGGGGTTCAAGGTTCATCGAGAAAGTATTATGCTACACTTACCAAGCCGGAAGCTATCATCAGAATGGTTGAGCGGCTCATGCTGGGTTCAGTGCAGTCAATGCTAAAAAGGGATTATAAATTGAAATAAACCACACTAAAGCCGGATGGTTGGTTTGGGAAGGAACGTGGGCAGGTTAAAGCTTTCCACTGGCGAAAGATGGGGGGATAACGGTGGCAATGCTGTGGTTTGTGGTTTTGCTCCTAAGTCACCCATTGACTCGATGTATAATGCACCCGATGGGATTTCGTGCTGGACACTGATCTTCATGTATATACAGGATTCGATTAATAAGCTTTCTAAAGGCCATATTCTAAATTGACAACGCCTAACGGTAAGACATAAATCATCAAAACGGGAATCAAGATATAACTACTTCTTATAATTAATTATTTGATATTATATTGCATGCTTTTAGGCGTTGCAAACACAACATTTTGACCAGTGAAGAAATAGTAAACTTAACCAGCTAAATAATTATTATCATAAACGCATGTAAAGTAAAAGCATGCAATACTAGAATAAGCACGGTTTATTATAAACCCACAAACAATTCACGACTAATCCCATTACCCCGATCCTCGCCGCACTAACAAACGCTGGTCTGCATCACTTTCAGCAAGGCAAATGTTGATACAAAAATTTTCCCACTAAATCCGTTAACAATCGCTATGCCATTCCCGGAGCCTGAAAGTGAACCTCGTTCCCAAGGGCAAATATTTGAAATGTAATTTAAATTATCTTCCGTAGCCGAGCATCCGGGAGTGTAGCTCAAACCTTGAAAGATCTCGGTACAGTACACATTGTAGACTAGCTACGATCAGAAGATGGGCGTCATGAATGAGGACTAGCACACCGACACCATTGTCGATAGTGCTTCAAATTTGCAGTTCTGTTCATCATTCAGTACCGCTACATCGTTACAATCTTCCCGCAGTATCTCCAGCCAGTTCCTTGGGAGTCTCTCACCGTGTATAACAGTTTTCCTTTCCGCATCCGGGCGCAAGCTTCGAGCTAAGCGAACCGAAACCACTGCTCCAGCACGGGGGAGAGATATATTCAACTACGATGGAATCCTCAGTTTTGCGGGTGGTTTTTGCGGGCCTGGCTATATTTGAGCTGTAACCGAAATCTGTATTTAAATGAAAATTTCATTGGTGCTATTTGCATTCGACTTGAGCGGTTTGGAGGCTTCCGGGAGCTTCCGCTTCCGAACGCGTCATCCGTCGATTTATTTCCTTCCAACGGTCCCCTAGTCCCTTCGACCGACAAGATAGTTCAAACAATACTGCCTCATACTGTGCGAACGAGAAACGGCATGTCGCCTGGTAGTATGCAAAAGCCGGGTACGGACTTGAATACCACCTCGGGTTCGGGTGAATGCTAAATTTGTTTAATTATCTGTGAAGAATGTGGCTTCGGTTGTTTTCCTTCACGGCGCTACTGGAGTTTCAGTTTTTATGGGTTTCAAACTAGCGATGTCATCTTGCTTCTGGCCATAGGGACGGCCATTTCGTTTCTTTTTTCGGGAGTCATAAGAACACGCTCCAATTTATCGGTTAATTTCATTTGAAATATTCCTTCCCAGCCTAGAAGGACAGTTTCTTGTTCGCTGGATTTTTTTATTTTACAATTGTGAGTAGCGTACTCCTCGGAGAGCCGAAATGCGATCTTTGAGGCAACATCCGCAACAAGAATGAGAGAACAAGAATGAAGCAATTGGAAAGTTCTTCCTGTCTCGGTGGTCGGTTTGCCCTAATAAAAATGGGGTTTTTCCTTTCCGGTTCCTGTTACCTTTTTTTGCCTCCTATCGATCCTTCCTCTTAACATTGGGAAACCTTTTTGAGAGGCAGTTCAATTCCACGGTAATAGCAAACCTTTGCTCACACTCTCCTGTTGCAAAAAAAATCAAGTTTATCCGCACGACGAACGAGATAAAAACAACGACAGACGGAACCTGCTACGAAGAGCCCAGTTTTCAGTCGCTACCTCCCCGCCCGGCCGAAGAGTGAGTGAAAGATGGTTAAAAGGAAAATGTTTCGCTTTTTTATGTATTCCTCGTTTATCTCGGCTGTATATCAAAACTACGTGAGGATGCTGTTGCTGAAATATGGTAATTCTTCGATTTTCCGTGCTATTTTTTTTCTTTCTTCAGCTTCAGTGTACCAAGGGCCAAGCGCGTTCTATTTTTGCAGGTTGTGTGTCTGCTTGTCGATTGTTTAGCCTATGCAAACGCGACAGCAATCATTTGGCTGCCCGTTTCGGTACTGAACAGCTTTCGGAGCATTAGGCACAGTGGATTTTAACGGACGAATTGGTAAATTTATAAAATATTAGGTAAGATGTGTTACAATTTTTTTTAAGTTCTACGAGAGTGGTCGGAGTTCCACCAGACTTCACACGGCAGGACCGGGGTTCAAATCCTATCTGGACCGTTCCCTCAAAGTGAGAACTGAATATCCAACTGCGTGGTATTATCAAGACTAGTAAACCATTAGATGATCGACGAGACCTAGAAGGTCGTTAAACCAAGAAAAAAAGAAGAAGAATAGTTATGTTGCAGTTGGCCAAAAATTTCAAAAAATCGGCTCCAAAAGTTTGCTACACTCGGTTATTTTTCGAATGTTAAGAAATATTTACAACATTTCCCATTTAAGTACTGCTGAGTAAAGCATACATTTGGGCATTGATCCATGTATATTCATTTCGATTCCTTTAAATTTTGCCCACTTCAAATGTATCCTACGTCCATAGTCAACCTATCTACATCCCACTCACCCTTACCACCCATGTCAGCCGACAACCGACGGCAGCTTCTGGCGTAGGCAAAATGACAATTGATTGGATTCGATTTCGTTTCCTTCGTCTTCGGGGCATTTTCGCTATCGATTACCAATCTCTTTGCCTGGGTTTTGTTGCGCGGTTGAAAATCTCGGTCGCTCCGGTGCATTTTACCGCACACACCACACCACATTCCCATCCGTCCGGGAGCGAGTTTGTGCGGGATAAACTTTCCAAACCGGTCGATCTGTCGTACCCATCCCTCTCACAAAACAACACCAGCAGATACAGCAGTAATCGAAGATGGCAAGGCCTAGTGCGACGCCTACCACGCCAAGCAGTGGTGGATAAAAAAAATCGATGAAGCTATAAATTTAAAGATTTTCATATAAATGATGATGGGAGCGGTGCGATAACGATTTGAATATTTTGCTTCACCATCTTGGCGACCCTTCTTGAAGCCTTCCACCGTGGCACGGTTTAGGCTAAGTCGTTCGATTAAACTTTTGAAGAAACGCGATTACCTATTCCAGTCCCTCGCGGAAATCTCGAACGAGATGTTTATAACGGTAGTAAATAGCAGAAAATGAAGAACAAAAAAAAGCTTTAGACCTGTTCAAACGAACAACAAAGCCTTCGCGCTTTATCCCACCGTTTGTAATAAGAACGAGCTGTTTAAGTCGAGAAAATTTACGCCCGTTTTTCGCGAAGTTATGTACGTAGCCGGGGAGAGACACTCAATCCAGCTTGACGCAGCGAAATCCCGCCGAAATCACTTCATTCTTCTTCAAACGGCATCCATTAAAGCGCAAAGCACGCGTAAACCAAAGTGCTGAAATAAACAGCCGAAAACTCTTCAGCGAATTGAACGCGCAACCGATCCAGACAGGCAAAGGGCGGATGAGAGAAGTGCACGAAGCAAGGATAAGAACTTTTTAGACAGACAGTGTTTTGTAAATCGCCTCTCGGTTTCTTGCACCCGGACAAACACCAAACACCGGTCCTCGCCACAGAAAAGAACAATAAACCGGCAGACAAACAACCACGATGAAAATCGGACCCGGTAGCGGAAAATTGTTATCCAACAAAACTGAAAAGTACTGCTACCACTCTCCACACTTTCTTGAACGAGTGAGAGGTTCCTTTTCGATACCATGCTACCTTTCGTTCCATCACCTGAAAAGGCGCAAAAGATTAATTATTTTACAAAACTGCACAGCAACAAATTGAACGTGCATAATTGAATTACTTACTCGTGGAACTACGGTAAAGTCTTAAGTTCACTTTCAGTCTGGTCTAGGTTTGTAAGTGACTTCGGGTTGGCGAGTGTGCATTTAACCGGTGGAAAACTGTAGCTCCGTTGAAGGGAAAATTAATGAGCAGCATCAAAATAAATGACCGATTCGACAGATTTTACGGTGAAGCGTTTGGGGGATGGGTTGAATGTCGGTTGGAAAATGACTGTTGCTGTGATGATTGGAAATTAAATATTACTTCTACTTACTGGTTCGTCATAATTAATGTTCTTGAAGATCTGCTGCTGCCATTATTCGATTTCATCATTCAATAACTCACAAAGAAAGGATCATTTAATATAATTAAACATCGAATATAATCATTTTTTGTCCATGCGAACAATATGGAGTTGCACGTTTTTCTTACGCAGAGATTTTCTTCTACATGAAAAAAGAAGAAGACAGCATATATAAATGAAATTGTTCGATGTTTTGCATGCGAGACAAGAGTAAAAAAGAATGTCGCACAAAGAAAGAATAAAACAATTTAGTTGAAAAATAAGTCGAAATTGAACAACGCATTATGCATATCAAATTTAAACAAAAAAAACCAGTGAAGTTAGATAAACTAGAGCATGTCATTCAACAGCGAAATATTATGACTGCTTTCAAAACATATAATTAAAGGTATTTAACCTCATGAATTATAATACTCAATCAATCAGATAAAGAACAGATCTAAAAAATTGAACAGCAGACGAAGAGAAAAATGGATAGTATGAATGAAGCGAAGAATATGATAAGCAAATGAAAAACTGGAATCATAAAACTAATCATGATGATTGTAATAATGTCATTTGAAAGTATGTAGTATAAAGTTTTATAATTTGCAAAGACACAGTAACTTCTGTACAAATACTGAAAATGATAATAAATCTGAGTAAATTAAGAACAAAAAAAAAAGTTAGCAATACGGCCTGGACATCCTTTATGAATAAAAAAGAACAAAAAACAGCCGTAAATAAAAGTACGTCGTAACACATTAAAACAAAAATAACAAAACAGTCAGAATGACAAAAAGTTTTATTTAAAAACCTTGGTCTACATTACTGTTCTTTCTACCACCTTTCAACTCAACGATTGGCTTACTTGAGAATATTATCCCACTGCTTTCTTAGACCAATTTAAAGGTGCCGAAACTTTTCAGCCGTTTCCCTTTGTCGATTGTCTACCAAGCCAATTCTCCACCAATGTGTAAACAGGTTCGAGCAGACTACGGGAATAATTTATGTGTTTCTTTCCCATTTCACTGCAGCCATCTTCACAGCTATTGACGGTTACAATCACAGGCAACGATTCCATCAAAACATTTCCAATCCCAACGGGAACTCCGAAACTGGAAATTCCGAAATGAAGCGAAAACGAAAATATCAAACCCCGGAGAAAAGACATTTGTGCGAACATATCTCCAACACCGCGTTGAGAAAAAAAAAAAACACACACACAGAATCACAAAACTTTCACCACTTGAGCGACTTGAGTGAAGCGTGAAATTTGTCTTCATCCGGTTTTTGGACGGGGACGGGATCCGATTTCAAACCTCGACGCTGGTTAGGGTAAAGCTTCAGCAAATGGAGACGCCTGGTACTTTTCGCGCACCCATCCCGCGAATGATTGGAAGCTGTGGCATGTGGCATCGAGCCAATTGTGTTGAGTCGTCAATTGAAGAGTGAACTAAAATAGGGGGGGAGGGGGTTGCGTTTAATGTGAATGGTGTGCGACACCAGCAATATATGCGCCAGCCAGCTGCATCCCTATTGCGCCGACCTAAGTGTGTAATATTAATGGGAAAACTTTACCACTTAATTCGATTCCTGTTCGTTGATCGTCAATGGCATTGTTAACGTACACGTCCCCCAGCACGGCACGCATCCAGGACGTGGAGTGTCGAAATTTCAACGAAAATAAACTCCCATACAAAATGCTGGATGAACCATGAAACGAGCTCGGTGGAACAAAAAGCGGAATTTTTGACTAAGAGGAAAACTATTTTTCCTCCACTTTTCCTTCCCGCTCCGCCGAATTCGAATTTTCGGCGGAAGACTTTATTGAAGCAAGTGGCTTTAATTCAGTTTTGCTTTTACTCGTAATGTTTCGCACGCTTTTTCCCAAATTCTTGCTACTGCGAACGTAGCACAGAAAGAGTTTCGTTTCCTTTTTTATGCATGAGCTACTGGTAATGGAAACTTTTGTCTGTGGATGTGTTTTATTATTCTGGAACCTGCTTGCTTGCGTTCTTTATTCAGCCTCGGTACACAGTTTGCTTCGTGGTACATTTCTCAGGCACGTACCGATTGGCAAAAATAAAACAATATGTTTAACAAGCTTCGTGCTGGTGAACATGACTGTATTTGTCAATGGTTGTAACTTCACAAAATCGAATATTTGCTTCAAGAAAAGTTGTATTACATCGTTTGAGACGCCGTTCAAAGAAGCTTGTCAACGTTATTGAGTGGTTGCTCTTGTGCAGTGGTTGCTCTTCGAGCATAAATAATAAAAAAAATCCAGGATTTCTGATGAAACTCGAGATTGAGAGGAATGATTTTAACTTCATCGTCATTTATTTTCTGAAAAATCAACTTGCCAGTATTCCTACTTCACCAAACCCCAAACTGTAAACTACTGGAAAATGATACCATCCAATTCCAATGCACTCTCAATCACAACGGTCCCCAGAACGGTTTAATGAACATTTGGCGCAATTAGCACTACCGCTTTTCGCTGAGTGACGTTATCTAACTCCATTACGTGGCAAAGGGGATAACGAAAAACCTCAAACAACAACACACGCGAATGTCTAGTGTATATGAACGAAACGAAGAGTGCTTATGTGTGTATTTTGTGCTCGGGATCGACATTTCAATGCCCTGCGGGTATGTCGATGATTTTCACTCGCGTCCAATAAATGTCAATTCCGTTTAGGGTTGGGGCCGCTTTTGGGGGATGTGGGATATAATGCAAAGCTCGATCTAAACTACAGCGTGTCATCGTGTTTTGTTGGCAGATTTGGCTGATGGTGGATAACGTCCTGGTGGTCTTTTATTGGGTGAATTTATTTGGTTTAGCGATTTCGTTTCCGTTCAACTAAAAAAAAACATGTAGCAAAACAAGAAGTAGCTGTAAAATAACATGCTGCTGAATACATTGAGCATTCAAAAGCATCCGATTTGGGTTTTAAATTGCTGTAAATCTTATTGAAATGGATATCCAACGTTTTGGCTCGATACATAAAGGGAGCAAACACAGCTTTTCATTTACTTCATGTTGAGTTGTAGTATTGCTTCCATGTAATCACGATAATTTTTGAATATTTAAGTTATATTTTTAAATTTTAATTATAAAAAAACAGTTTGTTTGTTGCGCTGTTGCGCGTCAATTTTAGAGGTGACAGCGGCACTGGTCTTTACACGACATGACGAGGCTTCAAATCCCATTCGAACCGATCCTCCGTAGTGAAAATTGCAACTAACGAACTACGTGGTATTAATCAGTCTACAAGTCATAAATAAGTCAGTAAACCACTCAATCGCATGATTTTGTGGGCCATCAAGCCAAGAAAAATAAGAAGAGTATTTTTTTTTTTATTTTAATATTTTTTCTTATTTTTAATGTTTGTTATTCGATTCGTTTTCTTTAAACCTTTTGATCCAGCAATACAACCTGATTAGAATAAAATAAAAATAAACCTTATGTTCAAGTTTTTAAGTTGCAATTTATTAATTTTATAGTTTTTTTTTCTATCATTTTATCTTTTTCCTTAATCCTTATATCTCATGTTGAGTACTGCTTATACCATTTTTGACCTTCTTTTAGTTCTCATTTTTTTATTATGAATTTTTATACGGCATTATGATATAAATTTTCATACATTTTTTTTCTATTAGAACGCTTAGAAGATGGCAATATGGCAGAGAGCCGCCATACTCAAATATAAATAGCTAACACTTAGGAGATATTATACTTTGAAAGGGTGAGTGAATCTTATCACAAACTATGAATTGATCTTGTAGAAATATTTGTAAACTTCAAAAGCATGCTACCTTTTAACGACACTTGATCTCGTGCCTCGTCACACCTCGTTCTTCGTCAGCTGATCTGAGACCTTTAACTAAAACAGCCAAATGGTAAGCGTTCGAAAAATGTCTCGATAACAATAGTACTCACACAGTCGGACACATGTTTTTCCACTCACCGACCACGACCAGAACACTGAAAATGACCACATTGGCTGAGTGAATATGTTCGTTTGGATGATTTCATCGCTATTTCGTGTGCCTTTTGAGCCTCTTCGTCCTATTCCTGGATTCATGGATGAAGTAACAAAAACTCCCATCTACCATTCACCATTCCTGTGAACCATACAGCCGAGTATGTGGATAACCGAAAACGCGCGCGCGCCTGTTCGCGTGGTTGCCTTTTTTGCATTTTTGCAACGAAAAATAGCCATTCTTACTTAACAACGAATCTCTCGGCTGTACGCTGTACAAAACGAACGGGTTAGTAGTAGCTTCCTGTTTCTATTTCCACACACTCCCTGCTCCCCGAAGGCAGCACCGAAAGCAACGAACAATACATGTCTGTCTGCGTCCGGGTGGATGATGAGGGATTAAGCAGGAATCATCCCAAAACCACTCCAGACGTGGCAGCGGTTCAGTCAGTTTGATAAAAATCGCACGAGGTCAGAGAGCATCCTAGAAGCCAACGGAAAAAAAATAAAGAAAACCAACCCAAAAGTCTATTGGCCGCCAACATGTGTCAGCAGGCCACTCTGGCGTAAGATATGCATCGAAATAAAGCCAAAAAACGTATTGCGGGGACGTATGGGGTAGCATACAAGGGGAAGGGGGGGTGGGGGCGGCGTCGGGTTTTGGGAATGTTTCATTCATGTATGAATTTCAAAAGTTTCCTTTTGCGGAATGCAGAAAAAAAGCTCGCTTCTGCCACTGGCTCGCGCTGACTGACTGACATCCGATAAGATTATGGAGCCAATTGTGCTGTGTCGTTCTGGCGGAAAAAACCCTTTAGCGAATTTTGATCTCTCCAGAAGAATTATGTGTGACCCACCCATGCTGCCGGAAAATGGCGGATGATATTCGTGCGTCCAATTTTTTGTGATGCACCCTCACAATTTTGTGTGATGGGGAGTGAAATACAAAAAAAAAACACGTGATAGGAGAACTGCTAAAACAGGATTAGCTCTTGATGGTACTAGAAGAAAAGAATTTTGTAGTACATGTCAAAAGGCAACTTCACGCCCTATTATTACAAAACGCTCGGAGTGGGCTTTATTATAGATAACATAAAAAAAGCGTTTCAATAAAACATGCTATTGGTTCATCTACCTAATAGGACATTACATAAAAAATACCACCGCACGGGACATCATTATCACACAAAAATTATTTACCAAGAACGTGATAAAAAACCGCAGGATGCAAGTTTTTATTTTCCTGGTTTGAGTTGTACTGTTATCGAAATCAAATTGCATACGGACCGAAAGTTTCTACTACGTATTCTGGCACGTACGTCGATGGGCGTCAATAGCGAGTAATAATGTCATTTAAGTAGATCAAACCACTCTGCAAAACCAAGTTGCAAATAAATGGTGGACAAAATTATTACACGCATTTTTATACGTCTTCCTGAGTTTATGAAGTTGGTAAAATATGTGTGTATTGTAAAATTAATTGGGATAACGTTGAGTTAAAAACATAAGTAAATAATTGACAACGTACCTTATGCCGGATAAATCTACGAATTATATGGTTCAAAAACTTGGCTCGTGGATTTTTTGGTTTTTAATAACAAAAATAAATCAATTCGTTTCGTTCGTTCGACTCCTTGCCTTAACGACCTTCTACTTGCTAATATCACGTAGTTTAATAGCCAGTACTCACTAAGGGAGAACGTCCCCGATAGGATTCGCACTATGGTCCTGTCTTGTAAAGAAACGTTTTGTTTTTTCAAGAAACGAAGTTATGCAATATTTAAAATAGATAAAGAATTTCTTTTTTTGTTCTGCTTCTACTTTTTCATAGGTTTTTTTCTTGGTGTTTCTTCACGATCGTCATCATGTCGTCATTCTCTTTGTCTTATTTTATTTATTCGATTTTTTTACATTCTTCTCAATTTTCTTCCCTTCCTTATTCTTTGTTCCTCTCTTTTTTTTCTTCTTGAATGTCTAGTCTTTTACTCCCTTCATCTTCTTTTTTTTTCTTTCTCTTCTTGGTTATTCTTGTTTGGAAATACAACCGTGATAGTATTACGTTAACCATAGCCATATTCTTTAACAAGATTATCCCTTTTATTTTGTAGCTAACATTTTTCACTCAACTATTATTTTTTTTTTTTATGCATGGCCTGTCAATATTGCACCAAATTCATATATATTAGTTGAATATTTAGAATATTTAGAAATTCTTAATATTTATTTATTTACAATTGATCATGACGCTCCAGCTCCGTATTGTAAAGAAATTCTTAATACCTGAAACAATAATGTTAAATCCATTCAAAAAATGTTGTTTTCCTTGGTAAAACATTTTAAGCTTACACTAATTTTTCCTAGGCTTCTCAATTGGCTGTAGTTCAATTATTTCACCTATTAAATTGTACATCCCTTTCTTCCCATCCACGGTACTAACGTCCGGTAATCATGATTGACCCGTGACGTCCCTTCCCAAACCAAAACCGGATACATGTTTCAAACAATTAACCCTCGCCAAACGACCTTCGTCCTCCTTCCATAACACCGAATCCGTCATCCTGATAGCAGGAAGGAGTCAAATCGGATCATTTTACCGGTGTAAAAACCCAAATCGATTCTGATGAGTCTTGCAGAGGAAGCAAAAAAACATCGGAAGCTAACCAGGAGGTAATAAACCGTTTCTTAAAATCCCATTACAATATTAAATATGGATAAAGAAATCATCTCTTTCCGCAACCATCAAGAGGTGTTTGTCACGTACCCATCCTCCCCCAGGACAAAAAAAAACACAAGAAAAACTGAAAGAACAAACGGAAACCAACAGGCAAACACACCAGCGCACCGGAAACTGGGAATCGTTACAAGGATGAAAACTCCCATTGAAAGTGAAACTTCTTGTTGCATGAATAAATAAATAAATAATTTTTCTAATCTCAACGTAAATAAATTTGGATGAACGTCTCTGTTGCCGTTGCTTACCATGAAACACTCTCTTCCAGGAATTTTCCCAGTTCCCTAGCTGGTTCTGGACGCTAGCGTTTTGCTTTCTTTGGCACGTTAAAGATTGTTTTCGCCCCTTTTTGTAGAGGGGGAAGATCCAAAACAACGCACTTTCGCACGTTTCGTCCGCATCCCACAAATCACTTATGAAAATTTCGCAGCCACCGCAGTACGCTGGGAGAGTTCACATCCGGCGGCTGGGTTGCTGCTAGTGCAAGGGAACTAAACCAAGGAACCCATAACGAGCTTACGCGCCTTTCACCTTCCACCCGTACTCGGTATAAAGTGGGAAAAATAAAGGGAAAGTGAAGAAGGTAAGAATCGCTTCGAAGTTCACACCATCTATTTTACTTTGAACCACTTCCGTAGGTCTGGGCCCGATTTTGCTGCAATCGTAACCGTTTTCGAGGTGTCGAGAAGTGAGTGAAGCAAATGCCTAGACATTCTCACTCTTAGCAGCAATAAAAAAAATCGGCAAAAGAAAGGAAATAAAACTAAACTTTCTTAGCGATGCTGCAACAAGGGATTGTTTTCTTCGCTTCCCTTCAGTTGAAGTCTGGAAGAACTGGGAGATCCCTTCGCCAAATGCGACGATTGGTGGCTTTTTTACATTACTTTTTTTTTCCTTCCCTTTATTCACCTTATGCTACCGTTGTGCTTGAGATTTGAGCCTAACCGTGATTTTCCCCGTTCGCGTCCCAATCTCATCCACCCGGAAAACAACCCGGATTGGCCATTACCTTGCCAAACTCCCCCCGCTTTCAAAATTCACCCTCGTCTTTCTGCACTACCTGAGAGATAACCGTTTCTGCGGGAACTCAAGATGAAGCAATTCTTTAAATAAAGGAACTGTGCTAAGGGGAAACTGTTTCACACAAACGTTTTTCGATGTTTTCTAACTCTCGTAGTGTGATTTTATGGTTGCAGTTGCGTTCGAAAAGGAAAGCAGGAAGCAGGATTTCACACATTTTTGCAGGAGAAAATGTTTGTTGGGGTTGCCGCACTTGGTACGTGAAACGTTAACAAGAGAAACTACAATAAAATGAAAGATGTAATGCAATTTCACACGGCAGTTGTTTGGAATGCGACTGATAAACACCTTCACCGCAGGTTATCTGTGAAGTGCACTGGTTGCAAGAAGGGCGAGTTGATTGGGTTTTGGTGTGGTGTCAAGTGAAAATTTTACGTTGTAAAACATTTGCTTATTAATGTACAAGAAGCATTTCATTGTGTAAAAATAACTCTTATTTAAAATAAATTTAGGTCGCGAATGTCGGCAGACGACCGGGTACAGAAATAAGAGAAATGTTGGCTACCAGGGACCTCCTCTACATGAGGATCATTTACCGATTCGCCAGAGACAACGGTCTTGTCCTATGATTCCACATCCCAAGTATCCTTCCAATCCTTATTCGTATTCCCCAATTCCTTTTTTGTTAAATGTTGTGTTGTCTATGTTTTAAGTGTATTTTTTGTAGTGCCACGGGTAATCCGATGACTGGGCAACAGCACTCGAGGGTGATTCCAACACTGCCGTAAAAGGGAGGCAGGCGTTGTTGAAAGTGCAGTGTTCCCCACTCCAGTCCAGTTTTGGCACATGAGTTTCACAGCGTTGGCGTCGGGTTCGGGGTGTTTGGCGGGATCAGTCTCGAGAGTAGTGAAATTGCTTTCGCTGCTGCGGGATAGAGCTTGTCGATCATCCTTTGATTGGACGTTGACTAGATTGAGCTTGGAATGTCATTGCTGGAGTGCACTGGAGAGCACTGTACGCAGACAAATAAATGTTCGTGCTGTCTTAACGATGTTTATTTGTTCGTTACAGTCCAGACCATAGCAAAATGATCAACAATAGATCAGCCACAACACCACAATAGCCGGAATTCGGATGCAACCAACCACCATCATTACAATAGCCACCGCAATAGAACCGGACCATCAGCCAAGAATACATCATCATCATCATCATAATCATCATCATCACCATCATCATCACCATAACCGAGTATGCCCGGGATAAGGCAAAGAATAAGGAGGAAATGCCTTATCAAGATGATTATAAAATTTACTCAACACAAACGGTGTTGACAATACGGCACTGGACCGTCATTATTAATTATAAATAAATAAATAAAATAAATTTAGTCCAAGCAGTTTGACCG